>NC_045784.1:49778979-50086215 GCF_008692025.1 Phocoena sinus
TGGAGCTGGGAGGTCTCTTGTGGACCAGTGTCCTGAAGCTGGCTCTCCCACCTCAGAGGCACAGCACTGACTGCTGCCTGCAGCACCAAGAGCCTTTCAACCACGTGGCTCTGAATAAAAGGGAGAAAAATTAGAAAGTAAGAAATAAAGAAAGAAGAAAAGAAAGGAAGAAAGAAGGAAAGCTGAAGAAGAAAGAAAAAGGATAAAATAAAGATAAAATAGTTATTAAAATAAAAAATTATTATGAAAAAATATTTTAAGTAAAAAAAATAATAAATATACGGACGGACAGAGCCCTAGCACAAATGGTGAAAGCAAAGCTATAGAGACAAAATCTCACAGAGAAGCATACACATACTCACAAAAAGAGGAACAGGGGAGAAAATAATATATCTTGCTCTCAAAGTCCACCTCCTCAATTTGGGATGATTCATTGTCTATTCAGGTATTCCACAGATGCAGGGTACATCACGTTGTTTGTAGAGCTTTAATCCTCTGTTCTTGAGGCTGCTGAGAGAAATTTTCCTTTCTCTACTTTGTTCACACAGCTCCCGGGGCACAGCTTTGGATTTGGCCCCTCCTCTTCGTGTAGGTCCCCTGACAGCATCTGTTCTTCGCTTAGACAGGACAGGAATAAAGGAGCAGCTGATTCGGGGGCTCTGGCTCACTCAGGCTAGGGGGAGGGAGGGGTGTGAATGCGGGGCGAGCCTGCAGTGGCAGAGGCCGGCAGGACGTTGCACCAGCCTAAGGCGCTCTCTGCGTTCTCCTGGGGAAGTTGTCCCTGGATCACGGGACCCTGGCAGTGGCAGGCTGCACAGGCTCCCGGGAGGGGAGGTGTGGATAGTGACCTGTGCTCGCAGACAGGCTTCTTGGTGGTGGCAGCTGCAGCCTTAGCATCTCATGCCCGTCTCTGGGGTCTGTGCTGTTAGCCACGGCTTGCACCCGTCTCTGGAGCTTCTTTAAGCAGTGCTCTTAATCCTCTCTTCTCGGGCACCAGGAAACAAAGAGGGAAGAAAAGACTCTTGCCTCTTCGGCAGGTCCAGACTTTTTCCGGACTCCCTCCTGGCTAGCCATGGTGCACTAACCCCTTCAGGCTCTGTTCATGCCACCAACCCCAGTCCTCTCCCTGCAATTCGACCGACCATAGCCCGAGCCTCAGCTCCTAGCCCCCGCCCGCCCCGGCGGTTGAGCAGACAAGCCTCTCAGGCTGGTGAGTGCCAGTTGGCACCCATCGTCTGTGCGGGAGTCTCTCTGCTTTGCCCTCCGCACCCGTCTTGCTGTGCTCTCCTCCGCGGCTTTGAAGCTTCCCTCCTCTGCCACCCACAGTCTCCACCTGCAAAGGGGCTTCATAGTGTGTGGAAACCTTTCCTCCTTTCCAGCTCCCTCTCAGTGGTGCAGGTCCCGTCCCTATGCTTTTGTCTGTGTTTATTCTTTTTTCTTTTGCCCTACTCAGGTACTTGGGCAATTTCTTGCCTTTTGGGAGGTCTGAGTTCTCTGCCAGCGTTCAGTGGGTGTTCTATAGGAGCAGTTCCACGTGTACTTGTATTTCTGATATATCTGTGGAGAGGAAGGAAATGTCCGCATCTTACTCTTGCGCCATCTTCCCAGCCCTCCTCCCTACTATCTTGATTTCTGTACCTTTGTAGTATAATCTGAAGTCAAGGAGGCTGATTCCTCCTGCTTCGTTTTTCTTACACAATATTTCTTTGTTCGCTGTTTTTTGTGTTTCAATGCAAATTGTGAAATTTTTTGTTGTACTTCTGTGCAAAATGCCATTGGTAGTTTGATAAGGATTGCATTGAATCTGTAGATTGCTTTGGGTAGTTTAGTCATTTTCACAATGTAGATTCTTCCAATCCAAGAACATGGTGTATCTGTTCTTCTGTTTGTATTGTCTTTTAATTTCTTTCATAAGTTTCTTATGGTTTTCTGCATAAAGGTCTTTTGTCTCCTTCGGTAGGTTTATTCCTATGTATTTAATTCTTTTTGTTGCAATGGTAAATGGGAGTGTTTCCTTAATTTCTCGTACAGATTTTTCATCATTAGTGTACAGGAATGCAAGAGATTTCTGTGCCTTAATTTTATATCCTGCTACTTTACCAAAGTCATTGATTAGCTCTAGTAGTTTTCTGGTAGTATCTTTAGAATTCTCTATGTATAATATGATGTCATCTGCAAACAGTGACACTTTTCTTTTCCGTTTTGGATTCCTTTTATCTCCTTTTCTTCTCTGATTGCCATGGCTACAACTTCCAAAACTATGCTGAATAACAGTGGAAGAGTGGGCAACCTTGTCTTGTTCCTGATCTTAGAGGAAATAGTTTCAGTTTTTCACCATTGAGAGCGATGTTGGCTGTGGGTTTGTCATATATGGCCTTTATGATATTGAATTAGGATCTCTCTGTGCCCACTTTCTCAACGATTTTTATCATAAATAAATGGGTGTTGAATTTTGTCGAAAGCTTTTTCTGCATCTATTGAGATGAAATGATTTTTGTCCTTCAATTTGTTAATATGTTATACCACATTGACTGATTTGCATTTATTGAAGAATCTTTGCATTACTGGGATAAACCCCATTTGATCATGGTGTATGATTCTTTTAATGTGCTTTTGCATTCTGTTTGCTACTATTTTTTTGAGGATTTTGGCATCTATGTTCATCAGTGATATTGGCCTGTAGTTTTCTTTCTTTGAGATATCTTTTTCTGGTTTTGGTATTGGGGTGATGGCCTCAGAATGAGTTTGGGAGTGTTCCTCCCTCTGCTATATTTTGGAAGAGTTTGAGAAGGATAGGAGTTAGCTCTTCTCTAGCACATATATATGTTTGAAGATTTTTAATCACAGTTTTAATATCAATCTTTTTGACTGGTCTGTTCAAACTTTCTGTTTCTTCCTGGTTCAGTCTCGGAAGGTTGTGCCTTTCTAAAATTTGTCCATTTCTTTCAGGTTATCTATTTTATTGGCATGGAGTTGCTTGTAGTAATCTCTCATGATCCTTTTATTTCTGCAGTGTCAGTTGTTACTTCTTTTTCATTTCTAATTCTGTTGATTTGCGTCTTCTTCCTTTTTTTCTTGATGAGTCTGGGTAATGATTTATCAGTTTTGTTTATCTTCTCTAAGACCAGCTTTTAGTTTTATTGATGTTTGCTATTGTTTCATTCATTTCTTTTTCATTTATTTCTGGTCTGATCTTTATGATTTCTTTCCTTCTTCTAAGTTTGGGTTTTTTTCTTCTTTCTCTAATTGCTTTAGATATAAGGTTAGGTTTTTTATTTGAGTTGTTTCTTGTTTCTTGAGATAGGATTGTCTTGCTATATATAAACTTCCCTCTTGGAACTGCTTTTGCTACATCTCATAGGTTTTGGGTTGTCGTGTTTTCATTGTCATTTGTTTCTATGTATTTTTCGATTTCCTCTTTGATTTCTGCAGTCATCTCTTGGTTATTTAGTAGCGTATTGATTAGCCTCCATATGTTTGGGTTTTTTACACTTTTTTTTCCTGTAATTGATATCTAGTCTCATAGTGTTGTGGTCAGAAACGATACTTGATACGATTTCCATTTTAAATGTACCAAGGCTTGATTTGTGACCCAAGGTATGATCTACCCTGGAGAATGTTCCATGGGCATTTGAGAAGAAAGTGTATTCTGTTGTTTTTGGATAGAATGTCCTATAAATATACATTAAGTCCATCTTGTGTAATGTGTCATTTAATGCTTGTGTTTCCTTATTTCTTTTTATTTTGGATGATCTGTCCTTTGGTGAAAGTGGGGTGTTAAAGTCCCCTACTATGATTGTGTTACTGTCGATATTCCCTTTTCTGGCTGTTAATATTTGCCTTATGTATTGAAGTGCTCCTCTGTTGGGTGCATAAATATTTACAGTTGTTATATCTTCATCTTGGAGTGATTCCTTGATCATTATGTAGTGTCCTTCTTTGCCTCTTGTAATAGTCTTTATTTTAAAGTCTATTTTGTCTCATAGAAGAATTGCTACGCCAGCTTTCTTTTTATTTCCATTTGCATGGAATATCTTTTTCCATCATCTCATTTTCAGTCTGTATGTGTATGTATGTCTGAAGTGGGTCTCTTGTAGACAGCATATATATGTGTCTTGTTTTTGTATCCATGCAGCCAGTCTGTGTCTTTTCGTTGAAATTTTTAAGCCATTTACTTTTAAGGTCGTTATCGGCATTTATGTCCCTATTACCGTTTTCTTAAATGTTTTGGGTTTGTTTTTGTAGGTCTTTTCCTTCTCTTTTGTTTTCTGCCTGGAGAAGTTCCTTTAGCATTTGTTTTTCTGTTTGTTTTTTTGTTTTTGTTTTGCAGTATGCAGGCCTCTCACTGTTGTGGCCTCTCCCATAGCAGAGCACAGGCTCCGGACACGTAGGCTCAGCGGCCATGGCTCACGGGCCCAGCCATTCCGTGGCATGTGGGATCTTCCTGGACCGGGCCACGAACCCGTATTCCCTGCATCAGCAGGCAGACTCTTAACCGCTGTGTCACCAGGGAAGCCATAGCATTTGTTTTAAAGATGGCTTGGTGGTGCTGAATTTTCTTAGCTTTTGCTTGTCTGTAAAGGTGTTAATTTCTCCATCGAATCTGAATGACATCCTTGCTAGGTGGAGTAATCTTGGTTGTAGGTTTTTCCCTTTCATCACTTTAAATATGTCCTGCCACTCCCTTCTGGCTTGCATGGTATCTGCTGAAAGTTTAGCTGTTAACCTTATGGAGATTCCCTTGTATGTTTTTGTTGCTTTTCCCTTGCTGCTTTTAATATTTTTTCTCTATATTTAATTTTTGATAGTTTGATTAATATGTGTCTTGGCGTCTTTCTCCTTGGATTTATCCTGTATGAGTTTCACTCACTTCCTGTAATTGATTATTTCCTTTCCCATATTAGGGAAGTTTTCAACTACAATCTCTTCAAATATTTTCTCAGACCCTTTTTTTTTCCTCTTCTTCTGGGTACCCTATAATTCGAATGTTGGTGTGTTTAATGTTGTCCCAGAATTATTCAGACTGTCCTCAATTCTTTTCATTCTTTTTTCTTTATTCTGCTCTGTGACAGTTATTTCCACTATTCTACCTTCCAGATCTCTTATCCGTTCTTCTGCCTCAGTTATTCTGCTATTGATTCCTTCTACAGAATTTTTAATTTCATTTATTGTGTTGTTCATCATTGTTTGTTTGTTCTTTACTTCTTGTAGGTCCTTGTTAAACGTTTCTTGTATTTTCTCCATTCTATTTCCAAGATTTTGGATAATCTTTACTATCATCATTCTGAATTCTGTTCTGCCTATTTCCCCTTCATTTGTTTGGTCTGGTGAGTTTTTACCTTGCTTCTTCATTTGCTGCATATTTCTCTGTCTTATTTTGTTTAACTTACTGTGTTTGGGGTCTCCTTTTCACAGGCTGCCAGTTCGTAGTTACCGTTGTTTTTGGTGTCTGCCCCCAGTTGGTGAGGTTCGTTTAGTGGGTTATGTAGGCTTCCCGGTGGAGGGGATTGGTGCCTTTGCTCTGCTGGGTTGGGCTGGATCTTGTCTTTCTGGTGGCAGGAACACATCCAGTGGTGTGTTTTGGGGTATGTGTGAACTTAGTATGAATTTAGGCAGCCTCTCTGCTAATGGGTGGAGTTGTGTTTCTGTCTTGCTAGTTGTTTCACATTGGGCATCCAGCATTCGAGATTGCTGCCCGATGGGTGGAGCTGGGTCTTAGTGTTGAGGCGGAGATCTCTGGGAGAGCTCTCCCCAGTTGATATTACATGGGGCTGGGAGGTTTCTGTTAGTCCAATGTCCTGGACTCGGCTTTCCCACCTTGGAGTCTCAGACCTGACTCCTGGCTGGAGAACCAAGACCCTGTCATCCAAACTGCTCACAAGAAAAGGAAGGGAAAAAAGGAAGAAAATAGAATAAAATAATAATAAAATTTAAAAATTATAAAATAAAAAGTAATAAAATTTTAAAAATAAATAAAAAATTTAAAAAGAGATCAACCAAACCAATAAACAAATCCACCAATAATAACAAGCACTAAAAACTAAAGTTAGATAAACAATCAGAAACAAATCAGTTGCAGACAGCAAACCCCACGTCTACAGTTGCTCCCAAAGTCCACTGCCTCAATTTTGGGAACATTCATTGTTCAGGTATTCCACAGATGCAGGGTACATCAAGTTGATTGTGGGGATTTAATCCGCTTCTCCTGAGGCTGCATGGAGCAGTTTCCCTTTCTCTTCTTTGTTTCCACATCTCCTGGGGTTCAGCTTTGGTTTTGGCCCCACCTCTGCATGTAGGCTGCCCTCAGGCATCTGTTCCCTTGCCAGACAGCAGGGGGTTAAAGCAATGGCTTATTAAGGCTCTCTTGCTATCTCAGGCCGGGGAGACAGAGGGGTACAGTAGTCATCATTGGAATGCGGGACGAGCCTGTGGTGGCAGAGGTCAGCATGACTTTGCAACAGCCTGAGGTATGCCATGTGTTTTCCCGGGGAAGTTGTCCCTGGATCGCAGAACCCTGGCAGTGGTGTGCTGCACAGGCTCCCAGGGGAGCTGTGGGTAGTGACCTGTGCTTGCACACAGGATTTTTGGTGGCAGTGACAGCAGCATTAGCATTTCATGCCTGTCTATGGTGCTGACAGCCATGGCTCACACCCATCTCTGGAGCTCGTTTAGGTGGTGCTCTGTATCCCCTCTCCTCTCACACCCTGAAACAATTGTCTCTTGCCTCTTTGGCAGGTCCAGACTTTTCCCTGACTCCCTCCTGGATAGTTGTGGTGCACTAGCCCCCTTCAGTCTGTCTTCACACAGCCAACCCCAGTCCTCTCCCTGAGATCTGATCTGCAAAGCCGGAGCCTCAGCTCCCCACCCCCACCCGTCCTGGTGGGTGTGCAGACAAGTGTCTCAGGCTGGTGAGTGCTGGTCAGCACTGATCCTTTGTGTGGGAATCTCTCCGCTTTGCCCTCAGCACCTGTGTTGCTGCGCTTTCCTCTCTGGCTCCAAAGCTTCCCCCCACCACTACCCCCTGTCTCTGCCAGTGAAGGGGCTTCCTAGTGTGTGGAAACTTTTCCTCCTTGACAGCTCACTCCCAGAGGTGCAGGTCCCATCACTATTCTTTTCTTTTTCATTCTTTTCGTTTGTTTGTTTGTTTTTAAACCCCACATTTGTTTATTTATTTACTTATTTGGCTGTGTTGGGCCTTCGTTTCTGTGCGAGGACTTCCTCTAGTTGTGGCAAGTGGGGGCCACTCTTCATCGCGGTGCGCGGGCCTCTCACTATCACCGCCTCTCTTGTTGCAGAGCACAGGCTCCAGACGCGCAGGCTCTGTAGTTGTGGCTCACAGGCCCAGTTGCTCCACGGCATGTGGGATCTTCCCAGACCAGGGCTCGAACCCGTGTCCCCTGCATTAGCAGGCAGACTCTCAACCACTGTGCCACCAGGGAAGCCCCCCATCCCTATTCTTTTGTCTCTGTTTTTTATTCTTTCTTTTACCCTACACAGGTACATGGGGATTTTCTTGCCTTTTGGGAAGCTGAGGTCTTTTGCCAGCATGCAGTAGGTGTTCTGTAGAAGTTGTTCCACATGTAGATGCATTTTTGATGTATTTGTGGGGAGGAAGGTGATCTCCATGTCTTACTCCTCTGCCATATTGACAGTCTCCCCCCTTTGACTTATTTTTAAATAAGCTTTTTATTTTAAAATATGTTTTTGATTACAGAAAAGCTAGGAAAACAATAGAGTTCTCGTATACCCCACACCAAGTTTCCCCTATATTTCACATTTTACATTAGTATGGTATATTTATTACAACAATGAAGAAATATCGATGCATTATTATTAAGTCAAGTCTACCCTTTATTCAGATTTTCTTAGTTTTTATCTAATGTCTGTCTTCTGTTCCAGTTAGCCCATCCATGATACAACAATTACATTTAGTCATCATTTCCTTAGGCTCCTTTTGCCTGTGACAGCTTCTCAGACTTTTCCTTGTTTTGGAAAATCTTGATAGAATGAGGAGTATTGCGCAGGTATTTTGTGGAGTGTCCCTGAATTGGAATTTGCTTCGATATTGTATTTGATATTTTCCTCATGATCAACCTGGAGTTATGGATTTTGAGTTGGAAGATCACAGCAATAATGTGCCATTTTCATCATATCATATCAAGCATGCATACTGTCATTATGACTTATAACTGTTCATATTGATTTTGATCACCTAGCTTGAGGTAGTGTATATCAGTTTTATCCACTGTGAAGTTACTCTTTTTCCCTCCTTTCAGTACTGTACTGTTTGGAAGGAATTTACTACATGCAGCCCACACGTAGGTGGAGAGTTGTTCCACCTCCCTGAAGGTGAAGTACCTACACAATTCATTAGGAATTATTCTGCATGAGAGATTTGTCTCTCCCATCATTTGTTTATTTAATAATGTATTTATATCAGTGCAGACTCATGAATATTTATTTTATATTTTGGATTATAGTCCGATACTACTTTATTTTGTTACTCAAAATTGTTCCAGCTTTGACCATTGGATGTTTTTTTAGGTTGACTCCCAACGCCTTTTGACATACCTCCATCATTTTTTTTTAACATTTCCCTACTTATTGGCACCATAAGATGCTCCAAGCTCAACTGTATTTCTTGGCTCAGGTTCGTCTGGGAGCCATAGTTCCATTTATTGGAGAATGACATTAAAAACCAAGACATGGGTGCTAGATGCACTCATTATTACTAGGACTTCATTGCTTCTAGGCCCTCTCAGCTGACTGAGCAAGGAAATAAGTGTACGTATACTAACCCACATATATACACATATCTATAAATATTTATTCCATAGGTAATAATCTGTATCTATATTAAGTGAAACATGAGATATTGCTGATGTCAATTCTAATCCATTACCAAAAGGAACATTAATAATCCATATGTATCATTCATGTCACCCGCCCCCTTACTTATCTGTAACATTCCACTCCAAAAGTGAGAAACTTGACTCCCACCATCTGCCATCCATTTACACAATTGTTTAATTCATGTATACATGTACAGCAGTATCTCAATTGTTAACCCTTATTCCTGTGGGAAACAACTTTGTTAGCTAGAGTATAGTGCTTATATATAGTTTATTTTGCCTTTAGTATTACAGACTACTTATTTCCAAAGTTACTTAAGTCAGCACCATTCTCCTCATACCATTCAGTGAAGTTTTTTCGTACATTTGTAACACAATTATATTGTTTTCTCACATTCTAACTTCCATCCTGGCATCCCCCAACCTCCTAAATGATTTTTTAAAATTTGCATACATTAAGATTCACCATTACAGTAAAATGTAGAATAGTTTTCCTTCCCTAAAAATTCTGTGTGTGTGGTCTATTCAGTCCTCTGAGCCCCTGGCAACCATTATCATCACTACACATAATTGGAATCATACAGTATGTAGCCTTTTCAGAGTGGTTTCTTTCACTTAGCAATTTGCATTTAATAATTTAAGATTCATTGATGTCTCTTTTTGGCTTGATACCTGATTTATTTTTAATCACTGAATAACATTCCATTGTATTAGTGTTCCACAGTTTTTTTACCTATTGAACGAGACTTATTGGTTGCTTCTAGATATGGTGATCATGAATAAAGCTGCTATAAACATTTATGTGCAGGTAGTCTCTTTCATTTGGTCTCCCAGTTTCCAAATTCACACTTAACAGTTAGCCTTTTAAAAATAATTATTTTATTATAAAAGAAATACTCATAAAATAAATTTAAAATGTAAAATAAAATGAAGAAAATTTTAAGAACCTCATAACAAGAGATAACCTCCATAATTTTAACGTTTTTACCCAGTTTTATATGTTTTAATATATGCATGTAAAATTTTTGACATACTATAAATAGTTTTTAAGTTTTAAATTTAACTTATTGTTACAAACCTTTTCTCCTTCATTCCCAGATTTTCACTTTTAAATGTAAAATGTGGCTTCTATTTCTTATTAAAACAAAAACAATTTCAGAATTGAATAGAGTAGAAAATCCTATCCCTACCCATATCGAATTCCAAGAACAAAAAGAGTATGGGGAAACAACTTAACATTTTAGTTAATATATGTGACATATATGACATGTATGTATATATATATATATATATATATATATATATATATATCCCATTTTCCTATTAGAGCATTTATTTCTTCACATTGATAAAAATATATGAATATAAAAAATAAAATTTTCCAAGTCAGAAAATAGAGATTCACTTCATTATTTTCCATCATTTTTCTTTTTCTTTTTTTTTGTGGTATGCAGGCCTTTCACTGTTATGGCCTCTCCCATAGCAGAGCACAGGCTTCAGACACATAGGCTCAGCAGCCATGGCTCACGGGCCCAGCTGTTCTGTGGCATGTGGGATCTTCCCGGACCGGGACATGAACCCGTGTCCCCTGCATCGGCAGGTGGACTCTCAACCACTGCACCACCAGGGAAGCCCCTCATTGTAGTTTTGACTTGCATTTCTCTAATGATTAATGATGTTGAGCATTCTTTCATGTGTCTGTTGGCAATCTGTATATCTTCTTTGGAGAAGTATCTGTTTAGGTCTTCTACCCATTTTTTGATTGGTTTGTTTGTTTTTTTTTAATGTTGAGCTATATGAGCTGCTTGTAAATTATGGAGACTAATTCTTTCTCAGTTGCTTCATTTGCAAGTATTTTCTCCCATTGTGAGGGTTGTCTTTTCCTCTTGTTTATGGTTTCCTTTGCTGTTCAAAAGCTTTGAAATTTCATTCGGTCCCATTTGTTTGTTTCTATTTCCATTTCTCTAGGAGGTGGGTCAAAAAGGATCTTGGTGTGATTTATGTCATAGTGGTTTCTCCCTGTGATTTTCTCTAAGAGTTTGACGGTGTCTCGCCTTACATTTAGGTCTTTAATACATTTTGAGTTTATTTTTGTGTATGGGGTTAGGGAGTGTTCTAATTTCACTCTTTTACATGTAGCTGTCCGGTTTTCCGAGCACCACTTATTGAAGAGGCAGTCTTTTCTCCACTGTATATTCTTGCCTCGTTTATCAAAGGTAAGGTGCCCATATGTGCATGGCTTTATCTCTGAGCTTTCTATCCTGTTTCATTTATCTGCATTTTGATTTTTGTGCCACTACCATACTGTCTTGATTACTGTAACTTTGTAGTATAGCCTGAAATCAGGAAGCCTGATTCCTCCAGCTCCATTTTCTTCCTCAAAATTACTTTGGCTATTCGGGATCTTTTGTGTTTCCATAGAAATTCTGGAATTTTTTGTTCTAGTTCTGTGAAAAATGCCAGTGGTAGTTTCATAGGGATTGCATTGAATCTGTAGATTGTTTTGGGTAGTATACACATTTTCACAATGTTGATTCTTCCAGTCCAAGAACATGGTATATCTCTCCATCTATTTGTATCATCTTTACTTTCTTTCATCAGTGTCTTATAATTTTCTGCATACAAGTCTTTTATCTCCATAGGTAGGTTTATTCCTAGGTATTTTATTATTTGTGTTGCAGTGGTATGTGGGAGTGTTTTCTTAATTTCACTTTCAGAGTTTTCATCATTATGGTATAGGCATGCAAGAGATTTCTGTGCATTAATTTTGTATCCTGCAACTTTACCAAATTCATTGATTACCTCTAGTAGTTTTCAGGTAGCATCTTTCGGATTCTCTATGTATAGTATCATGTCCTCTGCAAAGAGTGACAGCTTTACTTCTTCTTTTCTGATTGGGCTTCCTTTTATTTCTTTTTCTTCTCTGATTTCTGTGGTTAAAACTTCCACAAGTATGTTGAATAATAGGGTGAGAGTGGGCAACCTTGTCTTGTTCCTGATCTTAGTGGGAATGGTTTCAGTTTTTCACCATTGAGGACGATGTTGGCTATGGGTTTGTCCTATATGTCCTTTATTATGTTGAGGAAAGTTCCCTCTACGCCTACTTTCTGGAGGGTTTTATCATAAATAGGTGTTGAATTTTGTCTAAAGTTTTCTCTGCATCTATTGCGATGATTGTATGGTTTTTCTCCTTCAACATGTCAATGTGGGATATCACGTTGATTGATTTGCGTATATTGAAGAATCCTTGCATTCCTGGGATAAATCCCACTTGATCATCGTGTATGATCCTTTTAATGTGCTGTTGGATTCTGTTTGCTAGTATTTTGTTGAGGATTTTTGCATCTATGTTCATCAGTGATATTGGCCTGTAGTTTTCTTTCTTTGTGACATGCTTGTCTGGTTTTCGTATCAGGGTGATGGTGACCTCGTAGCATGAGTTTGGGAGTATTGCTCCCTCTGCTATATTTTGGAAGAGTTTGAGAAGGATAGGTATTAGCTCTTCTCTAAATGTTTGATAGAATTCACCTGTGAAGCCATCTGATCCTGGGCTCTTGTTTGTTGGAAGATTTTTCATCACAGTTTCAATTTCAGTGCTTGTTATTGGTCTGCTCATATTTTCTGTTTCTTCCTGGTTTTGTCTCAGAAGGTTGTGCATATTTAAGAATTTGTCTACTTTTTCCAGGTTGTCCATTTTATTGGCATACATTTGCTTGTAGTAATCTCTCATGATCCTTTGTATTTCTGCAGTGTCAGTTGTTACTTCTTTTTCATTTCTAATTCTATTGAATTGAGTCTTCTCCCTTTTTTTCTTGATGAGTCTGCCTAATGGTTTATCAATTTTTTTATCTTCTCAAAGAGCCAGCTTTTAGTTTCATTGATCTTTGCTATCGTTTCCTTCATTTTTTTCATTTATTTCTGATCTGATTTTTATGATTTATTTCCTTCTGCTATCTTTGTGGTTTCTTGTTCTTCTTTCCCTAATTGCATTAGGTGTAAGGTTAGGTTGTTTATTTGTGATGTTTCTCATTTCTTAAGGTGAGATGGTATTGCTATAAACTTGCCTCTTAGAAATGGTTTTGCTGCATGTCATAGCTTTTGGGTCGTCGTGTTTTCATTGTCATTTGTTTCTAGGTATTTTTTGATTTCCTCTTTGATTTCTTCAGTGATCTCTTGGTTATTAAGTAGTGTGTGTTTAGCATCCATGTGTTTTTATTTCTTACATGTTTTTTTCCTGTAATTGCTATCTAGTCTCATTGCATTGTGGTTAGAAAAGATACTTGATACAATTTCAATTTTCTTAAATTAACCAAGGCTTGATTTGTGACCCAAGATACGATCTACGCTGGAGAATATTCCATGAGCCCTTGAGAAGAATGTGAATTCTGTTGTTTCTGGATGGAATGTCCTATAAATATCTATTAAATCCATCTTGTTTAATATATCATTTAAATCTTGAATTTCCTTATTTATTTTAATTTTGGATGATCTGTCCATTGGTGAAAGTGGGGTGTTAAAGTCCCCTACTATGATTGTGTTATTGTCAATTTCCCATTTTATGACTGTTAGTATTTGCTTTATGTATTGAGGTGCTCCTACGTTCGGTGCATAAATATTTACAATTGTTATATCTTCTTCTTGGATTGATCCCTTGATCATTATGTAGTTTCCTTCTTTGTCTCTTGTTATAGTCTTTGTTTTAGAGTGTATTTGTCTGATATTAGAATTGCTACTCCAGCTTTCTTTTGATTTCCATTTGCATGGAATATCTTTTTCCATCCCCTCACTTTCAGTCTGTATGTGTCCCTAGGTCTGAAGTGGGTCTCTTGTAGACAGCATATATATGGTTTGTTTTGGTATCTATTCAGCCAGTCTGTGTCTCTTCATTGGAACATTTTATCCATTTACATTTAAGGTAATTATCAATACTTGTGTTTCTATTACCATTTTCTTAATTGTTTTGGGTTTAGTATTGTAGGTCTTTTCCTTCTCTTGTGTTTCCTCCCTAGAGAAGTTCCTTTAGCATTTGTTGTAAAGCTGGTTTGGTGGTGCTGAACTCTCTCAGCTTTTGCTTGTCTGTAAAGGTTTTAATTTCTCCATCAAATCTGAATGAGATCCTTGCTGGGTAGAGTAATCTTGGTTGTAGGTTTTTCTCTTTCATCACTTGAAATATGTCCTGGCAGTCCCTTCTGGCTTGCAGAGTTTCTGCTGAAAGATCAGGTGTTAACCTTATGGGGATTCCCTTATGTGTTATTTGTTGTTTTCCCCTTGCTACTTTAATATTTGTTCATTGTATTTAATTTTTGTTCATTTGATTAACATGTGTCTTGGCATGTTTCTCCTTGGATATCTCCTGTGTGGGACTCTCTGTGCTTCTTGGACTTGAGTAACTATTTCCTTTACCATATTAGGGAAATTTTCAACTATAATCTCTTCAAATATTTTCTCAGTCACTTTCTTTTTCTCTTATTCTTCTGGGACCCCTATAATTCGAATGTTGGTGTCTTTCGTATCGTCCCAGACGTCTCTGAGTCCGTCCTCAATTCTTTTTTTCTTTATTCTGCTCTGCAGTAGTTATTTCCAGTATTTTATCTTCCAAGTCACTTATCCATTCTTCTGCCTCAGTTATTCTGTTGATCCCTCCTAGAGAATTTTTAATTTCACTTATTGTGTTGTTCATCACTGTTTCTTTGCTCTTTAGTTCTTCTAGGTCCTTGTTAAACGTTTTTGTATTTTCTCCATTCTGTTTCCAAGATTTTGGATGATCTTTATTATCATTATTCTGAATTCTTTTTCAGGTAGACTGCCTATTTTCTCTTCATTTTTTATGTCTGGTGAGTTTTCCCCTTACTCCTTCATCTGCTGTGTGTTTCTCTGTCTTCTCATTTTGCTTAACTTACGGTGTTTTGGGGTCTCCTTTGCGAAGACTGTAGGTTCATAGTTCCCATTGTTTTTGGTGACTGTCCCCAGTGGCTCAGGTTGGTTTAGTGGGTTGTGTCGGCTTCCTGGTGGAGGGAACTAGTGCCTCTGTTGTGGTGAATGAGGCTGGATTTTTTCTTTCTGGTGGGCAGGTCCACGTCTGGTGGTGTGTTTTGGGGTGTCTGTGGCCTTATTATGATTTTAGGCAGCCTGTTTGCTAATGGATGGCATTTTGTTCATGTCTTGCTTGTTGTTTGGCATAGGGTTTCCAGCAGTGTAGCTTGCTGGTCATTGAGTGGAACTTGGTCTTGGCATTGAGATAGAGAACTCTGGGAGATTCTGCCATTTGATATTACATGGAGCTGGGAAATCTCTTGTGGACCAGTGTCCTGAACTTGTCTCTCCCACATCAGTGGCACAGCCCTGACGCCTCGCTGGAGCACCAAAGCCTGTCCTCCACACGGCTCAGAATAAAATGGAGGAAAGAAAGAAAGAGGGAAGGAAGGAAGGAAGGGAAAGAAAGAAAGAAAGAAAGAAAGAAGAAAATAAAATAAAGTTATTAAAATCAAAAATAAAAAAATAATTAAGAAACAAAATATTTTTAAGTAAAAAACAAAAAAAACGGACAGAACCCTCAGGCAAATGGTAAAAGCAAAGCTATATAGACATAATCAGACACAGAACCATACACATAAACACTCAGAAAAAAAGAAAAAGGGAAAAAATGTATGGATCATTGCTCCCAAACTCCACCTCCTCAATTTGGGATGATTCATTGTCTATTCAGGTATTCCACAGTTGCAGGGTACATCAGGTTGATTGTCGAGATTTAATCCACTGCTCCTGTGGCTGCTGGGAGAGATTTCCCTGTCTATTCTTTGTTCACCCAGCTCCCGGGGTTCAGCTTTGGAAGTGGATCCGCCTCTTCGTATAGGTCGCCTGAGGGCATCTGTTCTTCCCTCAGCCAGTTCGGGGTTAAAGTAGCAGCTCTGGCTCACTCAGGCTGGGGGCAGAGAGGGGTATGGATGCGGGGCGAGCCTGCGGCGCGTGAGGCCGGCATAACGTTGCAGCAGCCTGAGGCGTGCCGTGCATTCTCCCAAGGAAGCTGTCACGGGATCACGGGACCCTGGCAGTGGCGGGCTGCACAGGCTCCAGGTAGGGGCAGTGTGGATAGTGACCTGTGCTCGCTCAAAGGCTTCTTGGTGGCTGCAACGGCAGCCTTAGCATCTCATGCCCGTCTCTGAGGTCCGTGCTGATAGCCGTGGCTCGCACCCATCTCTGGAGCTCCTTAAGCAGCACTCTTAATCCCCTCTCCTCGTGCACCAGGAAACAAAGAGGGAAGAAAAAGTCTTTTTCCTCTTGAGCAGTTCCAGACTTTTTCCCGGACTCTGTCCCAGCTAGCAGTTGTGCACTAGCCCCCTTCAAGCTATGTTCACGCAGCCAACCCCAGTCCTCTCCCTGGGATCCGAACTCTGAAACCTGAGACTCAGCTGCCAGCCCGCACCTGACCCAGCTGGTGAGCAGACAAGCCTCTTAGGCTGGTGAGTGCAGGTCAGCACTGATCCTCTGTGAGGGAATCTCTCTGCTTTGCCCTCCGTACCCCTGTTGCTGCATTCTCCTCTGCGGCTCTGAAGCTTCCCCGCTCTGCCACCCACAGTCTCCGCCCGCAAAGGGTCTTCTAGTGTGTGGAAACCTTTCCTCTTTCACAGCTCCCTCCCACTGGTGCAGGTCCCGTCCCTATTCTTTGTCTGTGTTTTTCTTTTTTCTTTTACCTTACTCAGGTGCATGGGGAGTTTCTTCCCTTCTGGGAGGTTTGAGGTTTTCTGCCAGCATTCAGTAGGTGTTCTGTAGGAGTTGTTCCACATGTAGATGTATTTCTGATGTATCTGTGGTGAGGAAGGTCATCTCCGAGTCTTACTCTTCTGCCATCATGAAGCTCTCCTAGAATTTCTTTTTTAAGATTTTCTCTTTTCGTCAGTGACTATTTGATATGTAAACAAATACCTCTGTGTTGTTCCACCTTCCATGTTCTTGATAGCATGTAAGGTGAAGAATTTTATATATGTTCAATGACCTTTTGCATTTCTCCTTATATGAATAAGCTGTTTATATTCAGACTGTTTTTCTATTAAGTGATTTTTTGCATTAATAAAAAGACATCATCATAAATTAAGTATACTAGTACTTTCTTTCTGTTTTTCTTTTTTCAAAAATATTCCCACTCCCAGGTGTGGAAATAGTTCCAGTTTAGAATTTTTTTATGTATAAATTTTTATTTATTCTGTATTTTCTTTTTGTGTATGGTAAGATGTGAAGATTTAATATTTGTTCATAAGGTATAGCCAATTTTCCTAAATCATTTATTGCACAACCTATCATTTCCCCAGTGATCTGTAATCACATATTCATCTTATGGTGAATTCCTATATATGTGTACCTGTTGCTGGAGTTTCTGTTCTCTTTTAGTGATATATTAGTCTGTATTTCTCCCAATTGCAGACTGTTGTAATTCTTGTCATGCAAGTTTTAATATCTGCTAAGGGAAGTGCCCTCTCAGTAGTTTATCTGCTAAATCTTCTTCTTCTTCTTTTTTTTGACATCTTTATTGGAGTATAATTGCTTTACAATGGTGTGTTAGTTTCTGCTTTGTAACAAAGTGAATCAGCTATTCATATACCTATATCCCCATATCTCCTCCATCTTTTGTCTCCCTCCTATCCTCCCTATCCCACCACTCTAGGTGGTCACAAAGCACCAAGCTGATCTCTCTGTGCTATTCAGCTGCTTCCCACTAGTTATCTATCTTATATTTGGTGGTGTATATATGTACCTGCCACTCTCACACTTCATCCCAGCTTAACATTCCCCCTCCCTGTGTCCTCATGTCCACCGTCTACATCTGCATTTTTATTCCTGTCCTGCCCTAGTTTCTTCAGGACCATTTTTTTCCTTATTGTTTTAGATTCCATATATAAGTGTTAGCATACTGTATTTGTTTTTCTCTTTGTGACTTACTTCACTCTGTATAACAGAATCTAGGTACATCCACCTCACTACAAATAACTCAATTTCGATTTTTTATGGCTGAGTAATATTCCATTGTATATATGTGCCACATCTTCTTTATTCATTCATCTGTCGATGGACACTTAGATTGTTTCCATGTTCCAGCTATTGTAAATAGAGCTGCAATGAACAGTTTGGTACATGACTCTCTTTGAATTATGCTTTTCTCAGGGTATATGACCAGCAGTGGGATTGCTGTGTCATATGGTACTTCTACTTTTAGTTTCTTAAGGAACCTCCATACTGTTCTCCATAGTGGCTGTATCAATTTACATTCCCATGAACAATGAAAGATGGTTCCCTTTACTCCACACCCTTTCCAGCATTTATTATTTGTAGATTTTTTGATGATAGCCATTCTGACTGGTGTGAAGTCATACCTCATTGGAGTTTTGATTTGCATTTCTCCAATGATTAGTGATGTTGAGCATCCTTTCATGTCTTTGTTGGCAGTTTGTATATCTTCTTTGGAGAAATGTCTATTTAGGTCTTCTGTGCATTTTTGGATTGGGTTTTTGTTTTTTAGATATTGACCTGCATGAGCTGCTTGTAAATTTTGGAGACTAATCCTTTGTCAGTTCCTTCATTTGCAAATATTGTCTCCCATTCTGAGGGTTGTCTTTTCATCTTGTTTAAGTTTTCCTTTGCTGTGCAAAAACTTTTAAGTTTCATTACGTCCCATTTGTTTATTTTTGGTTTTATTTCCATTTCCCTAGTCGGTGGATCAAAAAGGGTCTTGCTGTGATTTATGTCATAGACTGTTCCACCTATGTTTTCCTCCAAGAGTTTTGTAGTGTCTAAACTTACATTTAGATATTTAATCCATTTTGAGATTATTTTTCTGTATGGTATTACGGAGTGTTCTAATTTCATTCTTTTACATGTAGCTGTCCAGTTCTCTCAGCACCACTTATTGAAGAGGCTGTCTTTTCTCCATTGTATATTCTCTCCTCCTTTATCAAAAATAAGGTGACCATATGGGCATGGGTTTATCTGTGGGCTTTCCATAATGTTCCATTGAACTATTTTTCTGCTTTTCTGTCAGTACGATACTGTCTTGATTACTGTAGCTTTGTACTATACTCTGACGTCAGGGAGCTTGATTCCTCCAGCTCCGTTTTTCTTTCTCAAGATTACTTTGGCTATTTGGGGTCTTTGTGTTTCCATAAAAATTGTGAAATTTTTGTTCTAGTGTGTGAAAAATGTCATTGGTAGTTTGATAGGATTTGCATTGAATCTGTAGATTGCTTTGGGTAGCATAGTAATTTTCACAATGTTGATTTTTCCCACCCAAGAACATGGTATATCTCTCCATCTGTTTGTATCATCTTTAATTTCTTTCATAAGTGTCTTATAGTTTTCTTCATACAGGACTTTTTTTTCCTTAGGTAGGTTTATTCCTAGGTATTTTATTGCAATGGTAAATGGGAGTGTTTCCTTTATTTCCCTTTCAGGTTTTTCATCATTAGTGTATAGGAATGCAAGTGATTTCTGTGCATTTATTTTGTATCCTCCTACTTTACCAAATTCATTGATTAGCTCTAGCAGTTTTCTGGTAGCATCTTTAGGATTCTCTATGTATATTATCATGTTATCTGCAGTGACAGTATTACTTCTTTTCAGATTTGGATTCCTTTTATTTATTTTTCTTCTCTGATTGCTGTGGCTAAAACTTGCAAAACTATGTTGAATAATAATGCTGAGTGGAGAACTTTGTCTTGTTCCTGATCTTAGAGGAAATGGTTTCAGTTTTTCAACATTAAGGACAATGTTGACTGTGCATTTGTCATATATGGTCTTTATTATGTTGAGGTAAGTTCCCACTCTGCCTACTTTCTGGAGAGTTTTTATCATAAACGGCTGTTGAATATTTTCGAATTTTTTTCTGCATCTATTGAGATAATCATATGGTTTTTCTGTTTCAATTTGTTAATATGGTTTATCACATTGATTGATTTGCCTATATTGAAGAATCCTTGCATTCCTGGCATAAACCCCGTTGACCATGGTGTATGATCCTTTTAATGTGCTGTTGGATTTTGTTTACTAGTATTTTTTTTAAGATTTTTGCATGTATGTTTGTCACTGATATTGGCCTGTACTTTTCTTTCTTTGTGGCATCTTTGTCTGGTTTTGGTATCTGGGTGATGATGGTCTCATAGAATGAGTTTGGGAGGGTTCCTCCCTCTGCTATATTTTGGAAGAGTTTGAGACGGATAGGTGTTAGCTCTTCTCTAAATATTTGATAGAGTTCGCTTGTAAAGCCATCAGGTCCTTGGCTTTAGTTTGTTGGAAGATTTCCAATCTGTCTGAATTTCAGTGTTTGTGATTGGTCTGTTTATATTTTCTATTTCTTCCTGGTTCAGTCTCAGAAGGTTGTGCTTTTCTAAGAATTTGTCCATTTCTTTCATGTTGTCCCTTTTATTGGCATAGAGTTGCTTGTAGTAATCTCTCATGATCCTTTGTATTTCTGCATTGTCAGTTGTTACCTCTCCTTTTTCATTTCTAATTCTATTGATTTGGATCTTCTCCCTTTTTTTCTTCACGAGTCTCAATAACAGTTTATCGATTTTGTTTATCTTCTCAAAAACCAGCTTTTAGTTTTATTGATGTTTGCTATTGTTTCATTCATTTTGTGTTCATTTATTTCTGATCTGATCTTTATGATTTCTTTCCTTCTGCTAACTTTGCGGGATTTTTGTTCTTCTTTCTCTAATTGCTTTAGGTGTAAGGTTAGGTTGTTTATTTGAGATGTTTCTTGTTTCTTGAGGTAGGATTGTATTGCTATAAACTTCCCTTTTAGAAATGCTTTTTCTGCGTCCCAAGATTTTGGGTCGTGGTGTTTTCTTTGTCATTTTTTTCCTAGGTGTTTTTCAATTTCCCCTTTGATTTCTTCAGTGATCTCTTGGTTATCTAGTAGTGTATTGTATAGCCTCCATGTGTTTGTATTTTTTACAGATATTTTCCTCTAATTCATATCTAGTCTCATAGTGTTGTGGTCAGAAAAGATACTTGATATGATTTCAATTTTCTTAAATTTACTAAGGCTTGATTTGTGACTCAAGAAATGATCTATCCTGTAGAATGTTCCATGAGCGCTTAAGAGGAAAGTGTATTCTGTTGTTTTTGTATGGAATGTCCTATATATGTCAATTAAGTCCATCTTGTGTAATGTGTCATTTAAAGCTTGTGTTTCCTTGTTTATTTTCATTTTGGATGATCTGTCCATTGGTGTTGAAGTCCCGTACTATGATTGTGATATTGTCAATTTCCCCTTTTCTGGCTATTAGCATTTGCCTTATGTATTGAGATGCTCCTCTGTTGCGTGCATAAATATTTACAATTGTTATGTCTTCTTCTTAGATTGATCCCTTGATCATTATGTAGTGTCCTTTTCTGCCTCATGTAATAGTGTTTATTTTAAACTCTATTTTGTCTGATATGAGAATTGCTGCTCCAGCTTTCTTTTGATTTCCATTTGCATGGAATATCTTTTTCCATCCCCTCACTTTCAGTCTGTATGTGTCCCTATGTCTGAAGTGAGTCTCTTGTTAACAGCATATATACGTGTCCTATTTTTGTATCTATTCATCCAGTCTATGTCTTTTGTTTGGAGCATTTAATCCATTTATATTTAAGACAGTTATGGATATGTATGTGCCTATTTTCATTTTCTTAATTGTTTTGGGTTTGTTATTGTAGGCCTTTTCCTCCTCTTGTGTTTCCTGCCTAAAAAAGCTCCTTTAGCATTTGTTGTAAAGTTGGTTTGGTGGTGCTGAATTCTCTTAGCTTTTAGTTGTTTGTAAAGCTTTTAATTTCTCCATTGAATCTGAATGAGATCCTTGGTTGGTAGAGTAATCTTGGTTGCAGATTTTCCCCTTTCATCACTTTAAATATGTCCTGCCACTCCCTTCTGGCTTGCAGTGTTTTGCTGAAAGATCAGCTGTTAAACCTGATGTGGATACACTTGTATGTCATATGTTGTTTTTCCCTTGCTGCTTTGAATATTTTTCCCTTGTATTTAATTTTTGATCGTTTGATTAATATGTGTTTTGGCATCTTTCTCCTTGGATTTATCTGACCTTCCTGGGCTTGATTGACTATTTCATTTCCCATATTAGGGAAGTTTTCAACTATAATCTTTTCAAATATTTTCTCAGTCTCTTTTTTTTTCTCCTTCTTTTGGTACCCCTTTAATTTGAATGTTGGTACATTTAATGTTGTCCCATAGATCTCTGAACATGTCCTAAATTCTTTTCATTCCTTTTTCTTTATTCTGCTCTGTGGTAGTTATTTCTACTATTTTATCTTCCAGTTCACTTATCTGTCCTTCTGCCTCTGTTTTTCTGCTATTTATTCCTTCTAGCGAATTTTTAATTTCATTTATTGTGTTGTTCATCATTGTTTGTTAGCTCTTTAGTTCTTCTTGGTCCTTATTAAACATTTCTTGTATTTTCTCCATTCTATTTCCAAGATTTTGTCATTTTTACTATCATTACTCTTAATTCTCATTCTGGTGGACTGCCTATTTGCTCTTCAGTTGTTTTGTCTGGTGGGTTTTTACCTTGCTCCTTCATCCGCTGTGTGTGTCTCTGTATTCTCATTTTGCTTAACTTACTGTGTATGGGGTCCCCTTTTCGCATGCTGCAAGTTCGTAATTCCCTTTATTTTTGGTGCCTTCCCCCAGTGGCTAAGTTTGCTTCAGTGGGCTGTGTAGGCTTCCTGGTGGAGGGGACTGTTGCCTGTTTTCTGGTGGATTAGGCTGGATCTTCTCTTTGTGGTGGGCAGGACTGTGTCCGATGGTGTGTTTTGGGGTGTCTCTGAACTTATTATAATTTTAGACCACCTCTCTGCTAATGGGTGTTGTTGTGTTCCTGTCTTGCCAGTTCTTTGGCATAGGGTGTCCACCACTGTAGCTTCCTGCTTGATGAGTGGAGCTGGGTCTTGGTGTTGAGACGGGGATCTCTGGGAGAGCTTTTGCTGTTTGCTATTACATGGAGTCTGGAGGTCCATGGTGGACCAATGTCCTGAACTCGGCTCTCCCACCTCCGAAACGCAGGCCTGACACTCAGCTGGAGCACCAAAACCCTATCAGCCACATGGCTCAGAATAAAAGGAGAAAATAAGAATGAAGGGCTTCCCTGGTGGCGCAGTGGTTGAGAGTCCACCTGCCAATGCAGGGGACACGGGTTCGTGCCCCAGTCCGGGAAGATCTCACATGCCATGGAGCGGCTTGGCCCATGAGCCATGGCCACTGAGCCTGTGCATCCGGAGCCTGTGCCCCACAATGGGAGTGACCACAACAGTGCGAGGCCTGCGCACCGCAAAAAAAAAAAAAAATGAATGAAGGAAGGAAAAATAAATTATTAAAATTTTAAAAATTATGTACAATTAAAAGTTTTAAAAGTATTAAAAGAATAAAAAACAGAGAGAACCCTGGGACAAATGGTAAACGCAGAGCTGTACAGGCCAAATCACAGAAGGAAGCATAAACATACACACTCACAGAAAGTGAAAAAGGAAATATATATATATATATATATATATATATATATATATATATATATAAAGGTAAGAGGGCAACCAAATCAATAAACAAATCTACAATGATAATAAACTGTAATTTCTAAACTATGATGAACATAAGACAAGAAACAAATTAGATGTAGAAAGCAAACCCCCAGTCTACAGTTGCTCCCAAACTAACTGCCTCAATTTTGGGGTGGTTCATTTTCTTTTCAGGTATTCCAGAGATGCAGGGTACATCAAGTTGATTGTGAAGATTTATTCCACTCCTCCTGGGGCTGCTGGGAGAACTTTCCTTTTCCTCTCTTTGTTTGCATAGCTCCAGGGGTTTAGTTTTGTATTTGGCCCCGCCTCTGTGTTTAGGTTGCCTGAGGGCCTCGCGTCTTCGCTTTGACAGGACAGGGTTAAAGTAGCAGCTGAGTAGGGGGCTCTCGCTCACTCAGGGGTTATGTAGCGGTATGGAGTGTGGGGAGAGCCTGCAGCAGCAGAGTCAAGGACGTGACATTGCAACAGCCTGAGGTGCACTGTTCGTTCTCCCTGGAAAGTTGTCCCTGGATCTCGGGACCCTGGTAATGACGGATTACACAGGCTCCCGGGAGGGGAGATTTGGATAGTGACCTGTGCTTGCACACAGGTTTCTTGGTGGCTGCAGCAGCAGCCTTAGTGTTTCATGCCCATCTCTGGTGTCCGTGCTGATAGCCGTGGCTCGCGCCAGTCTCTGGAACTTGTTTAGGAGGCGCTTTTCATCCCCTCTCATCATGCACCCCAGAACAATGGTCTCTTGCCTCTTAGGCAGTTCCAGACTTTTTCGCAGACTCCCTCACGGCTAGCTGAGGCACACTAGCCCCCTGCAGGCTGTGTTCACACAGCCAACCTCAGTCCTCTCTCTGGGATCTGACCTGCGAAGCCGGAGCCTCAGCTCCCATCCCCCGTCCGTCCCGGAGGTGAGCAGACAAGCATCTCAGGCTGGTGAGTGCTGGTCGGCACCTATCCTCTGTGTGGGAGTCTTTCCACTTTGCCCTCTGCACCCTTATTGCTGCACTCTCTTCCGTGGCTCTGAAGCTTCCCTGCAACCACCCTCCGTCTCCACCAGTGAAGGTGCTTCCTAGTGTGTGGAAACTTGTCCTCCTTCACAGCTCCCTCCCAGTGGTGCAGATCCTGTCCTTATGCTTTTGTCTCTGTTTTTCCTTTTTTCTTTTGCACCACCCAGGTATGTGGGGAGTTTCTTGCTTTTTGGGAAGTCTGAGGTCTTCTGCCAGCGTTCAGTAGGTGTTCTGTAGGAGTTGTTCCACATGTAGATGTATTTCTGATGTATTTGTGGGGAGGAAGGTGATCTCCATGTCTTACTCCTCCACCATCTTGAAGGTCTCTGCTAAACCTTCTTGACCAATTCTGCATTTTTGTCTTCCAGAGGAAGTTTAGAATGAATATAATATACCCCCAAAATCCTATTGGATTTTGAGTATTTCATTAAATATGTAGATTGATGTAGAGAGAATTGACATTTTTGCAGGACTGGATTGTCCCCTGAGGAATACGGTTTCTCCATTTGTCTTGTTTTATGTACCTCAATTAAGTTTTATAATATTCTTTTTATATTTATTGTACTTTTATTGTTAAGGTTTGAACTTTCAGAACAATGTTGCATAACAGTGAGAATAGGTGACAACATGGTCTTGTTCCTGACTTTACTAGAAATGGATTTGGTGTATCGTCTTTAAATATACTCGCAGGTGACTTGTTATAAATGCTATTTATCATGTTAAAGAATTTTTTTGTTGTTTCAGAATTTTTTTTCAATTCATTGATAAACTTTGAATTTTGTTAATTTTAAGGGGTAACTCAGAATAATCATATGACATATTTTTACATACTAATGTGTTGAATTACATTATTGGCTTGATGACTCATCGTTGTGCTTTTGGCCTAAACGCTACTTTGCTATGGTGTATTCTCAAAGTATGCTCCTGGATTTGATTCACTAATATTTCACTTAGAATTTGTGTACTTAGAAATATTTGTTTAATTTTTCATTCTACTCAAACATCTAGTGAGTTTTTATCAATTACTTATATTCAGAAATCCAGATTGATTAGTATACAGCTGGTTTGGGAAACTCAGAAATCATGAAAGTCAGTTTTCAGGACCCTCCTCTCTTCTTCCATGGAGTGCAGTCAACGCGTCTAGGGAGAAGTATCAAGCAACAAATCCCACTTAAGTAATTGAGACCATGGGCTTCCCTGGTGGTGCAGTGGTTGAGAGTCCACCTGCGATGCAGGAGACGCAGGTTCGTGCCCCGGTCCGGGAGGATCCCACATGCCGCGGAGCAGCTGGGACCGTGAGCCATGGCCGCTGGGCCTGCGCGTCCAGAGCCTGTGCTCCGCGACGGCAGAGGCCACAGTGGTGAGAGGCCTGCGTACCACAAAAAATAATAATAATAAATAAAAATAATAATAATTGAGACCAACTTGGACATACCATGATCTACTGATCTGCATGTGATATTTTAATGGTGTTGCCCAAGTCCTGAAATTTTTGTCTTTGTCCTCCTTATTCCTAGGCTAATTCTAGGAAGGAAACATGTCCCTGCTTAGTGGAGTGTTTTCCAACTTCTTTTCCAGAATCTATCTCAACTTTTCTTGATGAATGTTACTGGGGCTGAGGGAGAGCATAGGGGAGATAGTGTCAGACATCAAATTAAGTGTTCTCTGTTGCTCTGGAAGCTCACTCAGGCTTCCACCTCTCCCTCATCTTAGGGGATGTTTTAGTATTGTCTTCATTTATTACCTTCTACACTTCAGTAGATGTAATTTTCCTCTCTATTTTGGATTCTTATATATTTTTCCCAGTAGAAACTGAGGAGAAGAGTTCTTATTTTGTTGTCCCCCTCCCCCATAAAACCTCTTTTTACTGAGGAAGGATGTTAGCATCCCCAGTTTGGCTTCTAGTGTTCCTCTGGTCATGACTCATCACGCTCCTGATCATGTTCAATAGACAGTTCATGTTATTCAACTGTGTCCCCTAGGATCTTAACTCTGTTACTAGAGCACCTGGTTAACTCCCTGGTTGGGAAATAGTTACCCTGAGAGATAAAGTTATGATATCAAAACATAATAGATGAGATTGGATGGGACTAATAGATTCCAAAGCTGTGATTAAGTGAGGTCTTTAACATGTCTATAAGGAGAATGTATAACATGTCACTCAGATGGTTTGGTGAGTCAACGACGCATGAAAGAGAGATTCACTGAGGCAAGAGACAGTGCCCATTAAGGGAGACAATACCTTCACCCATAAATCTCTGTTTGGGCATTTAATGTTATTAGATCCCAATGCCATTAGATGTTAAAATCATATAATTCACTCCCCTAGTTTTGAATTTATACTCTCGAAGAATCTTTCAGACTAGGAAAAAATGAACTGATCAGGTGGGGGCAATAAGGATGCCCTTCCATGAACTATATTTCACATCATAAATTTGAAAATGGGGACACTACTGTAAATACATCACTACCCTCTAAGTTCTGTCAGCCTGATAGACTTCTGAGCACCATGAAACTTAAAGCACTAACTCATTCAATCAAGTATCCAGATCTACAGGGAGAGGAAAGGCCCTTGACCTCAGTGTGTTCACCTAGATAATGCCAGTCTGGAAAGCCTTGTGGAGTAGGCCAACTAGCCTTCCCTCAAGACATGCAGACCTCACCCTAAATCTTTCAAACTGTCATAGTTGCTATGTCTGTGATTTGAAGCAAATCACAGAGTCATAGATTCCTTAGGCTATGAAAGATCATCTTCTCAAAACACCCACCTGATGCTTCAATTTTATCTGTCACAGAACTTAAAAATCTCCAATTTCAAGTAACTCACAACACTTATTTAGGCACAATTTTATTTTTTTAACATCTTTATTGGGGTATAATTGCTTTACAATGGTGTGTTAGTTTCTGCTTTATAACAAAGTGAATCAGTTATACGTATACATATGTTCCCATATCTCTTCCCTCTTGCGTCTCCCTCCATCCCACCCTCCCTATCCCACCCCTCCAGGCGGTCACAAAGCACCAAGCTGATATCCCTGTGCTATGCGGCTGCTTGCCACTAGCTATCTACCTTACGTTTGGTAGTGTATATATGTCCATGCCTCTCTCTCGCTTTGTCACAGCTCACCCTTCCCCCTACCCTACAGCTCGATTAATTTTCAAAAAGTGAACAAATCCACCTAAATGAGCACACAGATAAGGAAATAAATATTACTAGCACCCCAGAAGCCTCTCATGCCCCTTCCAGTCATTATCTCTTAACTATTACCACTATTTTGACTTCTAACAGAAGTTTTGCCTCTTTTTGAACTTTATATAAATGGAATAATCAAGGGTTTATTTTTTGTGTCTGGCTTCATTTAATCACCATTATATTTGTGAGATTCATCCATGTTGTTGGAATTTGCTGCATTTGTTTTTATTGAGGTGAAATTCACAAATCATAAAATTGGTCATTTTAAAGTGTCAGATTCAGTGGCATTTAGTGTATTCAGTGTTGTGCAACCATCATATCTATCTCATTCCAAAGCATTCTTGTCACCCCAAAAGGAAATTCTCTATCCGTTAACCAGTCTGTCTCCCTTCCCCACTCACCTCTTACCTCTGGCAACCATTAATCTGTATCCTGTCTCTGTGGACTTACTTATTGTGGATATTTCATATGAATGGAAACATAATATGTGACTTTATATGTCTGGCTTCTTTTCACTTATAATGTTTCCAAGATTCATTCATGTTGTAGCATGAATTCCTTTTCATAGCTGAATATTCCATCATATAGATATATAATACTTTCTTTATACATTAATCAGTATAAGGGTAGACATTTGGATGGTTTCCAAATTTTAGCTATTGTGAATAGTGCTACTATGAACATTTATGTACACATTTTTTTTTATTTATTTATTTTATTTTGACAGCATCGGGTCTGTTGTGTGTGGGGGCTTTCTCTAGTTGCAGCAAGTGGGGGTTACTCTTCATTGCAGTGTACTGGCTTCTCATTGCAGTGGCCTCTCGTGTTGCAAAGCACAGGCTCTAAGCATGTGGGCTCTAGGCATGTGGGCTTCAGTAGCTGTGGCATGCGGGCTCAGTAGTTGTGTCTCACGGGTTCTAGAGCACAGGCTCAGTAGTTGTGGCTCATGGGCCTAGTTGCTCCACGGCATGTGGGATCTTCCCGGACCAGGGCTCAAAGCCATGTCTCCTGCATTAGCACGTGGATTCTTAACCATTGTGCCCCCAGGGAAGCCCTGTGTACACACTTTTATTTGAACACTTGTTTTAAACTCTTTGGGGTTTATACCTAAGGGTGGAATTGCTGGGTCATATGGGAATTCTATGTTTAACTTTTTGGGGAACTGCCAGATTATTCCCCAGTGGCTACACCCATTTACATTCCCATTAGCAATGTCAAGAATTCAAATTCCTCCACATCCTTGCCAACATTTGCTATTTTCCATGTTTTCTGTTCTAGCTACCTAAGAGGTATGAAATGTATCCCACTGTAGTTGTGATTTGTATTTCCTTAATGACTAGTGATATTGAACATTTTTTCATGTGTGTTTTGGCCATTTGTGTATCTTCTTTGGAGAAACATCTATTGAAGTCCTTTACCTATTTTGAAATTTGATTGTCTTTTTTGTTTTTGAGTTGTAAGAGTTCTTTATATATTTACTGGATACAAGACCATTATCAGATATTTGCTTGTATTAATTTGCTAGGGCTGCCATAATAAAATACTACAGACTAGGTAGTTTAAACAACAGAAATTTAATTTTCTCACAGTTCTGAAGGCTGGAAGTCTGAGGTGAAGGTGTCAGGAGGTTTGATTTCTTGAGGTCTCTCTCCTTGGCTTACAGATGGCTACCTCCTCACTTTGTCCTCACAGTATCATTCCTCTGTATGCTCACATTCCTGTTAGCTCCTTTTTTTTAAGAGAATGGACATTTAGGCTTTAATGACTAAAGCAGCTACTTGAGAAACCATAGCTTCCTGATGCCTGGACCCATATTTATCCATACTTTATTTTTTCCTATTCCCATCATATCTGTAGTTACCAAAACCTGTCAACCAGTTAGAGGCGTATAAGATCAATTTAGTGGGAAACTTAAAAGAAAAACTTTAAAACATCTGATTGCATCCTGTTACCCCCAATTATTCTTCTCTGAAACTTTCACTTATAAAAGAATATGCTGAGTCACAGAATAAAACATTGCTTTTACATGGGTCTCAATCTGAAATCCACAAATGCTAGTAAGTCAGTTTTTAGATTTTTTAATTTGTTTCAAAGTTAAACCCAAGACACATTGACTTCATAGGAAATCCACTGAAAAATGTTTTTCTATGCTGAACACCTCTTTCCCTTTAGTCTCCCACAACAGAGCGTGTACATGTTAATTACTTTCATTTTATAATCACTGCTGTCCCACCACTATACCAAGATCACCTAAACTGTGTGTGTAGTATTCTGAATGTTCTTAGTTATACCCTAATTTCACTAACTGCAAAAGATTATCTGGGATAGCCTGTCTCTTGAATTCTTTGGCTACTTTTGAAGGTGAAGTCCAAAAAACTCTTAAATGATTCTCCTTTGGGGGTGTGCATGGTATTTTATAGGCATTAGCAACTAGTACCTGGAGCTGTGCTGATCCCATCTGGCATCACGGGGAGACAACCTATAAAACCAAAGAACCATTTGATGTACCTGTTAGCTCTTTTTATGTGTCCTAATCTCTTCTTCTTATAAGGAAACCAGTCATATTGGTTTAGGGCACACCTTAAGGGCCTCATTTTAATTTAATCACCACTTTAAAAGCCCTATCTCCTAATACAGTCACATTCTGAGGTACTGGGAGTTAGGACTTTAACATATGAATTTTGGGAGGACACAATTCAGCCCATAACAGTAATTTACAAGTGTTTTCTCCCATTCTGTAAGTTGTCTTTTCAGTTTCTTCATAGTGTTCATTGATGTACAAAAGATTTGATTTTCATGAAATCAAATTTATCTATTTTTCTTTTGTTGCTTTGCTTTTGATGTTATTTCTAAAATTCCACTGTCAAATAAAAACTGATGGAGGTTTACCCCCATGTCTGTTCTGACAGTTTTATAGTTTTTATGTTTAGGCCTTTGATCCATTTTGAATCAATTTTTAGATGTAATATGAGATAAGAGTCTAACTTATTTTATATGTCAAATTACAGTTGAGTCAGCATTATTAAACAGATAATTCTTTCCCAATCAAATGGTCTTGACACCTTGTCAAAAATCAATTGAGCATAACATATATGGATGTAGTCCTGCATTCTCTGTTCTATTCCATTTGTTCATATGTCTGTCCTTAGGCCAGTATCACACTGTTTTGATTACTGTAGCTTTGCAGTAAGTTTTTTGCTCTGGACTTTGAGTAAAGAATTTATTTTTTATTGTTAACAGAGAAGTTCTTTCTGTGCTCTCATTTGTCTATTTTTTATTGTCCATTTTTCACCAGATTGCTTTGTTATTGTTTTAGTTGTAGGTGTTCTTTATATAGTCTAGATATTAATCTCTTGTCAGATATATGATTTGCAGATATTTTCTCCCATTGCATAGGTTACCTTTTCACTCTGTTGATAGTGCATTAAAGTTTTTTAGTTTAATTTTAAAGTCCAATTTATCTATATTTTTCTTGTTTGTGCTGTTGTTGTGTACAAGAAATTATTGACAAATCTGTCATGAAGTTTTCTCCTATGTTTTCCTCTACAAGTTTTAGTTTTAGCTCTTATGTTTAGGCCTTTGATCTATTTTAAGTTAATTTTTTAATATGGTGTAAGGTAAAGTTCCAACCTCACTTTTTTTTTTTTGCATTTGGATATCCTGTTTTCCCTGCACCATTTGTTGAAGACTATTGTTTCTCTATTAAATGGTCTTGGAACTCAACGTTGAAATGATTTGACCATATGTGCGAGATTTATTTCTGATCTCTTTATTGTAGTCCACTGGTCTATTTATGAGTCTTTGGTGCCAATAACACACTGTTTTTTATTACTCTAGCTTTGTAGTAAGTTTTGTAATTAGGAAGTATGAAATCTCCAATTTTTTTCTGGAAATTGTTTTGACTATTTGGGGTCCCTTGAGATTCCATATAAATTTTAGTAAGTGTTTTTCTATATATGCAAAGATAATATCATTGGGAATTTGATAGGGATTACTTTAAATCTATAGATACTTCAAGTAGAATTGACATCTTAACAATATTAAACCTTCTAATCCATAAGAATGGAATGTTTTCTATTTATTTAAGTTTCTTTAATTTCTTTCAGCAATGTTTTGAGCTTTTCTGTGCACAAGTTTTGCACCTCCTTGGCATTCCCAAGTACCTTATTATTTTCAATGTGGTTGTAAAAGGACTTATTTCTTAATTTTATTTTTGGATTCTTCATTGCTAGTTTCTATAAATACAACTGATTTTTGCATATAAATCTTATGTCCTTTTCTGAATTCACTTATTAGCACTAGTAGTCTTTTTGTGAATTCTTCGGGATTTTCTATATGCAAAATCATGTCTTAAGTGAATAGAGATAGTTTTACTTCTTCCTTTCCAATTTGGATGTCTTTTATTTCTTTTATTTGCCTAATTGCTCCAGCTAGAACTTTCAATACTGTGTTTAATAGAAGTGAAGAAATTAGGAATTCTTATCTTGTTTCTGATCTTGACTATGATGTTACCTGTGAGGTTTTCATATAATTTCCTTATCATGTTAAGCAACTTTCCTTCTATTCCTCATTTGTTTCATGCTTTTATTATGACAGAGTGTTAAATTTTGTCAAATGCTTTTTCTGCAACAATTGAAATGATTTTGTGTGTTTCACATCCCCCCCTTCTCTTAATGTATTACAGTTTTATTTTGTATTTGATTTATTTTGTATTTGAATCATTATTGTGTTTTGGGGAGAAATTCCACTTGGTCTTCATCTGCATCTTTTTGCCTGGACTTTTCTTTTTCTTTTCTTTTTTTTTTTTCTTTTTGTGGTACGTGGGCCTCTCACTGTTGCGGCCTCTCCCGTTGAGGAACACAGACTCTGGACACGAAGGCTCAGAGGCCATGGCCCAAGGGCCCAGCCGCTCTGCAGCATGTGGGATCCTCCTGGACCAGGGCACGAACCCCTGTGCCCTGCATCAGCAGGTGGACTCTCAACCACTGCGCCACCGGGGAAGCCCCCATCTGTATCTTTTTGATATGCTGCTGAATTTGGTTTGCTAGTATTTTGTTTAGGATTCTTCTATTAATATTCATAAGGGATATTAGTTTGTAGTTTTATTTTCTTCTGATGTGTTTATCTGGCTTTGTTATCAGAGGAATACTGGCCTCATAGAACGAGTTAGGAAGTGTTCCCTCCTCTTCTATTTTTTTTGGGAAGAATTTGAGGAGGATTGATGTTAATTTTCTTTAAAGTTCTGGCAGAATTCACATGTGAAGCCATCTGGTTCTCAGTTTTTCTTTGTTGGAAGGCTTTTGATTAATGACTCAATTTCTTGTTATAGTTTTATTCACATTTACTATTTCTTCTTGAGTCAATTGTGGTAGTTTTTGTGTTTTAAGAAATTTATTCAATCATATATGTTATTTAATATATTGGTGTACATTTTTTTCCACAATATTCTCATAAATTTTTTTATTTCTATAAGATTTACAGTAATGCCCCTAGTGTTTATTAATTTGAGTCTTCTTTCTTTTTGGTTTGTGGTATTGTTCAAGTCCTTTATTTCTTTAATGATTGTCTGTCTGGTTGTTTTGTCAGTTGTTATGAACGGGTTATTGAAGTCTCCAACTCTTATTTTAGGACTGTTTTTCTCTTCAATTCTGTTAACGTTTGCCTCATATAATTTGAGTTTCTGATATTTGGTGCATATATGATTATAATTGTTATATTTTCGTGGTAAATTGATCCATTTATCAATATATAATGCACTTCTTTGCCTCTTGTGACAGCTTTTGACTTAAAGTCTATTTTGTCTGATATTAGTGTAGCCATCAGAGCTCCCCTGTGGTTACTATTTACATGGACTATATTTTCCCATCCTTTTAGTTTTAATCTATGTGTGTCTTTTTATTTAAAGTGCATCTAAAGCATATAGTTTCATCATTTTTTTAATCTACTTTGCTAATATATGCCTTTTGATTGGAAAGAATAACCCATTATATTTAATGCAATTGCTGATAAGAAATAACTTACTTCTGCCATTTGTTTTCTTTATGTCTCAACTTTTTTGGCCCTCATTTCCTCAATTTCTAACTTCTTTTGTGATTATTGAATTTTTGTGCTGATGCGTTTTAATTTTCTTCTCATTTGCCTTATCTGTATTTTTTTAGATATATTCTTTGTGGTTATCATGAGGATTACATATAGTATCCTAAAGTTCTAACTGTCTAATTTCAATTGATACTAACTTAACTTTAGTTGAGTATAGAATTTCTATTGCTTTAAAGCCCATCTCCCTCCTTATGTTATTAATGTCACAAATTACAACTTTATATACATTGTATACCAAATAACAGATTTATATTTAATTTTTGTGCATTTGTATTTTAAATTCTTTTGAAAATAAAATGAAGTCACAGATAAAGATTATAATAATACCTGCTGTTTGTTGACAGATCCCCCCCCACCATACTTTAAATATATCATCCCATTGCCTTCTGGCCTCCAATGTTTCTGATGAGAAATCAGCTTATAATCATATTGAGGATCCCTTGTACATGACAATTTGCTTTTTTCTTGCTGCTTTCCAGATTGTCTCTTTGTCTTTTAATAATTAGATTTTAATGTTTCAGTGTTTGTCTCTTTGGCTTTATCTTACTTGGAGTTAATTGAGCTTCTTAGATTTGAATATTCATGTATTTCATCAAATTTGAGAAGTTTTCAGCCAACAGTTCTTGAAATAATTTTTCTGCTCTTTTCTCTCTCTCTTCTCCTTTTTGGGATTCCCATAATGCATATTATAGTTCCATTTTTTGGTGTTCCACAAAGTCCTTAGGCTGTGTTCATTTTTCTTCATCCTTTTTTTCTTTCTGTTCCTCAGACTTCATAATTTTAATTGACTTGTCTTCAGTCCATTGATTCTTTCTTCTGTCTGCTCAAATCTGCTGTTGAACCCCTCTAGTAAAATTTTTATTTCAGTTATTACACTTTTAAACTTGACAATTGCTGTTTGCTTTTTTTTATATAGTTTGCATCTCTTTGTTGCTAATTTTATTTTTTTCATATATCATTGTTCTGAGTTGTTTAGTTCTTTGTGTTTTCCCATGGCTCTTTGAGCATATTTAAGAAGATATTTTAAAGTTTTTGTCTAGTAAGTCCAATGGCTGGCCTTCCTCAGGAATGTTTCCTGCTCTGTTCCTTTGAATGAGCCATCCTCTCCTGTTTGTATGCCTTGTGATGTTTTGTGGAAATTGGACATTTAATACACATAATGTGGTGACTCTAGAAATCAGGTACTTCTTTCCATGAGTTTCTGTTCATTTATTTTTTGATTGTTGAAGACTGCAGTAGTTTATTTTGAGACTTTGTCAAACTATTTTCCAAAGATTATTTCTTGCTCTGGTATGCTCACTGAAGTCTCACTTCTTTTAGGTCAGCTAATATTTTGACAGGTTTCTAGATTTGCCAGAAGCTGAAACACATAACCAAACGGAAAACACCAAAAATGAAAAAGAGAAAGCAGCCATGTTTTCAAATTTTTGCAGACTGGCTCTGGTAGGATGGTGCTTTACTGACTAGCTAAACTTGCCCTGAGCCAAAAGGTCTGCACGAGGTGAAAGATTAAGTCATTCTCAGTACTTTTTTCAGTGTTCCTCTTGCCTAAATGTGTGTTTAGTTTTCTGAATTTTTTCTAAATTCTCCCATAAAAGTTATATTCTCTTTCATATGTGATCACTGAAGTCTGTGTTTCATTGGCTTAGTTGTCAGTTAGTATTTTGACAGAATTGCCTTAAATATCTGGAGCCAAAGAAGAAAAGAAAAAAAGTAAAGATAAAGAACAGGGACTTCCCTGGTGGCGCAGTGGTTGAGAGGCTGCCTGCTGATACAGGGGACACGGGTTTGTGTCCCGGTCCGGGAAGATCCCACATGCCGCGCAGCGGCTGGGCCCGTGAGCCATGGCAACTGAGCCTGCGTGTCCGGAGCCTGTGCTCCACAACGGGAGAGGCCACAACAGTGAGAGGCCCGTGTACCACAAAAAAAAAAAAAAAAAAGAACAAGGGGAAAATACTTCTTCAGTATTGGCAGATTGGATATTTGTTTTGGTGGTACTCCTTCAACATTTACCTTGTCCATTTACATTTCTGCCTTAGGCCTCCTGCATGCCTAGAGCATGAAGGTTAACCAGAGGTGAAAAATGGGAATTTCTCAGGCCTTTTCTGAACATGCATCCAGCCATTGTCATGTGCATGGCTTCATGATTCCTCAGTATACAGAGGAGCTTTTAAAATCCCTTATTCCACCATATATGTCCTTTACCAACCTTCTCTGACTGTTAACCCTAGTCTCACTTTGCATGGCCAATGCGTTTACCTATAAATGCTTTCAACAAATGTTGCTTGGGAAGATGCCTCAGCCTTGGGAATGCTGAGAGCGAGATGAAACAATGGCAGTCCCTTTCACTGTTCTTTCAGGTTTCCACCAGACAGGCTAAAACAGTCAAACACAGTTCTTTGAGAACAAGGTCTGTATTACTTCCTTTTGCACTAGCAATTTTCACCAGGAGTGTAGGCTGCTAACTCCATAGGCACTGCAACTCTGAGGTTGAAGGATGGCAGGCAGGCAATTTAAGGTACCACAGTACTTTCTTACCACAATGCAGCCACTTTTATCTTCATTAAGTTTTCTCCTGGTTGTAAATTTTTGGCTAGATCCCAGAGCTCTAGAAAAGTTGATTGTGACAGTTTTTTCCCACTTTATTAATTGGTGTTGTATTACTCTGCTATTTTTTGTAATATCACCTTCTTGGAATTTACTGCAAAAACAGGTTTAATTATTGGGAAATTCTTCCTCGGGTTAAGCTTAAGTAGGTTTTGTATTGATAGTTTCCCATTGTGTACCCCAGTTATGCTATTCAGGTAGTATAAGGTAAATCTCATTTCTTTTCCTTTGTCTGGCAGCCCTTCTGACTTGTGAAGTTGGTGATTTTGTCCATGCTAAAACTTCTACTTTGTAGTCTTGGCAGATCTTAGTTCCTTTCACTGTTGCTCCTAATGTTGTGGTTTCAAATGTATTTCTATCCTGTGTGTTCTACTCTGTTTTTCCTTAGGTGTGACATCTTAAAGAACAGAACAGAATGTTTCAGGTGTGGTTGACAAGCAGGGTGGAACTTCCACTAGTTTTATTGAAGTTACTTCAGATCACATTCACCTTTTTGGCAGCAACATTACACTATTAATTTACAGTAAACTGAATCAAGTAAACCCCTAAGTGTGTTTTCATACATGTTGTTGTTAAATTCAGCCCCACTTCCATTGTCTACATGCCCATGTGTCAACTTGTTTGGTTTAGTCCGATTTTCCTTGTATGAAATATAGGGATAATAATAGTCATGGTTTCAACACTTGCAATGTGAAATACTTTGAACACATACAAAGTATTATATTCTCTCTCTGTCTTTCCTTTACCCCTTAATGTTTTAAAAATGCTGATGACTAGGTATAACCCCCAATTCTGATTTAATTAGTCTGAGGTGTGGCCTCATTTTAAAAATTACTTCAGGTAATTCTAACGTACAGCCAATGTTGAGATCCACTTGCCCTGAGAAAAAGAGAAATGGAAAACCAAACAAAGGAGATAACTAACATTTACCATATACTCCAATGTATTAATCTTCCAACCATTCTTTGGAAATAGGTACTATTTGTTGTTTTCATCCACATTTTATACTTGAGAAAGCCACAGCACAGAAAGGCTAAGAAATGTGCCTATGCAAGTCACAGAGCAGGTAAGACTCAGAGCGCAGATTCAAATTCAGGGAGCCTGATTCTGGAGCCCAAGAGTTAATCACCCCTCTAGGGCTTCTCCTTCTTGCCTCTAGTTTTGATTTCTGTCACTGCTGCTCTGGTTTATGTAGTTCTCAGTTAGCTTTGGTGTTTAATAGTTATTGGACATTCATCAGATGAGGCTTAGTAGAGTCTAAAAAATGCCTGTCATTACTGGGTAAGCAGCCTGACAGTTAAACAGGGAGAACAGTCTCAGGAGCTCAATGAACAGAAGTAAAAGGCACAAGCAGGGGATTGGGTAACAGAGAAACCATACAAATACTACGATGTCCAAGAAAAGGGTGATAGGGAAAAAAAAGTAGACTAACACCCAGGAAAAGTGGTCAGGATTCCTGAAACTGTTGGAAGTTGAGTTACAGAACCAGCAAAAATTTATTATACCTTTGTTCAGGATTTGCACAGGAGGTTAAGGGCAGATTAATTTCTGTGAGTTGCGGGGGTGGGGGTCTATGTTAGCATAGACTAGAGGCTAGAAACTTAGGAAGTTTGAATGAGGCCTAGCATTCCAGCTTCTAGGAAGAAAAGAGTAAGGGAGATATGACCATGGACTTCAGAGAAAAGAAGTATTCTATTATACTTATTTTTTTTATTATAGTAAAATAAATATGATGTAAAATTTACCATTCTAGCCATTGTAATCAGTGACGTTAAGTATAATTGCAGTGTTGTGCAACTAGCACCACTGTCTAGTTCCAGACATTTTTTATACCCCAAACATAATCATTAAGCAGTCATTCTGCATTCCTCTGTGTCCCCAGCCCTAGAAACCATAAATCTGCTTTCTGTCTCTAAGGAATTGCTTATTTTGGATATTTCATATAAATGGAATCATTTATAGCATGGCCTTTTGTGTCTGGCTATTTCAGCATGTTTTCAACATTCATCCATGTTGTAGCATTTATCAGAACTTCATTCATTTTATAGCTGAATAATATTTCATTTCATAGATATATTACATTTTGTTTCTCCTCTCATCCACTGGTGGAAATTTGGGTTGTTTCACTTTTTGGCCATTGTGAATAATGCTGCTATGAACATTCAGGTATAAGTATTTGAATACACGTTTTCAGTTATTTTGTGTATATACCTAGGAGTGCTGGTATTATAATTGCTGGATTATATGATAATTCTATGTTTAACATTTTTAAGAATGACCAAACTGTTTTCCCTTTTACATCTTCACCAGCAATGTATGAGTGTGCCAATTTCTCCACATCTTTCCAACACCTGTTATTTTCAATTTTTTAAATTATAGCTATCCAGCTGTGTATGAAGTGGTATCTCATTATGATTGATTTTGATTTATCTTTCTTGAATGATAAATGACATTTATCATTTTTTCATGTGATTGCTGGCCATTTGTATAACTTCTGTGGAAAAGTGTCTATTCAAGTCCTTTGTGCATTCTTTTGTTGGATTTTTTTCTGTTTTATTTGTTGAGTTGTAAGAAAATTTAAATATATATTCTGGATAGTAGACCTTTTTATACATATAATTTGAAAATGCTTAGTCTCATTCTGTTGTCTTTTCATTCTCTTGACAATGTCCTTTGATGTACAAAAGCTTTTAATTTTGATTAAATCCAATTTATCAATTTTTTCTTTTGTTATATTTGATTTTTAGCCATATTTTAAAAAACACTGCCAAAGCCAAGATCATAAAAGTTTACCCCTATGTATCTATTTTATAGTTTTACCCCTTATATTTAAGTCTTTAATCCATTTAGTGTTCATTTTTGTTCATAGTATAAGGGTTCAACTTCATTCTTTTACATGTTGATTTCCTGTTGTCCCAGTACCATTATTTAATTATTAATTCATTTATATTATTCATTCTCCATTGAATGGTCTTGGTACCCTTACAGAAAGTCAGTTGACCTTAGACATAAGAGTTTATTTCTGGACTCTCATTCCATTTCATTGATCTATATGTCTGTCCTTATGCCAGTGCCACACTGTTTTAATTTAACTTTGTAGTAAGTTTTTTCATTGGGAAATGTGAGCCTTCCAACTTTGTTCTTTTTCAAGATTGTTTTGGCTCTTTAGGTTTCCTTGAAATTCTATAGGAAGGTTAGCATCATCTCCTCTATTTCTGCACAAAAGACTGTTGGGTTTAACTATTTTATTTATTTTTATGGTATTGTACATGGAATGTTTTACTTAACTTTGTTTTTGCATTGTTCTTAGCTAATTCATACAACTATAACTAGTTATTTTATGTTCATCTCATATTCTGCAATTTTGCTGGATTTGTTTATTAGTGCTGTTGTGTATTCTTTAAAATTTTCTATGTAGGATCATGGCAAATGCAAATAGAGATAATTTTGCTTCTTCTTTACCAATTTGGATGACTTTTATTTCTTTTTCTCACCTAATTGCTGTGTTAGACCTCCAGTATAATGTTGAATATATGTGGTGAAAGTGGATGTCCTTGTCTTGTTTCTGATCTTAAAGGAAAAGCTTTCAGTTTCTCACCACCAAGTATGATGTTACCTCTGGGGTTTTCATATATACCTTTAATTATATCAAGGAAATTCTCTTCTACTTTTAGTTTATTGAGTGTTTTCCTTATGAAATGGTGTTGAATTTTGTAAAATTTTTCTGTGTCATTGAGACAATCATATGCCTCTTTTCCTCTTCATTCTATTATGGTGTATTTCATTTATTTTTTTTCATATTTTGAGCCACTTTTGTATTTCTGGAATATATTGCATTTAGTCATGATGTATAATTTTTTAAATAAAATGCTGCTGGATTTGATTTGCAAGTACTTTGTTCAGGATTTTGCATCTACACTAATCAGTTTGGTGTGGTTTACTTCTGATGTCTTTGCCTGGCTTTCATATCAGAGAAGTACTGGCCTCCTAGAATGAGTTAGGAAGTGTTGTTGCCTCTTCTATTTTTGGAATTGTTTGAGAAGAATTGGTGTTAATCCTTTTTTATCTGTTCAATAAAATTCACCAGTGAAGTCATCTAATCCTGGATTTTATCCTTTCTGTTGGAAAGTTTTTAATTACGACTTAATCTTTTTAATTTCTATAGGTCTATTTACATTTTTATTTCTTTTTTTTAATTAATTTATTTTTTATTTATTTATTTTTTTAGCTGTGTTGTGTCTTCGTTGCTGCCTGCAGACTTTCTCTAATTGCAGAGAGCGAGAGCTACTCTTTGTTGCGGTGTACGGGTTTCTCATTGCAGTGACTTCTCTTGTTGCAGAACACAGGCTCTAGGTGTGCATTCTTCAGTAGTTGTAGTGTACGGATTTAGTTGCTCTGCAGCAATGTGGGATCTTCCCGGACCAGGGCTCGAACCCAAGTCCTCTTCATTGGCAGACGTATTTTTAACCACTGTGCCACCAGGGAAGTCCCTACATTTTTATTTCTTAAGTCAGTTTTGATAGTCCACATGTTTCTAGGAAATTGTTCATTTTCTTTAGGTTAATCTAATTTCTTGGCATATAATTGTTTGTTTCTTTATTATTTCCTTGCTGCTGATAGCTTTGAATTTAGTTTACTGTTTTTTTCTAGTTGCTTATGATATAAATCATTTTTTAATGTTGACACTTACTGCTCTACATATCCTTTGAGCAGTGTTTTGCCTGCCTCTCATAAGTTTTGTTGCAGTGTGGTTTTTTTTTTTCATGTGTCTCAAGTTATTTTCTTATTTCACTTCTGATTACTTCTCTGACTCATAGCTTGTTGAAGAGTGTGCTGTTTAATTTCCACATATTTGTAAGTTTTATTATATTTTGAATTATGTGTCATAGTTAGAGTATAGGCCATGAAGCCAGATCAACTTGGTTGGATTCTTAGATCAGCCATTTACTGGCTATGTGACCTTGGGCAAGTTATAACTTCTTTGTATCTCAATTTATTCACGTAAATTAAGATAATAATATTGCTATCTACAAAGCATTGTATTTTTTTTTTTTTGCTTTCACCTTGTTCTTTTTTTTATATTGAGGTATAGTTGATGTACACTATTATATGTTTCAGGTGTACAACATAGTGATTCACAATTTTAAAAGGTTATATTCCATTTATAGTTATTGTAAAATATTAGCTATACTCCCTGTGTTGTACAATTGATCCTTGTAGCTTATTTATTTTATACATAGTAGTTTGCACCTCTTTATTCCCTACCCCTATCTTGCCCCTCCTCCATTCCCTCTCCCCACTGGTAACCACTAGTTTGTTCTCTATATGTGTGAGTCTCTTTCTTTTTTGTTATATTCACTAGTTTGTTCTATTTTTTAGATTCCACATATAAGTGATATCATACAGTATTTGTCTTTCACTGTCTGACTTATTCCACTTAACATTATAACCTCAGTGTTCATCCATGTTGTGCAAATAGCAAAATTCATCCTTTTATATGGCAGAGTAGTATTGCATTGTGTGTGTGTGTATATATATATATATATATATATATATATATATATAAAATAGTTTCTTTATCCATTCATCTGTTGATGGAAACTTGGGTTGTATCCATGTCTTGACAATTGTAAATAAGATACCTTGGAATGCATGTATCTTTTTATTTTATTTATTTATTTTTAAACATCTTTATTGGGGTATAATTGCTTTACAATGGTGTGTTAATTTCTGCTTTATAACAAAGTGAATCAGCTAGCATGTATCTTTTTAAATTAGTGTTTTTGTTTTTTTCAGATATATTCCCAGAGTGGAGTTGCTGAGCCATATGGTAGTTCTACTTTTAGTTTTTTGTGGAATTTCCATACTGTTTTCTGTAGTGGCTGCACTAATTCACATTCCCACCAACAGTGTATTTGAGTTCCTATTTGTCCACATTCTCAACAATATTTATCATTTGCATTATTTTTGATGATAACCATTCTGACAGTTGTGAGGTGATATGTCATTGTGGTTTTAATTTGCATTGTTCTGATAATTAATGATGTTGAGCATCTTTTCATGTGCCTGTTAGCCATCTTGACGTCTTGTTTAGAAAGATGTCTATTCAGGACTTCTGCACATTGTTTAATCAGGTTTTTGGGTTTTGTTTTTTTTTTTATGTTGAGTTGTATGAACCACTTATATATTTTGGGTAATAGCCAAAATATTTATTGGTCATGTCATTTGCAAAATTTTCTTCCATTCAGTAGGTTATCCTGTCATTTTGTCAATGGTTTTCTTTGCTATGCAAAAGCTTTTATGTTAATTCGGTCCCATTTGTTTCTTTTTGCTTTTCATTTATTGATGTATAGTTGATTTACAGTATTGTGTTCATTTTAGGTACACATCAAAGTGATTCAGTAACTTTTTTTTCCAATTATATTCCACTATATGTTATTACAAGCTATTTAGTAAATTCCTGTTGCTTATATATTTAATGTATAGTGGTTTGTGTTAATCTCTTACTCCTAATTTTTCCCTCTCCCTCCCTCACCCCTTTGATACCCATAAGTGTTTTTTTTCTATGTCCATGAGTCCATTTCTGTTTTGTATATAGATTCATTTGTATTACTTTTAGATTCCACATATAAGTGATATCATATAGTATTTGTCTTTCTGTATGACATACTGTATGACATACTTCACTAAGTATAATATACTCTAGGTTCATTCATGTTGCTACAAACGGCAATACTACATTATTTTATATGGCTGAGTAATATTCCATTCTATATATATTCCACATTTTAAGCAATTGTCTGATGATGGGAACCTGAATTGTTTACATTTCTTGGCTACTGTAAATAGTGCTGCTAGGAACATTGGTGTTCATGTATCTTTTTGTTTTTTTTTTTTTTTTTTTAAACATCTTTATTGGGGTATAATTGCTTTACAATGGTGTGTTAGTTTCTGCTTTATAACAAAGTGAATCAGCTATACATATACATATGTTCCCATATGTCTTCCCTCTTGCGTCTCCCTCCCTCCCACTCTCCCCATCCCACCCTTCCAGGCTGTCACAAAGCACCGAGCTAATATCCCTGTGCCTTGCGGCTGCTTCCCCCTAGCTATCTACCTTACTACGTTTGTTAGTGTGTATATGTCCATGACTCTCTCTCGCCCTGTCAAAACTCACCCTTCCCCCTCCCCATATCCTCAAGTCCGTTCTCCAGTAGGTCTGCGTCTTTATTCCTGTCTTACCCCTAGGTTCTTCATGACATTTTTTCCCCTTAAATTCCATATATATGTGTTAGCATACGGTATTTGTCCTTTTCTTTCTGACTTACTTCACTCTGTATGACAGACTCTAGGTCTATCCATCTCATTACAAATAGCTCAATTTCATTTCTTTTTAAGGCTGAGTAATATTCCATTGTGTATATGTGCCACATCTTCTTTATCCATTCATCCGATGATGGGCGCTTAGGTTGTTTCCATGTCCTGGCTATTGTAAATAGAGCTGCAATGAACATTTTGGTACATGACTCTTTTTGAATTTTGGTTTTCTCAGGGTATATGCCCAGTAGTGGGATTGCTGGGTCATATGGTAATTCTATTTGTAGTTTTTTAAGGAACCTCCATACTGTTCTCCATAGTGGCTGAACCATTTCACATTCCCACCAGCAGTGCAAGAGTGTCCCCTTTTCTCCACACCCTCTCCAGCATTTATTGTTTCTAGATTTTTTGATGATGGCCATTCTGACTGGTGTGAGATGATATCTCATTGTAGTTTTGATTTGCATTTCTCTAATGATTAATGATGTTGAGCATTCTTTCATGTGTTTGTTGGCATTCTGTATATCTTCTTTGGAGAAATGTCTATTTAGGTCTTCTGCCCATTTTTGGATGGGGTTGTTTGTTTTTTTGTTATTGAGCTGCATGAGCTGCTTGTAAATTTTGGAGATTAATCCTTTGTCAGTTGCTTCATTTGCAAATGTTTTCTCCCATTCTGAGGGTTGTCTTTTGGTCTTGGTTATGGTTTCCTTTGCTGTGCAAAAGCTTTGAAGTTTCATTAGGTCCCATTTGTTTATTTTTGTTTTTATTTCCATTACTCTAGGAGGTGGGTCAGAAAGGATCTTGCTGTGATTTATGTCATAGAGTGTTCTTCCTATGTTTTCTTCTAAGAGTTTGATCATGTATCTTTTTGAATTAAAGCTTTTGTCTTTTCCAGATATTTGCTCAGTGGTTGGATTACTGGATCATATGGTAGCTCTATTTCTAGTTTTTTAAGGAACACCAATAGTGTTTTCCATAGTGGCTGCACCAATTTACATTCCCACCAACAATGTAGGAGGGTTCCCTTTTCTCCACACCCTCTGCCGCACTTATTTGTAGACATTTTGATGATAAACATTCTGACTATTTTGAGGTTATATCTCATTGTGGGTTTGATTTGCATTTCTCTAATAAGTAGTGTTGTTGAGCATCTTTTCATGTGTCTGTTGACCATCTGTACGTCTTCTTTGGAAAAATGTCTATTTAGGTCTTCTGCCCATTTTTAAAATTGGGATGTATGTTTTTTCAGTACTGAGTCATAAGAGCTCTTTGTATATTTTGGATATTAATTGCTTGTGTATTGCATCATTTGCAAATATTTTCTCCTAGCCTGTATGTTATCTTTTTGTTTCATTGATAGTTTCCTTTGCTGTACAAAAGTTTATAAGTTTGATTAGGTCCCATTTGTTATTTTTTACTTTAATTTCTTTTGCCTTTGGAGATCAATCTAAGAAAATATTGCTACAATTTATGTCAGAGAGTGTTCTGTCTATATACTCTTCTAGGAATTTTATGATGTCATGCCCTATATTTTGGTTTTTAAACCATTTTGATTTTATTTTTGTATATGGCATGAGGAAGTGTTATCCTTTCATTGATTTATATGTAGCTTTTCAGCTTTCCCATACCACTTGTTGAATATACTTGCTTTTCCCTGTTGTATATTCTTGTCTCTTTTGTTGTAGATTAATTGATCAGTAGTGAGTGGGTTTATTTCTGGGCTCTCTATTCTGTTCGAATTATCTACATGTCTGTTTTTGTTCCAGTACCATGTTGTTTTAATTACTGTAGCTTTGTAGTATAGTCTGAAGTAAGGAAGGGTTATGCCTCCAGGTTTAGTCCTTTTCCTCAGGACTGCTTTAGGAATTCTGGGTCTTTTATCATTCTAAATAAATTTTAGAATTATTTGTTTTAGTTTTGTGAAAAATGTCATGGGTGTTTTGATAGTGGATAGCATTATATCTGTAAGTTGCTTTGGGTAGTATGTCCATTTTAACAATATTAATTCTTATCCAAGATCATGGGATAACTTTCCACTTCTTTGAATCACCTTCAGCTTCCTTTATCAGTGTTTTATAGTTTTCAGCAAATAGGTCTTTCACCTCCTTGGTTAAGTTTATTTCTAGATATTTTATTATTTTTGATGCCATTTCAAATGCGATTTTATTTCTTTCTCTTTCTGATATTTCATTATTACTGTAAACAAATGCAACTGATTTCTGTATATTAATCTTGTATCCTTGTAACTGAATTTACATATTAGTTCTAATAGTTTTTGTGTGAAGGTTTTAGGGTTATTTATATAGAGTGTTATGTCAACTGCAAATGGTGGCAGTTTTACCTCTTCCCTTCCAATTTATATACCTATTATTTCCTTTTCTAATCTGATTGCTGTGGCTAGGACTTCCAATACTATGTTGTATAGAAGTGGTGAGAATGGGCATCCCTGTCATGTTCCTGAATTTTGTGGGAAGGCTGACTGTTCACCATTGAGTATGATGTTAGCTGTGGGATTGTTGTATATGGCCATTATTATGTTCAAGTATGTTCTCTCTATGCTCAGTTTCTGGAATTTTTATAAGTGGATGTTGAACTTTGTAAAAAGTTTTTCTGCATCTATTAAGATAATTACATGGATTTTATTCTTCAGTCTGTTAATGTGGTATATCACATTGACTTGTCAATATTGAAAAAGATTTGCATCTCTGGGATAAATACCAGTTGATCTTGGTGAACAAACCTTTTGATGTATTGTTGGATTCACACTGCTAATATTTTTTGAAGATTTTTGCATCTATGTTAATCAGTGATATTTGCCTCTGATTTTATTTCTGGGGGGTGATGTCTTTGGTTTTGATATCAGGGTGATGCTGGCCTCATAGTAAGAGTTTGGAAGTGCTCCTTCCTCTGCAGTTTTTTGGAATCATTTGAGAAAAATAGGTATTATCTTTGCTCTAAATGTTGGCAGAATTCACCTGTGAAGCCATCTGGTCTTGGACTTCTGTTTGTTAGGCATTTTTTCATTACTAGTAATTGTTCTGTTCACATTTTCCATTTCTTCCTGGTCCATTCTTTAGAGATGGTACATTTGTAGGAGTATGTCCATTTCTTCTAGGTTTATCATTTAATGGGCAAATAGTTGTTAGTAGTAATTTCTTATGATTCTTTGTACTTCTGTCATGTTGGTTGTAATTTCTCCTTTTCATTTTTGAGTTAATTGATTTGGACCTTTTTTGTCTGTCTCTCTCTTTTGATGAGTCTGGCTAAAGGTTTACCAATTTTTTTATCTTTTCAAAGAACCATCTCTTAGTTTCATTCTGTTGTTAGAACTACTGATCTATTCTATTGGTTTTTTTAATATTTATTTATTTATTTACTTGGGCTGCACCACATCTTATCTGCAGCACATAGGATCGTTAGGTGCAGCAGGTGGACTTCTTAGTTGTAACATGCAGACTTCTTAGTTTCAGCATGTGGACTTTCAGTTGTGGCATGCAGACTTCTTAGTTGTGGCAGGCATGTGGGATCTAGTTCCCCAACTAGGGATTGAACTCGAGCCCCCTGCATTTGGATCGTGGAGTCTTACCCACTGGACCATGAGGGGAGTCTCTGTTTTGTTTTGTTGGGTTTTTCTTAGTCTCTTTCATTTACTTCTACTCTGGTTGTTATGATTTCTTTCCTTCTACTAACTTGGAGTTTTGTTTGTTCTTCTTTTTATAGCTCCTTTAGCTGAAAGTTTAGGTTGTTTATTTGAGATTTTTTTTCTTTTCTGAGGTAAGCTTGTATTTATATAAACTTTCCTCTTATAACTGCTTTTGCTGCATCCCGTAGATTTTGTATCATTATTTTGGTTTTCATTTGTCTCCAGGTATTTTTTTATTTCATCTTTTATTTCATCAGTAACACTTTTTTGTTTATTTAATTGCATATTAACCTCCATGATTTCTTTGCAGTTTTTTTTCCTTCTAGGTGATTTCTAGTAGCATAGTGTTGTAGTTGGAAAAGACACTTGATTTGATTTTAGTTTTCTTAAATTTACTGAGGCTTGTTTTGTGGCCTAGCATATGATCTATCCTGGAAAATATTACATGTGCACTATAAAAGAATGTGTATTATACTGCTTTCAGATGGAATGTTCTATATAACTCCATCTGCTCTAATGTGTCATTTTTTTTTTTTTTTTTTTTTTTTTTTTTTTAGTGGTACGCGGGCCTCTCACTGTTGTGGCCTCTCCCACTGCGGTGCACAGACTCCGGACGCACAGGCTCAGCGGCCATGGCTCACGGGCCCAGCCGCTCTGTGGCATGTGGGATCCTCCCAGACCGGGGCACGAACCCACGTCCCCTGCATCGGCAGGCGGACTCTCAATCACTGCGCCACCAGGAAAGCCCTCTAATGTGTCATTTAAGGCCAGTGTTTCCCTTTTGGTTTTTGGTCTGGATGATCTGTGATTGACATAAGCTGCATGTTAAATTCCCTTACTATTATTGTGTCACTGTTGATTTCTCCCTGTATGTCTGTTAAAATTTTAATAATGTATTTAGGAGCTTCTGTATTGGCTGCACATATATTTACAATTGTTTTATCTTCTTCATCGATTGATCCCTTGATCATTATGTATAGTGCCCTTCTTTGTCTCTTGTAACAGTGTTGATATTAAAGACTATTTTTCTGATATAAGTATTGCTACCTTAGCTTTCTTATGATTTCCATTTCCATGGAATTCCTTTTTTGATTCCCATACTTTTAGGCTATGTGTATAGTTATATCTGAAGAGTGTCCGGTAGGCAGTGTATATATGGGTCTAGTTTTTGTATCCATTCAGCCACCCTATGTCTTTTGATTTGAGCATATAGCTTATTTACATTTAGAGTAGGATCAAGAACTGTATGCAGAAAATTATAAGACACTAATGAAAGAAATTAAAGATGATACAAATAGATGCAGAGATATACCATGTCCTTGGACTGGAAGAATCAACATTGTGAAAATGATTCTACTAGCCAAAGCAATCTACAGATACAATGCAATCCCTATCAAACTACCACTGGCATTTTTCGCAGAACTAGAACAAAAAATTTCACAATTTGTATGGAAACACAAAAGACCCCGAATAGTCAAAGCAATCTTGAGAACAAAAAATGGAGCTGGAGGAATCAGGCTCCCTGACTTCAGACTATACTACAAAGCTACAGAAATCAAGACAGAATGGTACTGGCACAAAAACAGAAATATAGATCAATGGAACAGGATAGAAAGCCCAGAGATAAACCAATGCACATATGGTCAACTTATCTTTGATAAAGGAGGCAGGAAGGTACAGGGGAGAAAGTACAGCCTCTTCAGTAAATGGTGCTGGGGAAACTGGACAGGTACATGTAAAAGTGTGAACTTAGAACACTCCCCAACACCATACACAAAACTAAATTCAAAATGGATTAAAGACCTAAATGTAAGGCCAGACACTATCAAACTCTTAGAGGAAATCATAGGCAGAGCACACTATGACACAGAGCACAGCAAGATCCTTTTTGACCCACCTCTTAGAGAAATGGAAATAAAAACAAAAATAAACAAATGGGACCTAATGAAACTTAAAACCTTGGCACAGCAAAGAAAACCACACACAAGGCCAAAAGACAACCTTCAGAATGGGAGAAAATATTTGCAAATGAAGCAACTGACAAAGGATTAATCTCCAAATCTATAAACAGATCATTCAGCTCAATAACAAAAAACAAACAATCCAATCCAAAAATGGGCAGAAGACCTAATAGACATTTCTCCAAAGAAGATATACAGACTGCCAAAAAACACATGAAAGAATGCTCAACATCATTAATCATTAGAGAAATGCAAATCAAAACTACAATGAGATATCATCTCACACCGGTCAGAATGGCCATCATCAAAAAATCTAGAAACAATAAATGCTGGAGAGGGTGTGGAGAAAAGGGCACACTCTTGCACTGCTAGTGGGAATGTGAATTGGTACAGCAACTATGGAGACCACTATGGAGGTTACTTAAAAAACTACAAATAGAACTACCACATGACCCAGCAATCCCACTACTGGGCATATACCCTGAGAAAACCAAAATTCAAAAAGAGTCATGTACCAAAATGTTCATTGCAGCTCTATTTACAATAGCGAGGAGATGGAAACAACCTAAGTGTCCATCATCGGATGAATGGATAAAGAAGATGTGGCACATATATACAATGGAATACTACTCAGCCATAAAATGAAATGAAATTAACCTATTTCAAATGAGGAGGATAGACATAGAGTGTGTCATACACAGTGAAGTAAGTCAGGAAGAGAAAGATAAATACTGTATGCTAACACATATATATGGAATTTAAGAAAAAAGAATATCATGAAGAACCTAGGGGTAAGTCAGGAATAAAGACACAGACCTACTAGAGAATGGACTTGAGGATATGGGGAGGCGGAAGGGTAAGCTGTGACAAAGCGAGAGAGAGGCATGGACATATATACACGACCAAATGTAAGGTAGACAGCTAGTGGGAAGCAGCTGCATAGAACAGGGAGATCAGCTCGGTGCTTTGTGACCACCTGGAGGGGTGGGATAGGGAGGGTGGGCGGGAGAGAGATGCAAGAGGGAAGAGATATGGGAATATATGTATAACTGATTCACTTTGTTATAAAGCAGAAAATAACACACCATTGTAAAGCAATTATACTCCAATAAAGTTGTAAAAAATAAAAGAAGAGGTGGCACATATATACAATGGAATATTACACAGCCATAAAAAGAAACGAAAAATGAGTTGTCTGTAGTGAGGTGGATATACCTAGAGTCTATCATAGAGAGTGCAGTAAGTCAGAAGGAGAAAGAAAAATACCGTATCCTAACACATATATATGGAATCTAAGGAAAAAAATGTCATGAAGAACCTAGGGGTAAGACAGGAATAAAGACACAGACCTACCAGAGAATGGACTTGCGTATATGGGGACGGGGTAGGGTAATCTGTAACAAAGTGAGAGAGTGGCATGGACATATATATACTACCAAACGTAAAATAGATAGCTAGTGGGAAGCAGCAGCCTAGCACAGGGAACAGAAGCTGCTGGGAAGCAGCCGCATAGCACAGTGATATCAACTCAGTGATTTGTGACCACCTAGAGTGGTGGACTAGGGAGGGTGGGAGGGAGGTAGATGCAAGAATGAAGAGGGATGGGAACATATGTATATGTATAACTGATTCACTTTGTTATAAAGCAGAAACTAACACACCATTGTAAAGCAATTATACCCCAATAAAGATGTTAAAAAAAAAAGTCATGTACCAAAATGTTCATTGCAGCTCTATTTACAATAGCAAGGAGATGGAAACAACCTAAGTGTCCATCATCAGATGAATGGATAAAGAAGATGTGGCACATATATACAACGGAATATTACTAAGCCATAAAATGAAACGAAATTGACCTATTTGTAATGAGGAGGATAGACCTAGAGTGTGTCATACAGAGTGAAGTAAGTCAGAAAGAGAAAGACAAATACCGTATGCTAACACATGTATATGGAATTGAAGAAAAAAAATGTCACGAAGAACCTAGGGGTAAGAAAGTAATAAAGACACAGACCTACTAGAGAATGGACTTGAGGATATGGGGAGGGGGAAGGGTAAGCTGTGACATAGCGGGAGAGAGGCATGGACATATATACACGACCATATGTAAGGTAGACAGCTAGTGGGAAGCAGCTGCGTAGCGCAGGGAGATCAGCTCAGTGCTTTGTGACCGCCTGGAGGGGTGGGATAGAGAAGGTGGGTGGGAGGGAGCTAGATGCAAGAGGAAAGAGATATGGGAAAATATGTATATGTATAACTGAGTCACTTTGTTATAAAGCAGAAAATAACACACCATTGTAAAGCAATTATACTCCAATAAAGATGTAAAAGAAAAAATATATAGTATCAATATGTATGTTCTTTTTTTTCTAACATCTTTATTGGAGTATAACTGCTTTACAATGCTGTGTTATTTTCTGCTTTATAACAAAGTGACTCAGTTATACATATACATATTTTCCCATATCTCTTTCCTCTTGCATCTAGCTCCCTCCCACCCTCCCTAATCCGCGCCTCTAGGTGGTCACAAACCACCGAGCTGATCTCCCTGTGCTATGCAACTGTTTCCCACTAGCTATCTGTTTTACATTTGGTAGCGTATATATGTCCATGCCACTCTCTCATTTTGTCACAGCTTACCGTTCACCCTCCCCATATCTTCAAGTCCATTCTCTAGTAGGTCTGTGTCTTACTCCCATCCTGCCCCTAGGTTCTTCATGAGCCTTTTTTTTTCCTTATATACCATATATATGTATTACCATACGGTATTTGTTTTTCTCTTTCTTTCTGACTTACTTCACTCTGTATGACAGACTCTAGGTACATCCACCTAACTACAAATATCTAAATTTCATTTCTTTTTATGGCTGACTAATATTCCATTCTATATATGTGCCACATCTTTTTTAACCACTCATCCGATGATGTACACTTAGGTATTTTCCATGTCCTGGCAATTGTAAATAGAGCTGCAATGAATATTTTGGTACATGACTCTTTTTGAATTATGGTTTTCTCAGGGTATATGCCCAGTAGTGGGATTCCTACGTAGTATGGTAGTTCTATTTTTAGTTTTTTAAGGAACCTCCATACTGTTCTCCATAGTGGCTGTATCAATTTATATTCCCATGAACAGTGCAAGAGTGTTCCCTTTTCTCCACAACCTGTCCAGCATTTCTTGTTTCTAGAATTTTTGATGGTTGCCATTCTGAGTGGTGTGAGATGATATCTCATTGTAGTTTTGATTTGCATTTCTCTAATGATTAATGATGTTGAGCATTCTTTCATGTGTTTGTTGGCAGTCTGTATATCTTCTTTGGAGAAATGTCTATTTAGGGCTGCTGCCCATTTTTGATTTTGCTGTTTTTTTTTTTTTGTTGTTGAGTTGCATGAGCTGCTTGTAAATCTTTGAGATTGATCCTTTGTCAGTTGCTTCATTTGCAAATATTTTCTCCCATTCTGAAGGTTGTCTTTTGGTCTTTTTTATGGTTTCCTTTGCTGTGCAAAAGCTATTAAGTTTCATTAGGTCCCGTTTGCTTATTTTTTTTATGTCTATTTCTCTAGAAGGTGGGTCATAAAGGATCTTGCTGTGATTTATGTCATAGAGGGTTCTGCCTATGTGTTCCTCTAAGAATTTGATCGTGTCTGGCCTGACATTTAGGTCGTTAATCCATTTTGACTTTATTACTGTGTGTGGTGTTAGGGACAGTTCTAATTTGATATTTTTACATGTACCTAACAGTTTTCTCAGCACCACTTATTGAAGAGGCCGTCCTTTCTCCACTGTATATTCTTGCCTCCTTTATCAAAGATAAGGTGACCATATGTGTGTGGCTTTATCTCAGGGCTTTCTATCCTATTCCCCTGATCTATATTTCTATTTCTCTGCCAGTACCATACTTTTTTGATTACTGTAGCTTTGTAGTATAGTCTGCAGTCAGGGAGCCTGATTCTCCCAGCTCTGTTTTTCTTTCTCAAGGTTGCTTTTGCTATTCAGGGTCTTTTGTGTTTCCATACAAATTATGTAGTTCTTTGTTCTATTTCTGTGAAAAATGCTAGTGGTAGTTTGATAGGGATTGCATTGAATCTGTAGATTGCTTTGGGTAGTAGAGACATATTCACAATTTTCGTTCTTCCAGTCCAACAACACGGTATATCTCTCCATCTATTTGTATCACCTTTAATTTCTTTCATCAGTTTCTTACAATTTTCTGCATACAGGTCTTTTGTCTCCTTAAGTAGGTTTATTCCTAAATATTTTATTCTTTTTGTTTCAATGGTAAATGGGAGTGTTTTCTTGATTTCCCTTTCAGGTTTTTCATCATTAGTGTGTAGGAATGCCAGAGGTTTCTGTGCATTAATTTTGTATCCTGCTTGTTTAGGAAATTCATTAATTAGTTCTAGTAGTTTTCTGGTACCATCTTTAATATTCTCTATGTAGAGTATTATGTCATCTGCAAACAGTGACAGCTTTATTTCTTCTTTTCTGATTTGGATTCCTTTTATTTCTTTTTCTTCTCTGATTGCTGTGGCTAAAACTCCCAAAACTATGTTGTATAATAGTGGTTAGAGTGGGCAACCTTGTCGTGTCCTTGATCTTTTGGAAATGGTTTCACTTTTTCACCACTGAGGACGATGTTGGATATGTGTTTGTCATATATGGCCTTTATTATGTTGAGGAAAGTTCTCTCTGTGCCTACTTTCTGCAGGGTTTTTATCGTATATCATTGTTAAATTTTCTTGAAAGCTTTCTCTGAATCAATTGAGATGATCATATGTTTTTTCTCCTTCAATTTTTTAACATGGTGTATCACATTGATTGATTTTTATATATTGAAGAATCCTCTTATTCCTGGGATAAACCCCACTTGATCATGGTGTATGATCCTTTTAATGTGATGTTGGATTCTGTTTGTTAGTAGTTTGTTGAGGATTTTTGCATCAATGTTCATCAGCCATATTGGCCTGTAGTTTTCTTTTTTTGTGACATCTTTGTCTGGTTTTGATATCACACTGTTGGTGGAATGTGTTTGGAAGTGCTCCTCCCCCTGCTATATTTTGGAAGAGTTTGAGAAGGATAGGTGTTAGCTCTTCTCTAAATGTTTGATAGAATATGCCTGTGAAACCATCTCGTCTTTGGCTTTTGTTTGCTGCAACATTTTTAATCACAGTTTCAATTTCATTGCTTGTTATTGGTCTGTTCATATTTTTCTATTTCTTCCTGGTTCAGCCTCAGAAGGTTTTGCATTTCTAAGAATTTGTCCATTTCTTCCAGGTTGTCCATTTTATTGGCATAGAGTTGCTTGTAGTAATCTCTCATGATCTTTTGTATTTCTGCAGTGTCAATTGTTACTTCTCCTTTTCATTTCTAATTCTTTTGATTTGAGTCTTCTCCCTTTTTTTCTTGATGAGTCTGGCTAATGTTTTATCAATTTTGTATCGCTTCTAAAAAACAGCTTTTAGTTTTATTGATCTTTGTTATCATTTCCTTCATTTCTTTTTCATTTCTTTCTGATGTGATCTTTATGATTTCTTTCCTTCTGCTAACTTTTGGGGGTTTTTATTCTTCTTTCTTTGATTCTTTAAGATGCAAGGTTAGGTTGTTTATTTGAGATGTTTCCTGTTTCTTAAGGTAGAATTGTATTGCTATACTTTCGTCTTAAAACTGCTTTTGCTGCATCCCATAGGTTTTGAGTCGTTCTGTCTCCATGTCATTTGTTTCTAGGTATTTTTTGATTTCCTCTTTGATTTCTTCAGTGATCACTTGATTATTAAGTAGTGTATTGCTTAGCCTCCATGTGTTTGTATTTTTTAACAGATATTTTCCTGTAATTGATATCTAGTCTCATAGCATTGTGGTCAGAAAAGATACTTGAAATGATATCAATTTTCTTAAATTTACCAAGGCTTGTTTTGTGACCCAACATATGATCTACCCTAGAGAATGCACCATGAGCACTTGCGAAAAAAATGTATTCTAATGTTTCTGGATGGAATGTCCTATAAATATCCATTAAGTCCACCTTGTTTAAGGTATCACTTAAAGCTTGTGTTTCCTTATTTATTTTCATTTTGGATGATCTGTCCATTGGTGAAAGTGGGATGCTAAAGTTCCCTACTATGATTCTGTTACTGTTGATTTCCCCTTTTATGGCTGTTAGTATTTGCGTTATGTATTGAGTTGCTCCTCTGTTGGGTGCATAAATATTAACAATTGTTATATCTTCTTCTTGGATTGATCCCTTGATCATTATGTAGTGTCCTTCTTTGTCTCTTGTAATCGTCTTTATTTTAAAGGCTATTTTGTCTGATATGAGAATTGCTCCTCCAGCTTCCTTTTCATTTCCATTTGCATGGAATATCTTTTTCCATCCCTTCACTTTCAGTCTCTTTGTGTCCCGAGGTCTGAAGTAGGTCTCTCATAGACAGCATATATATGGGTCTTGTTTTTGTATCCATTCAGCTAGTCTGTGTCTTTTGCTGGGAGCATTTTATCCATTTACATTTGAGGTAATTATCAATATGTATGTTCATATTCCCATTTTGTTAATCGTTTTGAGTTTATTGTAAGGTTTTTCCTTCTCTTGTGTTTCTTGCCTAGAGAAGTTCCTTTAGCATTTGTTGTAAAGCTGGTTTGGTGGTGCTGAACTCTGTCAGCTTTTGCTTGTCTGTAAAGTTTTTAATTTCTCCATCAAAATATATGAGATCCTGTAGGGCGCGGCCGGATAGCCATTACGCATGCACTAAGTATGCCGCTAGGGCGTATGCACCTAATATGCTAATCAGGTTTTGAAGCAGTGGCCTATCCAAAGTCCGGCTTGCGAAATGCGATAACCATACGGACGAATCAGGGACTTACACGAGTCCTTAAGCCCTTATATAAGCAGACAGGCTCGAGCGTACGGGGTCTTCCTTCCATCTGCCCGAAACCAAGCTGTACTCCAATAAAGTGTGATGCGAGAAGAATCTAGCGTGTGATGATTCGTCATTCTGCTGGTCAGAAGCGGCTCGCCGCAAGTGGTGCCGAAACCCGGGAACCTGCGCGCCCCGCATGGAGGACCGATTCAGAACTCGACACACGGAGTGAACCGCCATTAAGTAGTCCAGTTTAGGTATATTTTTGCTGCAATAGAGCCCGAGATTTTTATTTTCGCTTTCGTTCTCTTCGTAGCTGTCGCACTTTTTGTCTGCGTGTGGCTACGGTGCCATCAGCCCGACCGAGTGTGTCTCCCCTGGCCATTAGATAGGTCAGAGATCTTCCCGCTTTAGCAAGTTGTTCATATATGAGAGTGAACTATGGGGAATAGTTCATCCGCGGAACCAACCGTTGGATTCCATGAGCCCATCCAAGCCCTTCTGAACGATCGAGGACTTAAGATTTCACATAAAACTATTAGTAAACTGTTGCAGGATATTGATGGTGCCGCCCCATGGTTTGCGGTGTCTGGAAGCCTGACTGTTCCATCTTGGGAAAAACTGGGGAAGGACTTGGCTGATCGTCACAAAATGGGGGAGCTCTCTCGAGGCACGTTTCCGTTATGGAGAATGATACATTCGTGCTTAAGAGAAGGGAAATGCGAAGATATTGTACAGATGGGCCGTAAAGCTCTTAGCATACATCAAGATAGTGCGTCAGAAAGTGAAAATATAGGGACTACGGTAGATAGGCCTAAGAATCCTAGGAAAAAGAGAGAAAAACAAATAGAAAAATCGGATGCAACGCCAGGATTGTATCCACTTTTAGATGAATTTAAAGCGCTTTATTTGTCTCAAGATGAGTTGAATCCCAAGGAGGAGGCGGATCTGGAAGAAGCAGCTGCCGAATATGAAAGAGGACGATATGGCAGTTCCCCATGTGCTCGTCCGCCATTTTGTGCCTCTGCGGGTGCTCGTCCGCCATTTTGTGCTTCTGCTAAATCAAAAGCTTTAACATGTACTCAGACTTCCGCTTTTATTGCTAGCGCCCCCCTGGCGCTGCGGTTCGGGAACCGCCAAAGTGTACATTCATACCCAGAGAAGTCTGGTCTCAGGTACCCACAGCTTTTCCGGTGTTTGAAGACCCAGCCACGCGTCAAAGATATTATGAGATGGTGGATTATAAAATACTTAAGGATCTTGCAGAGGCTGCCAGGGGATATTTAAGCAGAAGTTGAATATCCTGCAGCTGAATGCAACCAGAGTGGATCCAGTGACTCTTGGAGAATTTACCGCATGGCTAGCTAGAGCATTTTCCTTTTTTAAGGAATGGGTGGGTGTGGGACTGTTCGCAGCCTGCTGTTTGTTTGGGATAGTGTTGTGTCTCTGGTTGGTCTGTCGTATTCGCATTCGAACCTGGCGAGATAGGATAATGCTCACTCAGGCGCTTGTGGCCATCAGTGAAGGCGAGTCCCCCGCAGCCTGGCTCTCCACCCTAAAAAACATATGATCGCCCTTGCACAGAGGGGCCTTGCCGCCATTGCACCTCTATAGGGGATCGGCCCTAGGGGCTGCCTCTGCACGGAGAGGTCTCGTTACCATTGCACCTCCATGAGGAGCCCATGCCACGTGAAGACAGCCCTTGCACCCTGCAGTTCGATTGCGAGCATTGCACGCAGGAGGGTGTCTGCGAATGCAAGCGGAAACTACCGGTACACCGTGTACATACCCCGGTATGAGCACTGGTACAGGTCAATGTCCGCTGCAATGGTCAAAAAGAAAAAAGGGGGAGATGTAGGGCGCGGCCGGATAGCCATTACGCATGCACTAAGTATGCCGCTAGGGCGTATGCACCTAATATGCTAATCAGGTTTTGAAGCAGTGGCCTATCCAAAGTCCGGCTTGCGAAATGCGATAACCATACGGACGAATCAGGGACTTACACGAGTCCTTAAGCCCTTATATAAGCAGACAGGCTCGAGCGTACGGGGTCTTCCTTCCATCCGCCCGAAACCAAGCTGTACTCCAATAAAGTGTGATGCGAGAAGAATCTAGCGTGTGGTGATTCGTCATTCTGCTGGTCAGAAGCGGCTCGCCGCAAGATCCTTGCTGGGTAGGTTAATCATGGTTTTAGATTTTTCACCTTCATCACTTTAAATATGTCCTGCCATTCTCTTCTGCCTTGCAGAGTTTCTGCTAAAAGATCAGCTGTTAACCTTATGGAGATTCCCTTGTGTGTTATTTGTGGTTTTACACTTTGATGATTTTAATATGTTTTCTTTGTATTTAATTTTTGACAGTTTGATTAATATATGTCTTGGCGTATTTCTCCTTGAATTTAACTTGTATGGGACTCTCTGTGCTTCGTGGACTTGAATAAGTATTTCTTTTCCCATATGACAGAAGGTTTCAACTATAATCTCTTCAAATATTTTCTCAGTCCCTTTCTTTTTGTCTTCTTCTTCTGGAACCCCTATAATTCTAATGATGGTGTATTTAATGCTGTCCCCAAGGTCTCTGAGATTGTCCTCAATTCTTTTCATTTTTTTTCTTTATTCTGCTCTGCAGTAATTATTTCCACTATTTTATCTTCCAGGTCACTTGTCCATTCCCCTGCCTCAGTTATTCTGCTATTGATCCCTTCTAGAGTATTTGTAATTTCATTTATTGTGCTGTTCATTGTTGCTTGTTTCCTCTTTATTTCTTCTAGGTCCTTGTTAAATGTTTCTTGCATTTTGTCTATTCTATTTCCAAGATTTTAGATCATCTTTACTATCATTATTCTGAATTTTTTTCAGGTAGACTGCGTATTTCCTCTTCCTTTGTTAGGTCTGGTGGGTTTTTACCTTGCTCCTTCATCTGCTGTGTGTTTTTCTGTCTTCTCATTTTGCTTAACTTACTGTGTTTCGGGTCTCCTTTTCACAGGCTGCAGGTTCGTAGTTCCCGTTGTTTTTGGTGTCTGTCCCCAGTGGCTAAGGTTGGTTCAGTGGGCTGTGTAGGCTTCCTGGTGGAGGGGACTAGTGCCTGTGTTCTGTTGGATGAGGCTGCATCTTGTTTTCTGGTGGGCAGGTCCACGTCTGGTGGTGTATTTTGGGGTGTCTGTGGTCTTAGTATGATTTTAGGTAGCCTCTCTGCTAATGGGTGGGGTTGTGTTCCTGTCTTGACTGTTGTTTGGCATAGGGTGTCCAGCACTGTAACTTGCTCATCTTTGAGTGAAGCTGGGTCTTGGTGTTGAGATGGAGATCTCTTGGAGATTTTCGCCATTTGATATTACGTGGAGCTGGGAGGTCTCTTGTGGACCAGTGTCCTGAAGTTGGCTCTCCCACCTCAGAGGCACAGCACTGCGTCCTGGTTGGAGCACCAAGAGCCTTTCATCAACATGGCTCAGAATGAAAGAAAAAATAGAAAGAAAGAAACATGATAAAATAAAATAAAGTAAGATAAAATAAAATAAAGTTATTAAAATAAAAAATTATTAAGAAAAAAAGTTTTAAGTAAGGAAAAAAACGGACGTACAGAACCCTAGGACAAATCGTGAAAGCAAAGCTATACAGACAAAATCTCACACAGAAGCATACACATACACACTCACAAAAATAGGAAAAGGGGAAAAAATAATATATCTTGCTCCCAAAGTCCACCTCCTCAATTTGGGATGTTTTGTTGTGTATTCAGGAATTCCACAGATGCAGGCCACATCAAGTTGATTGTGGAGATTTAATCCGCTGCTCCTGAGGCTGCTGGGAGTGATTTCCCTTTCTCTTCTTTGTTGGCACAGCTCCCGGTGTTCAGCTTTGAATTTTGCCCCGCCTGTGCGTGTAGATTTCCTGAGGGCCTCTGTTCTTCGCTCAGACAGGACTGGGTTAAAGGAGCATCTGATTCGGGGACTCTGGCTAACTGAGTCCGGGAGGTGGGCGGGGTATGGATGTGGGGAGAGCCTGCCGCGGCAAAGGCCAGCATGACGTTGCAGCAGCCTTAGGCGTGCCATGTGTTCTCCTGGGGAAGTTGTCCCTGGATCACTGAACCCTGGCAGTGGCGGTCTGTCCAGGCTCCTGGGAGGAGAGGTGTGGACAGTGACCTGTGCTTGCACACAGACTTCTTGGTGGCAGCAGCAGCAGCCTTAGCGTCTCATGCCCGTCTCTGGGGTCCGCGCTGATAGCCGTGGCCCACGCCCGTCTCTGGAGCTCCTTTAAGTGGCACTCTTAATCCCCTCTTCTCGCACACCAGGAAACAAAGAGGCAAGAAAAAGTCTCTTGCCTCTTCTGCAGGTCCAGACTTTTTCCCGGAGTCCCTCCCATCTAACCGTGGTGCACTAACCCCTTCTGGCTGTGTTCACGCCGCCCACCCCAGTCCTCTCCCTGAGATTCGACCGAAGCCTGAGCCTCAGTTCGCAGCCCCGGCCGCCCCGGCAAATGAGCAAACAAGCCTCTCGGGCTGGTTAGTGTTGGTCGGCACCAATTCTCTGTGCGGCAATCTCTCCACTTTGCCCTCCACAGCCCTGTTGCTGTGCTCTCCACCACGGCTCTGAAGCTTCCCCCCTCCACCACCCTCAGTCTCCGCCCGCAAAGTGGCTTCCTTATGTGTGGAAACCTTTTCTCCTTCACAGCTCCTTCCCACTGGCGCAGGTCCCATCCCTATTCTTTTGTCTCTGTTTTTCTCTTTTTTCTTTTGCCCTACACAGTTACGTGGGAAGTTTCTTGCCTTTGGGGATGTCTGAGGTCTTCTGCCAGCATTCAGTGGGTATTCTATAGGAGCAGTTCCACGTGTAGATGTATTTCTGATGTATCTATGGGGAGGATGGTGATCTCTGCGTGTTAGTCTTCCACCATCTTCTCCGACCAGTCCCAATATGTATGTTCTTATAGCCATTTTGTTTATTGTACTTTGTTTTTGTAAGTCTTTTTTGTTCCTTTCCTATTTTCTTCTCTTCCCTTATGATTTGATGACTACCTTTAGTGTTATTTTTGGATTTCTTTTTGGTTTATTTTGTGTGTATATAAAATTTTGGTTTGTGGTTACCATGAGTTTAAATATAGCCATCTACATATATATGTGATCGTTTTAAGTTGCTGAACTCTTAATTCCAAATGCATTTTAACAAGCCTGCATTTGTAATATCCTGCCCTCACAATTACTGTTTCTGATATCATATTTTATATGTTATCTAATTGTATTGTGTAACTCTTAACTGCTTAATGTGGATATAGATGATTTTATTACTTTCATCTTTTAACCTTCCTAGTAGCTTTTTTCATGGTTGATTTTCTACCTTTTCTATATGTTTACCTTTACCAATGACGCTTATCTGTTCTTAATTTTTATGTTTCCAGTTTGGGCCTTTTCTTGTTCACTTAGAGTAGTTCCTTTAACATTTCTTTGAATGCTGGCTTGATGGTGTTGAACTCTTTCAGCTTTTGTTTGTCTGTAAACCTTTTGATCTCTCCATCAAATCCAAATGAGAGCCTTACCAAGTAGAATATTCTCAGTTGTAGCTTTTTCCCTTTCATCACTTTAACTATATTTTGCCACTCCCTTTTTGCATGCAGAGTTTCTGTTGAAAAGTCTTCTAATAGCTATATGGAAGTTCCCTTGTATGTAATGTGTTCCTTTTCCCTTGCTGCTTTTAATATTCTCTATCTTTTGTTTTTGCCATTTTAATTACAGTGTATCGTGGTGATTTCCTCTTTGTGTTAATCCTACTTGGGACTCTCAGTCCTTCCTGGACTTTATGTCCTTTTTTTTTTTTTCCACATTAGGGAAGTTTTCAGCTATTAAGTCTTCAATTATGTTCTCAGCCCTTTCTCTCTCTTCTCCTTCTAGTGTAAATATTAGTGCCCTTGATGTTTTCCCAGAGGTCTCTTAAACTGTCCTCATTTCTTTTCATTTTTTTCTTTTCTCTATTCAGCATTAGTGTTTTCTGCTACTCTATTCTAACTCACTGATCTTTTCCTCTGTATCATTTAATGTACTATTGTTTCCTTCTAGTGTATTTTTCTTTGCAGTTGTATTCTTCGTCTTTGGTTGTTTTATATATTTTATAACTCTTTGTTAAAATCTTCTAACTTCTCTCTCTGTGCATCCATTCTTCTCCTGAATTTTTTGTTCATCTTAATGATCACTATCCTAAACTTTTTCTTGGATAGATTGACTATGTCCACTTCACTTATCATTCTGAGTAGGTTTCTCTATAATCAACTGTAGGTTACACAAACTTCTGACTGCTACTAGGGGAAGGTTAAGTAGAAATACACAGGTGAGAGACTGTGGTGGAGATGAGTAGTTGCAGTCTTTGGGCATTCAGCAGAAAGTCCACAGAACATGTTTCAAAAGGAGTGGTAGTGATATTGGTGGATCAAGGCTCTATGCCCCATAAAAGTTTGCAAGATATAGCAATTCAAAGCATCTGGTCAAGGTAGTACTATAAGGACCAGTATCACAGTATCAGCAGCAGCTGGGAGACGCCTTGTTATTTTAAAAAAGTACTTCAGGATTCCAAGTCAGAGGGCACTGTTTTGCAAAATTCCAATTAGATATATTATTTTACTGGAGACATTTCTGTGGGTGACATGCATGGTATGGTATAAAAGGAGTTGAGTTTTCTGTAGTTTTCAGGCAGGGTAACTATCCAGTTTTGTTTTCTTTCCAAAGACAGGGTCCTGAGAGGGCAGACTCTGAGAACCTAAGACAAATCAGTTTATCACTGTACTTCTCAGGAATAAGGCTGCCTACTTTATTCTGTACAGGTGAGGGCCCTGCCTTAGAAGAGAATTTGTGTAGATAGCTAGCTTAGGCAAACATATAGAATGCATGAACTCTTTATATTGTATGGAAATCCAGCTAACTCATTTAACAGAGAACTAAAAAATGGATCTATGTTATGAGGTGGGGTCTGTATAGTATATTGAAATTATGTTTGTTGTTATGTAACAGTGAAATTGGGGGATAAAAATGGTAAAACAGGAGTTTTATGTTAATAATTTTCTATATAGTGCACGTTGATTTTTTTTCTCACTTTAGAGAGATTGGAACACAGTACTAATAAATTCAGACTTAAGAGATTAAATTTTGACTCAAACTATACCATGTATCAAAGATAATGTGGTCAATATAACCCAGCCAGTAAAATTATTTTTTATTTATTATATTATGATACAGGAAATATTTTTCCCTTATTGCTTCTTCCCATATCTAGAGTTGCACTATTACAATTAATTTTATAGAGAGCTATATATGTGATCAATTGCCTCAAGATGTTTAGCCATCGTTAATTCTTTTGGATGTCTGGCTACACATTGGGTAATGCAAGAGACAACAATCTTATAAAATAGGATATAAATAATACAGTTAGTAACATCAATAAGGTTATAGTACAGCAGAGAAATTATGAACACTTTCAAAACAACAAAGAGAGAACAAATTAAAACAATGTATAACTAGTTGCAATCTAGATCACAATAAGCCATCAAATCCAGAGGGGAGCCAGCTGGAGAAATCAAATTCTGGAGGGATTAGGTAGAGAGAAGAAGATAAGTGTTTCATATCTGTTTATAAAGGTATAATTTATCACCTTGCTGTAGGTCATAGTTAACATAAGAGGTAAGATTTTCTGGAAAGCAAATATTAAAAGACAGTAATATTTCAGACCAAAAGTCATAAATTATAATTCATATTTATCAGTTCTTTCAGTCCATGTAATTAAATTTTTTGGTCTGGATGAAGCCATTAAGTTCTCCAATAGTTTTGTAATTTCTTACCCAGTTCAATGGTATGATCTAAAAGTCATCAGAAACCTATATTTTTCAAAAAGTTATTTTCAAAAATATCTTCTTGAAGATCTTCATTTTTGTTAAAGCATCAGAGTAAAATAATAACTATCTATAAATGACAAAAGACTTAAAATAGCATAAAGATCTGATTACAATGTAATTGACAAAGAAACAGTTATTTCTGTGACATACAATATTTTAAGATAATAACTAGAACTGTGACTGATAACATTATACTAGGATAAACCAGATTTTTAGGAATTCCATATAATTTCTAGACTATCTATATTAATGACATTTACCCATGCAATTTGATGATGTTTCCCATTGTAACATAACATACCAGATAAACCTAATTATTTTAATACCTCTTTGATGTTTCAGGGGCCCTCTGAAGCATCCCAAGTTTAGCTAGAGGTCAAAAGAACTTCATTTAGAATTTGACTTCAGCAAATATTAAAGATATCAAAAGGTTTTAAAACACTTGGCCAAAATAAGCTCATAGGTCACCATGAAACAATACTTATTCACTCAATCAAAGTGACAAGAAAAGAATTTAAAGGCAAACATTGAAAGTTACAACAGATTACTTAGAAGATAAATTTTACAACCTGTTATTAAAAGTAGATTAATATTTTAAAAGAATTCATTCTCTTAAAACAAAGAGAAAACCAATTCTAGTTTTGTACTGGCTTACTTTTAATATTAAAATTTATTTACTCAATTAAATTTTCTTCTAATCTTAAGTAATCCTGACCATGCACAAAACTCTTGTTTCAGGCTTCTTTTCCCACAAACCTTCTATAATTTCCCATTTTACCTTCAAATTTTGTCCTATGCTCCCCCCATTTTTTTCTCTCCAGGACAAAATTACTCTCTTTTCCCTTAACAGACTGCATTTCCATTCCTTATATCTTTTTTCCTTTCAAACAAAGATGTTTTCCTTATTAATTTTATTACTTTTAATTACATATATGAGTTAGAATTCTTAACTTTCAAAAACTTTCCCTTATTTTTTTCTTTTGGTTTTATATTCTACCTGAGTTAATTAGGCTCTCTAAAGTCTTTGTGGACTGTACTTACATTTCTGATTTGTAGAGACTGGCAAGGCAAAGGTATTTGCTTTTAACTTCCCGAAGAGCTCTGCTACCTAAGTGATATTAAAAGATTGATTTGCCCAACTACATTTTCTTTGTTTCCTTATATCAGCAAGATTTCTAAATAAACTGGGAATCAAGAATTCTATGTTCAAGGGCTTCCCTGCTGCCGCAGTGGTTGAGAGTCCGCCTGCCGATGCAGGGGACATGGGTTCGTGCCCCGGTCCGGGAAGATCCCACATGCCGCGGAACAGCTGGGCCCGTGAGCCATGGCCACTGCGCCTGCGCGTCTGGAGCCTGTGCTCTGCAATGGGAGAGGCCACAACAGTGAGAGGCCTGCGTACCGCAAAAAGAAAAAAAAAAAAGGAATTCTATGTTCAAGAAATTTGGGGTTAAATTTATCATGCCTTTAAAAGTTTGCACAAGGCATTCAACAATGGCCCTCTTTCTGCGTGAACAAGTTAAACCCAGAGCAGATTGCCCTAGGGGCAAAAAAACCTCCATTATTGCTTTTATTAGCCCCTTAATATTAGCCGCTAGTTTTTACTTCATATTCTCTGGGCTCAAGTAACCCTATTGGTTTCCTTTAGTATGTTTAATTAATATTGCCTGAGGGGCAGGTTTATATGCCTCGTCTTATAATACCAGACAGGGAAATCATTCCCCAGTGAGACATAATGTCTATCCCAGAATATAATTAGGCAAAAGAGAGGTAACCATCTTATATAAAGCCCATTCAAATATACAAATTTTTGTAAACTTTCATCTCAATTCTACCAACTCTTATACCTTTAACTTTAGCCTCCATTATGACCCCACCAACAAGTCTTGGTCTTACAAAGGATCCCAGAAACTTTCCTTGTTATCCTCTGGCCATTTTATCCATTTATGTATAAAAGACTTTGGGGTCCCTTTTAACAACAAATTGGCACTTGCCATTGGCTTACCAACTACCTCTACAAGGATTAAATCATGTGCTGCTGCAGCTGCTGATTTTAACACCCCCCTGAAAGGAGTTCAGGGTGGAGAGCAGAAATGAGGCACTCTGTGGTCTGGGAAAAACTGGCAGAACAGGTTTTCAGATAGTTAGATATTTTCAGGAGCCAATTTTATGAACCCAATTCTTGCACCTCTTCATATCTAGAAAAGCACTAAAATCTTTCATGGTGATGACTGCTCCTCGAAACCTTCTGCTAAAGAAAAATGTGCCTGATTTTATGTACTCCCCTGTCACCAAAATCACATATATACCGATCTTCCCCCCCCTACCTCTTTGGAGCAGTTTCTCAGAACTATCTGAAATGCTGTCTCCAGTCTATAGTCGCCATTTTGTTGCAGGAAGGGGGACCCCTTCCAGGGCCCAAGAGTGGGGTCTTATCTAACACTCAGAAATGAATCGTCCGAGGAGACACACGTGCTTGACAAAGCAAGAGACTTTTTTAGGAAGGGGCACCCGGGTGGAGAGCAGCAGGGTAAGGGAACCCAGAACTACTCTGCCACGTGGCTCGTAGTCTCGGGTTTTATGATAATGGGGTTAGTTTCCGGGCTGTCTCTGGCCAGTCATCCTGACTCAGGGTCCTTTCTGCTGGCACACGCAACCACTCAGCCAAGATGGATTCCAGCGAGCAGGATTCTGGGAGGTTGGTAGGACATGTGGACTGGCGTCTCCTTTCTCCTTTTGAACTTTCTTCTGCTTGGTGTTGGCTTGTTCGTTCCATGCTCCTTACCAGAATCTCCTGTCATAAAATAACTCATACAAATTGTTACTGTCTTTGCCTGGCCAGGGTGCGTGGTTTCAGTCAGTGTTTCTCCTAGCAATTTTGCCCCAAATAAAACGTGACTCACAATACTCATATTGTGCAATTATTTTAAGTCAACACCCCCAGTGAGAGGTCAAGCCAAGGCACCCAATCCCTTTTGTCAGTCATTAACTTAATTAACCGACCTAACTTTGTTCCAAGCAATTGCTTGTCAGGTACCTCGTGTAATTTTCTTTAAGCTTTTTAATTTTTAAAAAACTGGGGTAAATAAAGCAGACTTGCTTGGGGCCCTTTAATGTTGGAGGGACCAATTGGGGGACCCTTTTCTCATCCAAACTTAGGTTATGTTTGTTTTGATCCCATCAGTGTCCATTTTATTTATCCCATTTCATAAAAACCATGTATGATTTCCATCCTGTTGGGACGAGTCACTTTAAAATTTCCAACTCGTTTGGAAGAAGTCGTTTGACCTTCTCCTCAGCTTCTTCCAATTCCCTTGTTAATCAACCTAATTAACATTAAGTAACCTGGTATTTTTATTAACATCCATAAGACCCGTTAAGGGGAATCCAAGACCACAGTAAGGTTTCCCAAACCATTGTTTGTTTGTTTGTTTGTTTGTTTGTTTTAATCTAAGGGAGTTCTTAAGCTGTTATATTTTTGTATCCAGATTTTAATTTGGTCTTTCAATAGGTACCAATAAAACAGCTGTTTATAATGAGAGCTCTCTATAGATTTATCAATTTAGAAGTTTTTCCAAATTAAAGGATCCATAGTCTGGCCATTGATGAGTAGTATCTTAATAGCAACTCAAACCAATAAGATGCAAGATGTGTCCTTACAAGAGAGTGCAAAAGGTACAGTCTTCACAAGATCCAGAAAGTTTACTCCCCAAAATAGTCTAAGAAAGTAAAGGCCTTCATTGTACAGGGGGACACAACGAAGATTGAGATGGAAAAGGTCCCTTATGGTCTGGAATCCCTATGACAAATTTCCCTGAAAGCTGGCATAGCCAAAGAGACTGCTCAGAATCCCAGTCTATTCAACTGGCTGCCAAATGTACACGATATGTGTACCTTCTGGATGGCAAATACCATTCTCTCAAAACACAGAGCAAAAGATCTAAGAAGATCTAGTAGAACATTTACATTTCAAAGGCACAGGAAGAGAAATGCAAGCTCCTCCTAGAAGGGATTTTGTTCCTTTAAGGTCAGAATTCTGAAAAGATGTTCCTTTCAAGCCAGCTTTCTCTAACTGTGTACATAAAATCCAGTTTGGGAATGTGAAAAAGAGCCCCATCTTGGCCATTTTTAGCGTTAGATTTTCTTAGTTCCCAATTAAGTAAGTCCTTGCAAGTATAAGTTTCATAGGTATTGTACATGAATCTGGCTGGGGTGTTAGTTGAAGGCTGGCTTTCTGATGACCCTTGTTTAGGAAAAACATGAGGCCAGTTTCCTACCTAATAACCCAGTCCAGACTACTCAGTATTTTTCAACAGAGCAAATCCCAGTATCTTTCAACTGGGTCAACTTTCCGTGGTGTCTTTTTAACACAATATCTTTCAACTGTGGGGGTAGGTACCTCTTCTTGAAACTAAGTTCAAGGAAAACCTCCTTACAGCAAGTAGTTTGTCCACCATCAAATAAAACTTAGGATCATCAGTCAATAACGGGAGATCTAAGACCCAGGAGAGTTTCACCCAATCATCTGGACACACCAAGGAGGCAAATGGGCACAAGTGGCCCTTGCTGGTACCAAGGCTCTGGACCCTTATAGAGTGCAGGCAAAACAGAAGGTACTCTGGGCCCCATCGTGGTTTCCAAAACTGTCAACTGAAATAAAAATACACAACGTAAATGTGTGTTACTGACGACTTTAGACCAGGAGACAGCTTCTCAGACAGCTCTGAGGAACTACTCTTGAAAGCTAAGGGAAGAGCCAGGAAATATATGAACTTTTTGCTGGGAAAAGTACGTGGTCAAGCACAAAAACTTACTGCTAATAACAAATAACAGACATTTCAAGTTAATGATATTTAGTGTGTGGATACATATGGGAAAATGCAAGAATCTGAGGTAATTGAAATTTTCCCTTAGATATGTATCTTAACAATCTACGGGTCAGTATATACAAAGCATAGAATGCTTCCAGTTTTTCTCCATCATGAATTCCCCTCAATATACACTGTTTGTGAGTGAATGTAGTGCCTAATGGCTTGATTTTTGTAGAACTGGAATGGCAGTTCTACAAATTTTCTTTCCTTAAACTCTTTAAAAATAGGACTTATAGGTCCCAACTAAACCTATTAAATCAGAATATCTGGGTAAAGATAAGAGGAATCTGTATTTCTAACAACGATTTTAAGTGATTTTTATCATGGGGAAAGTTTAAAGAAAATGAGTATACTGAAAAGAGCATATGTTTTAGAAAAGTTGTTTTCAACCTCAGCTGAACATTGGAATTGTATAGGGATTATTTATTTATTTACTTATTTATTACTTTTTAAAGCACCTTTACTCACAATAGGCCAAAGCTAGAAACAATCCAGATGTCCCTCAGCAGCTGAATGGTTAATTGTGGTATATTCATACCACGGAATATGGCTCAGAAATAATATTTCTTTTTGTAAACATCTTCATGGGAGTAAAATTGCTATACAATGGTGTGTTACTTTCTTTTTTTTTAACATCTTTATTGGGGTATACTTGCTTTACAATGGTGTGTTAGTTTCTGCTTTATAACAAAGTGATTCAGTTATACATATAAATATGTCCCCATATCACTTCTCTGTTGTGTCTCGCTCCCTCCCACCCTCCCTATCCCACCCCTCTAGGTGGTCACAAAGCACCTAGCTGATCTCCCTGTGCTATGCGGCTACTTCGCACTAGCTATCTATTTTACGTTTGGTAGTGTAATATATGTCCATGCCACTCTCTTGCTTTCTCCCAGCTTATCCTTCCCCCTCCCCGTTTCCTCAAGTCCATTCTATAGTACTTCTGTGTCTTTACTCGCGTCATGCCCCTAGGTTCTTCATGACCTTTTTCTATTTTATTTTTTTTTAGATTCCATATATATATGTTAGCATATGGTATTTTTTATTCTCTTTCTGACTTACTTCACTCTGCACGACAGACTCCAGGTCCATCCACCTCACTACAAATAACTCAATTTCATTTCTTTTTATGGCTGAGTAATATTCCATTGTATATATGTGCCACATATTCTTTATCCATTCATCTGTTGATGGAAACCTAGGTTGATTCCATGTCTTCACTATTGTAAATAGAGTTGCAATGAACATTTTGGTACATGACTCTTTTTGAATTATGGTTTTCTCAGGGTATATGTCCAGTAGTGGGATTCCTGGGTCGTATGGTAGTTCTATTTTTAGTTTTTTAAGGAACCTCCATATTATTCTCCATAGTGGCTGTATCAACTTATATTCCCACCAACAGTGCCACACTGTTCCCTTTTCTCCACACCCTATCCTGCATTTATTGTTTCTAGATATTTTTAACATCTTTATTGCAGTAAAACTGCTTTACAATGGTGTGTTAGTTTCTGCTTTACAACAAAGTGAATCAGTTATACACATACATATGTTTCCATATCTCTTCCCTCTTGCATCTCCCTCCCTCCCACCTTCCCTATCTCACCCCTCTAGGTGATAACAAACCACCTAGCTGATCTCCCTGTGCCATGCTACTGCTTCCCAATAGCTATCCACCCTACGTTTGGTAGTGTATATATCTCCATGCCACCCTCTCACTTTGTCACAGCTTACCCTTTCCCCTCCCCATATCCTCAAGTCCATGCTCTAGTAGGTCTGTGTCATTATTCCCGTCCTAACCCAAGGCTCTTCATGACATTTTTTTCTTATATTCCATATATATGTGTTAACATACGGCATTTGTTTTTCACTTTCTGATTTACTTCACTCTGTATGACAGACTCTAGATACATCCACATCACTACAAATAACTCAATTTATTTTCTTTTTATGGCTGAGTAATATTACACTGTATATATGTGCCACATCTTCTTTATCCATTCATCTGATGATGGACACTTAGGTTGCTTCCATCTCCTCGCTATTGTAAATAGAGCTGCAATGAATATTTTGGTACATGACTCTTTTTGACTTATGGTTTTCTCAGGGTGTATGCCCAGTAATGGGATTGAGGTGTCATATGGTAGTTCTATTTGTAGTTTTTTAAGGAACCTCCATACTGTTTTCCATACTAGCTATACCAATTCACATTCCCACCAGCAGTGCAAGAGTATTCCATTTTCTCCACATCCTCTGCAACATTTATTGTTTCTAGATTTTTTGATGATGGCCAGTCTGACTGGTGTGAGATGATATCTCATTGTAGTTTTGATTTGCATTTCTCTAATGATTATGTTAATTAATAACGTTGAGCTTTCTTTCATGTGTTTGTTGGCAATCTGTTTATCTTTTTTGGAGAAATGTTTATTTAGGTCATCTGCCCATTTTTGGATTGGGTTCTTTGTTTTTTTGTTATTGAGCTGCATGTGCTGCTTGTAAATTTTGAAGACTAATCCATTGTCAATTACTTCATTTGCAAATATTTTCTCCTATTCTGAGGGTTGTCTTTTGGTCTTGTTTATGGTTTTCTTGGCTGTGCAAAAGGTTTGAAATTTCATTAGGTCCCATTTGTTTATTTTCATTTCCATTTCTCTAGGAGGTGGGACAAAAAGGATCTTGCTTGATTTATGTCATAGCGTGTTCTACCTATGTTTTCCTCTAAGACTTTGACAGTTTCTGGCCTTACCTTTAGGTCTTTAATCCATTTTGAGCTTATTTTTGTGTATGGTGTTAGGGAGTGTTCTAATCTCATACAGTTACATGTACTTGTCCAGTTTTCCCAGCTCCACTTATTGAAGAGGCTGTCCCTTCTCCACTGTATACTTTTGCCACCTTTATCAAAGATAAGGTGACCAAATGTGCGTGGGATTATATCTGGGATTTCTATCCTGTTCCATTGATCTTTCTGTTTTTATGCCAGTACCATACTGTCTTCATTACTGTAGCTTTGTAGTATAGTCTGAAGTCAGGGAGCCTGATTCCTCCAGCTCCATGTTTCATTCTCAAGTTTGCTTTGGCTATTCGGGGTCTTTTCTGTCTTGATACAAATTGTGAAATTTTTTGTTCTAGTTCTGTGAAAAATGCCAGTGGGAGTTTGATAGGGATTGCACTGAATCTGTAGATTGCTTTGGGTAGTAGAGTTATTTTCACAATGTTGATTCTTCCAATTCAAGAACCTGTTATATCTCTCCATCTATTTGTATCATCTTTAATTTCTTTCATCAGTGTCTTATAATTTTCTGCATACAGGTCTTTTGTCTCCTTACATACGTTTATTCCTAGATGTTTTATTCCTTTTGCGGCAATGGTAAATGGGAATGCTTTATTAATTTCACTTTCAGATATTTCATCATTAGTGTATAGGAATGCCAGAGATTTCCGTGCATTAATTTTGTATCCTGCTACTTTACCAAATTCAATGATTAGCTCTAGTAGTTTTCTGGTGGCATCTTTAGGATTCTCTATGTATAATATCATGTCACCTGCAAGCAGTGACAGCTTTACTTCTTCTTTTCCTATTTGGATTACTTTTATTTCTTTTTCTTCTCTGATTGCTGTGGCTAAAACTTCCACAACTATATTGAATAATAGTGGTGAGAGTGGGCAATCTTGACTTGTTCCTGATCTTAGTGGACATTGTTTCAGTTTTTCACGATTAAGGATGATGTTGGCTGTCGGTTTGTCATATATGGCGTTTATTATATTGAGGGAAGTTCCCTCTATGCCTACTTTCTGCAGGGTTTTTATCATAAATCAGTGTTGAATTTTGTATAACACTTTCTCTGCATCTCTGATCATATGGTTTTTCTACTTCCATTTGTTAATATGGTTTATCACATTGATTGATTTGCGTATATTGAAGAATCCTTGCATTCCTGGAATAAACCCCACTTGATCATGGTGTATTATCCTTTTAATGTGCTGTTGTATTCTGTTTGCTAGTACTCTGTTGAGGATTTTTGCATCTATGTTCATCAGTGATATTGGCCTGTAGTTTTCGTTCTTTCTGACATCTTTTTCTGGTTTTGGTATCAGGGTGATGGTGGCCTAATAGAATGAATTAGGGAGTGCTCCTCCTTCTGCTATATTTTGAAAGAGTTTGAGAAGGATAGGTGTTAGCTCTTCTCTAAATGTTTGATAGAGTTCCCCTTTGAAGCCATCTAGTCCTGGGCTTTTGTTTCTTGGAAGATTTTTAATCACAGTGTCAATGTCAGTGCTTGTGATTTGTCTGTTCATATTTTCTATTTCTTCCTGGTTCAGTCTTGGCGTGTTGTGCATTTTGAAGAATTTGTCTATTTCTTCCAGATTGTTCATTTCTTTGGCATATAGTTACTTGTAGAAATCTCCCATGATCTTTTGTATTTCTGCAGCGTCAGTTGTTACTTCTCCTTTTTCATTTCTAATTCTATTGATTTGAGTCTTCTCACTTTTTTTCTTGATGAGTCTGGCTAATGGTTTATCTATTTTTTTTAATCTTTGCAAAAAAACAGCTTTTAATTTTATTGAGCTTTGCTGTCGTTTCCTTCATTTATTTTTCATTTATCTCTGATCTGATCTTTATGATTTCTTTCTCTTTGCTAACTTTGGGGATTTTTGTTCTTTTTTCTTTAATTGCTTTAGTTGCAAGATTAGGTTGTTTATTCGAGATGTTTCCTGTTTCTTAAGGTAGGATTGTATTGCTATCAACTTCCCTCTTAGAACTGCTTTTACTGCATCCCATAGATTTTGGATCGTTGTGTCTCCATTGTCATTTGTTTCTAGGTATTCTTTGATTTCCTCTTTGATTTCTTCAGTGGTCACTTCGATATTAAGTAATGTATTGTTTAGCCTGTATGTGTTTGTATTTTTCACAGATCTTTCCTGTAATTGATATCTAGTCTCATAGTGTTGTGGTCAGAAAAGATACTTCACACAATTTCAATTTTCTTAAATTTACACAGGCTTGACTTGTGACCCAAGATATGATCTATCCTGGAGAATGTTCCATGAGCACGTGAGGAAAAAGTGTATTCTGTTGTATTTGGATGGAATGTCCTATAAATATCAATTAAGTCCATCTTGTTTAATGGATCATTTAAAGCTTGTGTTTCCTTATTTATTTTCATTTTGGATGATCTGTCCATTGGTGAAAGTGGGGTGTTAAAGTTCCCTACTATGAATGTGTTACTGTCGATTTCCCTTTTATGGCTGTTAGTATTTGCATTATATATTAAGGTGCTCCTATGTTGGGTGCATAAATATTTACAAATGTTATATTTTCTTCTTGGATTGATCCCTTGATTATTGGGTAATGTCCCTCCTTGTCTCTTGTAATAGTCTTTGTTTTAATGTCTATTTTGACTGATATGAGAATTGCTACTCCAGCTTTCTTTTGATTTCCATTTGCATGGAATATCTTTTTCCATCCCCTCACTTTCACTCTGTATGTGTCCCTAGGTCTGAGGTTGGTCTCTTGTACTCAACATATATACAGGTCTTGTCTTGGTATCCATTCAGCCAGTCTATGTCTCTTCACTGGAGCATTTAATCCATTTACACTTACAGTAATTATTGATATATTTATTCCTATTACCATTTTCTTAATTGTTTTGGGTTTGTTACTGTAGGTCTTTTTCTTCTCTGTGTTTCCTGCCTAGAGAATTTCCTTTACCGTTTGTTGTAAAGCTGCTTTTGTGGTGTTGAATTCTCTTAGCTTTTGCTTCTCTCTAGCGGTTTTAATTTCTCTGACAAATCTGAATGAGATCCTTGCTGGGTAGAGTAATCTTGCTTGTAGGTTTTTCTCCTTCATCACTTTAAATATGTCCTGCCACTCCCTTCTGGCTTGCAGATTATCTGCTGAAAGGTCAGCTGTTAACCTTATGAGGATTCCCTTGTCTTTTATTTGTTGTTTTTCCCTTTCTTCTGTTAATATATTTTCTTTGTGTTTAATTTTTGATAGTTTGATTAATATGTGTCTTGGAGAGTTTCTCCTTGGATTTATCCTTTAATGGACTGTGTTCTTCCTGGACTTGATTAATTATTGCCTTTTCCATATTAGGGAAGTTTTCAAATGTAATCTCTTCAAATATTTTCTCAGTCCCTTTCCTTTTCTCTTCTTCTTCTGGGACCCCTATAATTTGAATGTTGGTGCATTTATTGTTGTCCTAGAGGTCTCTGAGTCTCTCCTCATTTCTTTTCATTGTTTTTTCTTTATTCTTCTCTGCCGTCCTTATTGCCATTATTTTATCTTCCAGTTCATTTATCCGTTCTTCTGCCTCAGTTATTCTGCTAGTCATCTCTTCTAGAGAATTTTTAATTTCATATATTGTTTTGTTCATCACTGTTTCTTTGCTCTTTCGTTCTTGTAGACCCTTGTTAAACGTTTCTTGTATTTTCTCCATTCTATTTTCAAGATTTTGGATCATGTTTACTATCATTATTCAGAATTCTTTTTGAGGGAAACTGCCTATTTCCTCTTCATTTGTTAAGTCTGCTGTGTTTTTGCCTTGCTCCTTCAGGTGCTGTGTTTTTCTCTGTCTTCCCATTTTGCTTAACTTACTGTGTTTGGGATCTCCTTTTCTCTGGCTGAAGGTTCGTAGTTCCCATTGTTTTCGATGTCTGCCTCCAGTGGCTGAGGTTGGTTCAGTGGTTTGTGTAGGCTTCCTGTTGGAGGGGACTATGCCTGTGTTCTGGTGGATGCAGCTGAATCTTGTATTTCTGTTGGGCTGGTCCACGTCTGGTGGTGTGTTTTGTGGTGTCTGTGACCTTATTATGATTTTTGGTAGCCTCTCTGCTAATGGATGGTGTTGTGTTCCTGTCTTGCTAGTTGTTTGGCATAAGGTCTCTAGCACTGTAGCTTGCTGGTCATTGAGTAGAGCTGTGTCTTGGCATTAAGCTGGAGATCTCTGGGAGATTTTCACCATTTGATATTACATGGAGCCGGGAGGTCTCTTGTGGACCAGTGTCCTAAACTTGGCTCTCCCACCTCAGAGGCACAGCCCGGACACCTGGCTGGAGCACCAAGTGCCTGTGATCCACACGACTCAGAATAAAATGGAGAGAAAACAGAAAGACAGAGAGAAGGAGATAAAATAAAATAAAATAAAAACAAGTTACCAAAAATATTTTAAGTAATAAAAAAAAGAAGACTGCAACCAAACCAAAACACAAATCCACCAATGATAACAAGTGCTAAATACTATACTAAAACAAAAACAAAACACATAAAAAAGGACAGACAGATCCCTAGGATAAATGTTAAAAGCAAAGCTATACAGACAAAATCTCACGCCAAATCATACACATACACACCCAAAAAAAGAGAAAAAGGGGAAAACTATATATATAGTTGCTCCCAAAGTCCACCTCCTCAATTTGGGATGATTCGTTGTCTATTCAGGTTTTCCACAGAGGCAGGGTACATCAAGTTGACTGTGGAGATTTAATCTGCTGCTCCTGAGGCTGTTGGGAGAAATTTCCCTTTCTCTTCTTTGTTCGCACAGGTCCTGGGGTTCAGCTTTCAGTTTGGACCCACCTCTGCATGTAGGTCGCCTAAGCGCATCTGTTCTTCGCTCAGACAGGACAGTGTTAAAGGAGCAGCTGATTCAGTGCTCTGGGTCACTCAGGCCGGGGAGAGGGAGGGGTATGGAATTCGGGGCAAGCCTGTGGCTGAAAAGGCATGCATGACATTGCACCAGCCTGAGGCTTGCTGTGTTTTTTACTGGGGAATTTGTCCCTGGATCACGGGACCCTGGCAGTGGCAGGCTGCACAGGTTCCCAGGAGAGGAGGTGTGGATAGTGACCTGTGCTTGCTCACAGGCTTCTTGGTGGCTGCAGCAGCAGCCTTAGCGTCTCATGCCCGTCTCTGTGGTCCTCGCTGATAGCCATGACTCGCATCGGTCTCTGGAGCTTCTTTAAGCAGCGCTCTTAATCCCCTCTCCTCGTGCACCAGGAAACAAAGAGGCAAAAAAACGTCTCTTAACTCTTGGGCAGCTCCAGACTTTGTCCCAGACTTCCTTACGGCTAGCTGTGGCACACTGCCCCATTCAGGCTGTGTTCTGCAGCCAACTCCAGTCCTCTCCCGGGCATCCAACTGAGGCCCGAGCCTCAGCTCCTAGGCCCCAGCCATCACAGCAGTGTGCAGACAAACCTTTCGGGCTGGTGAGTGCTGGTCGGCACCGATCTTCTGTGCAGGCATCTCCGCACTTTGCCCTCCGCAATCCTGTTGCTGTGCTCTCCTCTGTGGCTCCGAAGCTTCCTCTCCCTCTGCCACCCACATTCATCGCCTGGGAAGGGGCTTCATATTGTCTGGAAACCTTTCCTCCTTCATAGCTCCCTCCCACTGGTGCAGGTCCCGTCCATATTCTTTTGTCTGTGTTTTTATCTTTTTTCTTTTGCCCTACCCAGGTACGTGAGTAGTTTCTTTCCTTTTGGGAGGTCTGAGGTCTTCTGCCAGCATTCAGTAGGTGTTCTGTAGGAGTTGTTCCACGTGCAGATGTATTTCTGATGTATTTGTGAGGAGGAAAGTGAACTCCACGTCTTACTCTTCTGCCATCTTGAAGCTAACTCCTATATAGGAAACTTTAAGAAAAATATTGGTGCCTGTAATCCACAACCCAAGTCTTCTACACCTATTCTGATTTGATTGGTGTGAGCACTGGTCTGAGCATCTGAATATTTTTTAAAGTCCCCCTTGGGAATTCCCTGGTAGTTCAGTGGTTAGGGTTTCATGCTTCCACTGCAGGGGACAAGTGTTGGGTCCCTGGTCAGGGAACAAAGATTCTGCATGGCATGGTGTATGTCCAAAACAAAAGACCACCTTTAGCTGATCTTAATATGTAATCATGTTGAGAACCATGTATGTAGAGACAGAGGTATCTGAGTTTGTATTCTAGATCCTTTACTCACTAGTTGTATGACATTAGCCAAATTCTTATGCCTCTCTGTCCTTCAGTTTCTTTTTTCTTTTTAACATCTTTATTGGAGTATAATTGATTTACAATGGTGTGTTAATTTCTGCTGTATAACAAAGTGAATCAGCTGTACGTATACATATATCCCCATATCCACTTCCTCTTGTGTCTCCCTCCCACCCTCCCTATCCCTCCCTGCTAGGTGGTCACAAAGCACAGAGCTGATCTCCCTGTGCTATGCGGCTGCTTCCCACTAGCTATTTTACATTTGGTAATGTACATATGTCAATGTCACTCAGTTCATCGCAGCTTACCCTTCCCCCTCCCCGTGTCCTCAAGTCCATTCTCTACATCTGCATCTTTATTCCTGGCCTGCTCCTAAGTTCCTCAGAACCTTTTTTTTTTTTAGATGCCATATATATGTGTTAGCATATGGTATTTGTTTTTCTCTTTCTGGCTTACTTCACTCTCTATGACAGACTCTAGGTCAATCCACCTCACTACAAATAACTCAATTTCATTTCTTTTTATGGCTGCGTAATATTCCATTGTGTTTACGTGCCTGACCTTCAGTTTCTGTAACTGTAAAATGTGGTTAATAAGACTTGTAAAGCAAATATACTCCAATTAAGTAAAAAAAACCTATCTTACACAGTGAAATACATTAAAGGATTAAATTAAAAATAAAATGAAATGTGTAATGAGCATATAAGAAGTGCTTCATAAAGGTTTCTGTTATTCCATATCTTTCCCATGCCACAAAGGAATGTCTCTCTGCATATCCAAGGTAGAAAACAAGTCTGTGATGGCAGAGAGATTAGGACTCCTGACCCAGCTGAAATAAGGCCTAATTAAGTGAAACCAAATGGTAATCAATTCTAGTTTGCCCTTCAGTGGTGGCCCCTGCTTGATAATCTTCTTGCTTGTCTGCCAAGAACAGCAGCAGGGAGGCCATTCTGAAGAACATTTCATTCCATTGTGACAGGCAAGTGTTTTGATTTTACACTGCATTGAAGTCCTGCAGAGACCTGCAAAAGTTTCTTCTAAACTCTTCCTCAGCTTCACGTGCTATTCACCCTGGCAGCTGCACCTGGAAGGAGGTACCTCGTAGGGTCTCCTCAGAAGTCTGGGGTGGTTGGGAGGAATAATTACAGACAAAGCTATGGAAACTTTAAGAGGTTAAAAGTGCAAACAACATAGAAATGACCAGTGATCTCAGTAGCCTACTTATCACTCAGCAAAGCTGATAAGTAATTTTAAATCAAATTACGAAATGTGTCAGGAGAAAGATAATGTTATTACACAAACCATTTTCACTGTTAAATTTCCAACTTATTAATTTTGCAGAAGGGAAAGAATGTAATACTGTTATTAATGCTGTGTAACTGTTTTAATTACTTTCTTCTGCTAATCTCCTTATTCTCAACTTTGCAAATAAATCCCTCAGGAAATTGATCCCAACTGTTCTAGAGACTTCATCTTTGTTGGGAATAAGAAGGAAAGCAATTGAGACTTAAAGGACCATGTCAATTCATAAATATACAATTAACTAATTTTATTATTGAGTAAAACAAATACCTAGATGCATGCAGATATCCAGCAAGTGACTACAAATTTTTAGTAGATTATCAGTTCATTTTTCTAAATATTTTATTTTATTTTACAGTTGTTATATAACATTCCTTCTTTTATTTATTTACTTTTTTACATCTTTATTGGAGTATAATTGCTTTACAACGGTGTGTTAGTTTCTCCTTTATAACAAAGTGAATCAGTTATATATATCCATATGTTCCCATATCTCTTCCCTCTTGTGTCTCCCTCCCTCCCACGCTTCCTATCCCACCTCTCCAGGTGGTCACAAAGCACTAAGCTGTTCTTCCTGTGCTATGAGGCTGCTTCTCACTAGCTATCTACCTTATATTTGGTAGTGTATATATGTCCATGTCTCTCTCTCGCTTTGACACAGCTTACCCTTCCCCCTCCCCATATCCTAAAGTGCATTCTCTAGTAGGTCTGTGTCTTTATTCCTGTCTTACCCCTAGGTTCTTCATAACATTTTTTCTTCTTAAATTCCATATATATGTGTTAGCATACGGTATTGGTCTTTCTCTTTTTGACTTACTTCACTCTGTATGACACACTCTAGGTCTATCCACCTCATTACAAATAGCTCAATTTCGTTCCTTTTTACGGCTGAGTAATATTCCATTGTATATATGTGCCACCACTTCTTTATCTGTTCATCCGATCATGGACACTTAGGTTGTTTCCACCTCCAGGCTATTGAAAATAGAGCTGCAATTAACATTTTGGTACATGACTCTTTTTGAATTTTGGTTTTCTCAGGGTATACGCCCAGTAGTGGGATTGCTGGGTCATATGGTAGTCCTATTTGTAGTATTTTAAGGAACCTCCATACTGTTCTCCATAGTGGCTGTACCAATTCACATTCCCACCAGCAGTGCAAGAGTGTTCCCTTTTCTCCACACCCTCTCCAGCATTTATTGTTTCTAGATTTTTTGATGATGGCCATTCTGACTGGTGTGAGATGATATCTCATTGTAGTTTTGATTTGCATTTCTCTAATGATTAATGATGTTGAGCATTCTTTCATGTGTTTGTTGGCAGTCTGTATATCTTCTTTGGGGAAATGTCTATTTACGTCTTCTGCCCTTTTTTGGATTGGGTTGTTTGTTTTTTTGTTATTGAGCTGCATGAGCTGTTTATAAATTTTGGAGATAAATCCTTTGTCATTTGCTTCATTTGCAAACATTTTCTCCCATTCTGAGGGTTGTCTTTTGGTCTTTTTTATGGTTTGCTTTGCTGTGAAAAAGCTTTGAAGTTTCATTAGGTCCACTTTATTTATTTTTTATTTTATTTCCATTTCTCTAGTAGGTGGGTCAAAAAGGATCTTACTGTGATTTATGTCATAGAGTTTCTGCCTATGTTTTCCTCTAAGAGTTTGATAGTTTCTGGCCTGACATTTAGGTCTTTAATCTGTTTTCAGCTTACTTTTGTGTATGGTGTTGGGGAGGGTTCTAATCTTATACTTTTACATGTACCTGTCCAGTTCTCTCAGAACCATTTACTGAAGACGCTGTCCTTACTCCACTGTACATTCTTGCACCCTATATCAAAGATAAGGTGACCATATGTGTGTGGGTGTATCTCTGGGAATTCTATCCTCTTCCATTGATCGATATTTCTGTTTTTCTGCCAGTACCATTCTGTCTTGATTACTGTAGATTTGTAGTATATTCTGAAGTCAGGGAGCCTGATTCTTCCAGCTCTGTTTTTCGTTCTCAAGATCCCTTTGGCTATTCGGGGTCTTTTGTGTTTCCATACAAATTGTGAAAAATTTTGTTCTAGTTCTGTGAAAAATGCCAGTGGTAGTTTGATAGGGATTGCATTGAATCTGTAGATTGCTTTGGGTAGTAGAGTCATTTTCACAACATTAATTCTTCCAAACCAAAAACATGGTATATCTCTCCATCTATTTGTATCATCTTTCATTTCTTTCATCAGTGTCTTATAATTTTCTGCATAGAGGTCTTTTGTCTCCTTACGTAGGTTTATTCCTAGATATTTTATTCTTATTGTTGCTGTGGTAAATGGGAGTGTTTTCTTGATTTCACTTTCAGATTTTTCATCATTAGTATATAGGAATGCCAGAGATTTCTGTGCATTAATTTTGTATCCTGCTACTTTACCAAATTCATTTATTAGCTCTAGTAGTGTTCTGGTAGCATCTGTAGGATTCTCTATGTATTGTATCATGTCATCTGCAAACAGTGACAGCTTTACTTCTTCCTTTCCGATTTGGATTCCTTTTATTTCCTTTTCTTCTCTGATGGCTGTGGCTAAAACTTCCAAAACTATGTTGAGTAAAAGTGGTGAGAGTGGGCAACCTTGTCTTGTTCCTGATCTTAGTGGAAATGCTTTCAGTTTTTCACCATTTAGGACAATGTTGACTGTTGGTTTGTCATATATGGCTTTTACTATGTTGAGGAAAGTTCCCTCTATGCCCACTTTCTGCATGGTTTTTATGATAAATTGGTGTTGAATTTTGTCGAAAGCTTTCTCTGCATCTATTGAGATGATCATATGGTTTTTCTCCTTCAATTCGTGAATGTGGTGTGTCACGTTGATTGATTTGCGTATATTGAAGAATCCTTGCATTACTGGAATAAACCCCACTTGATCATGTTGTATGATACTTTTGTATTTTTGCAGTGTCAGTTGTTACTTCTCCTTTTTCATTTCTCATTCTATTGATTTGAGTCTTCTCCCTTTTTTTCTTGATGAGGCTGGCTAATGGTTTATCAATTTTGTTTATCTTCTCAAAGAATCAGCTTTTCGTTTTATTGATCTTTGCTATCGTTTCCTTCATTTCTTTTTCATTGATTTCTGATCTGAATATTTATGATTTCTCTCCTGCTAACTTTGGGGTGTTTTTTTTCTTATTTCTCTAATTGCTTTAGATGCAAGGTTAGGTTGTTTATTCGAGATGTTTCCTGTTGCTTAAGGTAGGATTGTATTCCTATAAACTTCCCTCTTAGAACTGCTTTAGCTGCATCCCATATGTTTGGGGGTGTCCTGTCTCCATTGTCATTTGTTTCTAGGTATTTTTTTCATTTCCTCTTTGATTTCTTCAGTGATCACTTCGATATTAAATAGTGTATTTTTAGCCTCCATGTGTTTGTATTTTTTACAGAATTTTCCTGTAATTGATATCTAGTCTCATGGCGTGGTGGTCAGAAAAGATACTTGATACAATTTCAATTTTCTTAAATTTACCAAGGCTTGATTTGCGACACAAGATATGATGTATCCTGGAGAATATTCCAGGAGCATTTGAGAAAAATGTGTATTCTGTTGTTTTTGGATGGAATGTCCTATAAATATCAATTAAGTCCATCTTGTTTAATGTATCATTTAAAGCTTGTGTTTCCTTATTTATTTTCATTTTGGATGATCTGTCCATTGGTGAAAGTGGGGTGTTAAAGTCCCCTTCTCAGAATGTGTTGCTGTCGATTTCCCCTTTTATGGATGTTAGTATTTGCCTTATGTATTGAGGTGCTCCTATGTTGGGTGCATAAATATTTACAATTGTTATATCTTCTTCTTGGATGGATCCCTTAATCATTATGTAGTGTCCTTTTTTGTCTTTTCTAACAGTCTTTATTTTAAACTATATTTTATCTGGTATGAGAATTGCTACTCCAGCTATCTTTTGGTTTCCATTTACATGGAATATCTTTTTCCATCCCCTTACTTTCAGTCTGTATGTGTCTGTAGGTATGACGTGTCTCTCTTGTAGACAGCATAATCTCTGTCTTTTGGTGGGAGTGTTTAGTCCATTTACATTTAAGGCCATTATTGATATGTATGTTCCTATTCCAATTTTCTTAATTGTTTTGCGTTTGTTTTTGTAGGTCTTTTCCTTCTCTTGTGTTTCTTGCCTAGAGAAGTTCCTTTAGCATTTGTTGTAAAGCTGGTTTGGTGGTGATGTACTGTCTCAGCTTTTGCTTGTCTGTAACGCTTTTAATTTCTCCATCAAATCTGAATGAGATCCTTGCTGTGTAGAGTAATCTTTATTGCAGGTTTTTCTCCTGCATCACTTTAAATATGTCCTGCCAGTCCCTTCTGGCTTGCAGAGTTTCTGCTGAAAGATCAGCTGTTAACCTTATGGGCGTTCCCTTGTGTGTTGTTTGTTGTTTTTCCCTTGCTGCTTTTAATATGTTTTCTTTGTATTTAACTTTTGACAGTTTGATTAATATGTGTCTTGGCATATTTCTCCTTGGATATATCCTGTATGGGACTCTCTGTGCTTCCTGGAGTTGATTAAATATTTCCTTTCCCATATTAGGGGAGTTTTCAACTATAACCTCTTCAAATATTTTCTCAGTCCCTTTCTTTTTCTCTTCTTCTTCTGGAACCCCTTTAATTCAAATGTTGGTGCATTTAATGTTGTCTCAGAAGTCTCTGAGACTGTCCTCAGTTCTTTTCATTCTTTTTTCTTTATTCTGCTCTGCTGTAATTATTTCCACTATTTTATCTTCCAGGTCACTTATCCGTTTTTCTGCCTCAGTTATTCTGCTATTGATCCCATTTAGAGTATTTTTAATTTCATTTATTGTGTTCTTCATCATTGTTTGTTTCATCTTTAGTTCTTCTAGGTCCTTGTTAAATGTATCTTTCATTTTGTCTATTCCATTTCCAAGATTTTGGGTCATCTTTACTATCATTATTCTGAATTCTTTTTCAGGCAGATTGCCTATTTCCTCTTCATTTGTTAGGTCTGGTGGGTTTTTATCATGCTCCATCATCTGCTGTGTGTTTTTCTGTCTTCTCATTTTGCTTATCTTACTGTGTTTGGGGTCTCCTTTTCGCAGGCTGCAGGTTCGTAGTTCCCATTGTTGTTGGTTTCTGTCCCCAATAGCTAAGGTTAGTTCAGTGGGTTGTGTAGGCTTCCTGGTGGAGGGAACTAGTGCCTGTGTTGTGGTGGATGAAGCTGGATCTAGTCTTGCTGGTGGGCAGTTCCACGTCTGGTGGTGTGTTTTGGGGTGTCTGTGGCTTTATTATGATTTTAGGCAGCCTCTCTGCTAATGGGTGAGGTTGTGTTCCTGTCTTGCTAGTTGTTTGGCATAAGGTGTCCAGCACTGTAGCTTGCTGGTCGTTGAGTGTAACTGGGTGCTGGTGTTGAGATGGAGTTTTCTGGGCTACTCTTACCGTTTGATATTATGTGTAGCTGGGAGGTGTCTTGAGGATCAGTGTCCTGACGTTGGTTCTCCCACCTCAGATGTAGACCACTGACTGCTGGCTGCAACACCAAGAGCCTTTCATCCACATGGCTCAGAATAAAAGGGAGAAAAATTAGAAAGAAATAAGTAGTAGACATAGAAAGAAAGAAAGAAAGAAAGGATGGAAGGAGGAGGGAGGAAGGAAGGAAGGAAGGAGGGAAGGAAGGAAAGAAAGAAACAAAGAAGATAAAGTAAAATGAAGTAAGATAAAATATAATAAATTCTTAAAATAAAAATAATTATTAAGAGAAAAAATTTTTTAAAAAACGGATGGGTAGAACTCTAGGACAGCTGGTGGAAGCAAAGCTATATAGACAAAATCTTGCACAGAAGCATACACATACACACTCACAAAAAGAGGAAAAGGAGAAAAAATCATAAATCTTGCTCTCAAAGTCCACCTCCTTAATTTGGGATGATTCATTGTCTTTTCATATATTCCACAGATGCAGGTATATCAAGTTGATTGTGAACCTTTAATCCGCTGCTTTGGAGGCTGCTGGGAGAGATTTTCCTTTCTGTGCCTTGTTCTCACAGCTCCCAGGGACTCAGCTTTGGGTTTGGCCCCGCCTCTGTGTGTAGGTTGGCGGAGGGCGTCTGTTCTTCGCTCAAACAGGACACAGTTAAAGGAGCAGCTGACTCGGGGACTCTGGCTCACTCAGGCCTGGGGGAGGGAGGGACACGGAGTGTGGGGCGAACCTTCGGCGGCAGAGCCTGGCATGACGTTGCACCAGCTTGAGGCTCTCCATACTTTCTCCTTGGGAAGTTGTCCCTGGATCCCGGGCCCCTGGCAGTGGTGGGCTGCACAGGCACCCGGGAGAGGAGGTGTGGATAGTGACCTGTGCTCACACACAGGCTTCTTGGTGGCAGCAGCAGCAGCCTTAGCGTCTCATGCCTGTCTCTAGGGTCCACGATGTTAGCCGCCGCTCGCGACCGTCTCTGGAGCTCCTTTAAGCAGCGCTCTTAATCCCCTCTCCTCGCGCACCAGGAAACAAAGAGTGAAGAAAAAGTCTCTTGCCTTTTCGCCAGGTCCAGACTTTTCCCCGGACTCCCTCCCGGCTACTGTGGTGCACTAACCCCCTGCAGGCTGTGTTCACGCCGCTAACCCCAGTCCTCTCCCTGTGCACCGACCGAAGCCCGAGCCCCAGCTCCCAGCCCTGCCCGCACCGACGGGTGAGCAGACAAGCCTCTTGGGCTGGTGAGTGCTGGTCGGCACCGACCCTCTGTGCGGGAAGCTCTCCAGTTTGCCCTCTGCACCGCTGTTGCTTTGCTCTCCTCCAGGGCCCCAAAACTTCCCCCTCCGCCAGCCGCAGTCTCAACCCGCGAAGGGGCTTCTAGTGTGTGGAAACCTTTCATCCTTCACGGCTCCCTCCCACTGGTGCAGGTCCCATCCCTATCATTTTGTCTCTGTTTATTCTTTTTTCTTTTGCCCTACCCAGGCACGTGTGGAGATTTTTGCCTTTTGGGAGGTCTGAGATCTTCTGCCAGCATTCAGTAGGTGTTCTGTAGGAGTTGTTCCACGTGTAGATGTATTTCTGGTGTATCTGTGGGGAGGAAGGTGATCTCCACATCTTACTTTTCCATCATCTTCCCCTCGTCCCCCAACATTCCTTCTTTTAGTGAACAGTCAACAGTTACTCAATTTGTCAGAAGTTTTATTGAGCTTCCTATGACATCCTGTTTTCTATAATTCTTTATCGGGCTTACTCTAATATTTGTTCTTCATAATTCCTTTATCAGGCTTACTCCAGTATTTGTTCTTCATAATTCCTTTATCAGTACCTCCTACAGTTGCCCCTAACAGTGTATCTAGTACATATGATTAGTCCCATCCTTTAACATTCCTCAGTAAGGTTAGGTAAGTTTACTTTTCTCACAATTATTCCCCCTTTTGATAAAACCTGATATCAGAGTTTTGATATAATTTGCATTACAGGGCTGATTTCTCTTTTGGATGTTCTTAATTTTCTGTGTATCCAAAAAGGCCAAAGCAACATATCTAACAAAGTAATGATTAATATTATTACAGGTTGAATTTAAAAGAAAATTAGCTTTAGGTGAGTAGCCTTTGAAGATATCATACCACTCATGTATAGTCAGAGTGGGTTCTTGATTAGCAACACACAATTTATCCATCATCCTATAACAACTTTATATAATAAGTTGATTTCGTTCAGCAGCTTGTTTTTCTAAGTGCATTACAATTTCAGAGTTATTCTTCAGTTTTATTTTCCAATTGATACCTAATGTATAATCAACATGTGGAGCTTGGAAGGTAAGATATATTATTCCTACACATTAAACCACAGGCAATAGGAATACTTCCATCGTCCCAAGTCATGTTACAAATATAATAAACAAATAGTCTACCAAGCCCATTATCCATTATTGTTTTAATTAAAGATTTTATTTTTCTAGAGCAGTTTTAACCTCACAGTAAAATTAAAAAGGTACAGATATTTCCCAAATATACCCTGTCCCACATGCATACCTTCCCCCATTATTAACATCCCTCACCGGAGTGGTGCATTTTTTACAATTGATGAACTTACACTGACACATCATAATCGCCTGTGATCTACAAATTTGCACTTGCCATCTACCTCTACAAGGATCAAGTTAACTGCTGCAGCTGCTGACCTTCAACACCCCCTGAAAGGAGTTCAGTGTGGAGATCAGGAATGAGGCACTCTGTGCTCTGGGAAAAACTGGAAGAACAGGTCTTCAGATAGATATTTTCAGGAGATGATTTTATGAGCCCAATTCTTGCATCTCCTAATATCTAGAAAAGCACTAAAATCCTTCATGGTGACGTCTCTTCCTCGTGACTAGCAGTAACTTTCTGTAAAAAATATGTGCTTGATTACATGTTCTTCCCCTTCACCAAAATCACATATATACTGACCTTCACCCCTACCTCTTTCAAGTAGTTTCTCAGAGCTAGCTGAAACGCTGCCTCCCAGGTTATAGTCCTCTTTTTGCCCCAAATAAAACTTAACTCACAACTCTCATGTTGTGCATTTTTTTCAGTCAACAGTTATGGCTACCACAGATACGGGACCCAGAGTGGACTTATCTCCTTTACCTGAACTGTACGAGGAACCAGAGCTTGTGCACGTCTGCCTCCTCAGAGAGTCCAGACGAATTTGGGTGAGACTGTCCTGGTTCTTGGATCTCCCATATTAGTTGATTATCCTGAGTTTTATTTATTCGTTTATAACACGTACCTGTCCCACTCCCCCAGTTGAAAGGTACTGGGGGGGAGGCAGATGAAAGATACCAGGGTATACCCACCCAGTTGAAACATACTGGGGGGAGGGTGCTTGGTTGAAATATACTGAAGAATACCGACCCAGTTGAAAGATACTGATGGGGGGTGGTTGAAAGATACTGATGGGAGGTGGTTGAAAGATACCGGGGTTTTCTCAGTTGTAGGAGACTGAGTGGTCTGGGCTGAGTGGTTAGGTAAGAGGCTGATCTGACACTTTTCCTCAGTTTGGCTGCCTTAATAGAATTTTTTGGGATAAAAGTGAAGATATTACATGAGAGCCTTGCTCTGAAGAAAAGGGACAAGACTCCTCCCGGTTGGTTACGACTTTCTCAGGTGACTGAGACATTTACGGGAGTGGTGGAAGCAGAGTCCTCAACTGTGCAGTGGTCCCATAGGGAAACCCACTCATTAATTAAAAGACTTGCTAATACAGGGGTCACTATAAGAATTGACCATTCAGTGATCCAAGCACCTGTGGTGGTCTTGGACCACTGAAGGGAAAAATTGAGACACGTAAGAGGGCTGAAACCACTCTAGGGTGACACCTAGAGGAGTTAAGCTCACAAGCAGCACACTGGCCCACTACACAACTTCATTAGTAAATTTTATCCCAAAGTTCAACATTAAAATAGGAAATAGAGCCTTTCAAACACAGAAAAAAAGGGCGTGAGAAAACCAGCCTCTGACTAACATCCCAGACAGGTATAGTAACATACAAAACACATACTTACAAATACCTACTTAATTTGGGAAATTATACTAAAGGAGATCTCAACTTGAAACGGCCAAATATTCGTTCTTTTGATATTCGAAAGCTGCTATTTTCTCATGCACAGTTAGAAAAAGCCAGCTGTAAGATCAAACAGACTGAATGGAATGCTTACATTGATTTGCGTCTAGAAGCTTCTGAAATAGGAAATGAGCGGTAATTGAGGAGGACTGTGGAAGAGTAAGACGTGGAGATCACCTTCCTCCTCACAGATACATCAGAAATACATCTACACGTGGAACTGCTCCTATAGAACACCAACTGAACGCTGGCAGAAGACCTCAGACCTCCCAAAAGGCAAGAAACTCCCCCACGTAACTGTGTAGGGCAAAAGAAAAAAGAAAAAAACAGAGACAAAAGAGTAGGGATGGGACCTGCACCTGTCGGAGGGAGCTGTGAAGGAGGAAAGGTATCAACACACCAGGCAGCACTTTCGAGGACGGAGATTGCAGGTGGTGGAGGGGAGCAGCATTGGAGCCTCAGAGGAGAGCACAGCAACAGGGGTGCAGAGGGAAAAGCAGAGAGATTCCCGCACAGATGATAGTTGCCAACCAGCACTCACCAGCCCGGGAGGCTTGTCTGCTCTCCCGCTGGAGAGGGGAGGGGCTGGGAGCTGGGGATTGGGCTTCAGTTGGATCCCAGAGAGAGGACTGGGGTTGGGCATGTGAACACAGCCTAAAGGGGTTAGTGCACCATGGCGAGCTGGAAGGGAGTCCGGGATAAACCCTGTACCTGATGAAGAGTCAAGACACATTTTCTTCCCTCTTTGTTTCCTGGTGTGCGAGGAGAGGGGATTAAGAGCGCTGCTTAAAGGAGCTCCGGAGACGGGCACGAGCCACGTCTATCAGCGCAGACCACAAAGACGGGCATGAGATGCTAAGGCTGCTGCTGCCACCACCAAAAATCCTGTGTGTGAACACAGATCACTATCCACACCTCCCCTCCCGGAAGCCTGTGCAGCCCACCACTGCCAGGGTCCGATGATGCAGGGAAAACTTCCCCAGGAGAATGCACAGTGCGCTTCAGGCTGCTGCAATGATACGCTGGCCACTGCCACCACAAGCTCGCCCTGCAGCCGTATGTCTCCCTCACCCCAGCGTGAGTGAGCCAGAGCCCCCGAATCAGCTGATCCTATAACACCGTACTGTCTGAGCGAAGAACAGATGCCCTCAGACAACCTACTCACAGAGGCTGAGCCAAATCCAAAGCTGAATCCCGGGAGCAGTGCGAACAAAGAAGAGGAAGGGAAATTTCTCCCAGCAGCCTCAGGATCAGTGATGTAAATCTCCACAGTCAACTTGATGCACCCTGCATCTGTGGAATACCTGAATAGACAACGAATCATCCCAAATTAAGGAGGTGGACTTTGAGAGCAAGTTATATTATTTTTCCCCTTTTCCAATTTTTGTGAGTGTGTATGTATATACTTCTGTGTGAGATTTTGTCTGTATAGCTTGGCTTTCACCATTTGTCCTAAGGTTCTGTCCATCCATTTTTTTGTTAGTTTGTTTGTTTTCACTTTAAAAATTTTTTTTCTTAATAATTATATTTTTATATTTTCTTTTAGTAACTTTATTTTATCTTACTTTATTTTATTTTATCCTCTTTCTTTCTTTCTTTCTTTCTTTCTTTCTTTCTTTCTTTCTACATTTTCTACGTTTTATTCTCAGCCGTGCAGCCATGCAGCCGTCCTCCAACCAGGAGTTAGTGCTTTGCCTCTGAGGTGGGAGAGCCAAATTCAGGACACTGGTGCACAAGAGACCTCCCAGATCCACGTAATATCAAATGGCAAAAATCTCCCAGAGATCTCCACCTCAAAACCAATACCCAGCTAAACTCAACGACAAACAAGCTACAGTGCTGGATACCCGATGCCAAACAGCTAGAAAGAGAGGAACACAACCCCACCCATTAGCAGAGAGGCTGCCTAAAATAATAATAAGGCCACAGACACCCCAAAACACACCACAAGACATGGACATGCTCACCAGAAAGACAAGATCCAGCCTCATCCACCAGAACACAGGCACTAGTCCCCTCCACCAGGAAGCCTACACAACCCACTGAACCAACCTTAGCCATTGGGGACAGAAACCAACAACAATGGGAACTACGAACCTGCAGCCTGCGAAAAGGAGACCCCAAACACAGTAAGATAAGCAAAATGAGAAGACAGAAAAACACACAGCACATGAAGGAGCAAGGTAAACACCCACCAGACCTAACAAATGAAGAGGAAATAGGCAATCTGCCTGAAAAAGAATTCAGGAAAATGATAGTAAAGATGATCCAAAATCTTGGAAATAGAATAGAGAAAATGCAAGAAACATTTAACAAGGACCTAGAAGAACTAAAGAGGAAAGAAGCAATGATGAACAACACAATACATGAAATTAAAAATACCCTCAAAGGGATCAATAGCAAAATAACTGAGGCAGAAGAACGGATAATAGACCTGGAAGATAAAATAGTGGAAATAACTACTGCAGAGCAGAATAAATAAAAAAGAATGAAAATAACAGAGGACAGTCTCAGAGACCTCTGAGACAAGATGAAATGCACCAACATTCGAATTATAGGTGTCCCAGAAGAAGAGGAGAAAAAGAAAGGGACTGAGAAAATATTAAAAGAGATTATAGTTTAAAACTTCCCTAATACGGGAAAGGAAATAGTTAATCAAGTCCAGGAAGAGAGTCCCATACAGGATAAATCCAAGGTGAAACATGCCAAGACACATTAATCAAACTATCAAAAATTAAATACCAAGCAAACATATTAAAAGCAGCAAGGGAAAAACAACAAATAACACACAAGGGAATCCCCATAAGGTTAACAGCTGATCTTGCAGCAGAAACTCTGCAAGCCAGAAGGGAGTGGCAGGACATATTTAAAGGGATGAAGGAGAAAATCCTAAATCCAAGATTACTCTACCCAGCAAGTACCCCATTCAGATTTGATGGAGAAATTAAAAGCTTTACAGACAAGCAACAGCTGAGAGAGTACAGCACCACCAAACCAGCTTTACAACCAATGCTAAAGGAGCTTCTCTAGACAAGAAACACAAGAGAAGGAAAAGACATACAAAAACAAATGCAAAACAATTAAGAAAATGGGGATAGGAATATACATATTGATAATTACCTTAAACATAAATGGATTAAGTGCTCCCACCAAAAGACACAGACTGGCAAAATGGATACAAAAACAAGACCCATATATATGCTCTCTAAAAGAGACCCACTTCAGGCTTAGGGACACATAGACACAGAAAGTTAGGGGATGGAAAAAGATATTCCATGCAAATTGAAATCAAAAGAAAGCTAGAGTAGCAATTTTCCTATCAGAAAAAATTGCCTTTAAAATAAAGACGATTACAAGAGACAAAGAAGGACACTACATAATGATCAAGAGATTGATCCTAGAAGAAGATATAACAATTGTAATTATTTATTCACCCAACATAGGAGCACCTCAATACATAAGGCAAATACTAACAGCCATAAAAGTGGAAATCCACAGTAACACAATCATACTAGGGGACTTTAACACCCCACTTTCAACAATGGACAGATCATCCAAAATGAAAATAAGGAAACACAAGCTTTAAATGATACGTTAAACAAGATGGACTGAATGGATATTTATAGGACATTCCACCCAAAAACAACAGAATACACATTTTTCACAAGTGCTCCACAAGTGCTCCTGGAACATTCTCCAGGATACATCATATCTTGGGTCACAAATCAAGCCTTGGTAATTTAAGAAAATTGAAATCATATCAAGTATCTATTCTGACCACAATGCTATGAGACTAGATATCAATTACAGGAAAAGATCTGTAAGAAATACAAACACATGGAGGCTAACAATACTCTACTTAATAACCGAGAGACCACTGAAGAAATCAAAGAGGAAATCAAAAAGTGCCTAGAAATAAATGAAAATGAAGACCCGATGACCCAAAACCTATGGGATGCAGCAAAAGCAGTTCTAAGAGAGAAGTTTATAGCAACACAATCCTACCTTAAGCAACAGGAAACATCTCCAATGAACAACCTAAACTTGCACCTAAAGCAATTGGAGAAAGAGGAACAAAAAAACCCCAAAGTTAGCAGAAGGAAAGAAATCATAAAAATCAGATCAGAAATCAGTGAAAAAGAAATGAAGGAAACAATAGAAAATATCAATAAAACTAAAAGCTGGTGCTTTGAGAAGATAAATAAAATTGATAAACCCTTAGCCAGACTCATCAAGAAAAAAAGGGAGAAGACTCAAATCTATAGAATTAGAAATGAAAAGGAAAAATAACAACTGACAGTGCAGAAATACAGAAGATCATAAGAGATTACTACAAGCAAATCTATGCCAATAAAATGGACAACCTGAAAGAAATGGACAAATTCTTAGAAATGCACAAAGTGCCAAGACTGAGTCAGGAAGAAATAGAAAATAAGAACAGACCAATCACAAGCACTGAAATTGAAACTGTGATTAAATGTCTTCCAACAAGCAAAAGCCCGGGACCAGATGGCTTCACAGGCGAATTCTATCAAACATCTAGATTAGAGTTAACACCTATCCTTCTCAAAATCTTGCACAATATAGCAAAGGGAGGAACACTCCCAAACTCATTCTACGAGGCCACCATGACCTTGATACCAAAAGCAGACAAGGATGTCACAAAGAAAGAAAACTACAGGCCAATATCACTGATGAACATAGATGCAAAAATCCTCAACAAAATACTAGCAAACAGAATCCAACAGCACATTAAAAGGATCATACACCATGATCAAGTGGGGTTTATTCCAGGAATGCAAGGATTCTTCAGTATACACAAATCAATCAAAGTGATAAACCATATTAACAAATTGAAGGAGAAAATCCATATGACCATCTCAGTAGATGCAGAGAAAGCTTTTGACAAAATTCAACACCGATTTATGATAAAAATCCTAAAGAAAGTGGGCATAGAGGGAACTTTCCTCAACATAATAAAGGCCATATATGAGAAACCCACAGCCAACATCATCCTCAACGCTGAAAAACTGGAAGCATTTCCACTAAGATCAGGAACAAGACAAGGTTGCCCTCTCTCACCACTCTTATTCAACATAGTTTTGGAAGTTTTAGTTCCAGCCATCAGAGAAGAAAAGGAAAAAAAAGGAATCCAAATCGGAAAAGAAGAAGTAAAGTTATCACTCTTTGCAGATGACATGATACAATACATAGAGAATCCTAAAGATGATACCAGAAAACTACTAGTGCTAATCAATGAATTTGGTACAGGATACAAAATAAATGCACAGAAATCTCTGGCATTCCTATACACTAATGATGAAAAATCTGAAAATGAAATCCAGAAAACACTCCCATTTACCATTGCAGCAAAAAGAATAAAATATCTCGGAATAAACCTACCTAAGGAGACAAAAGCCCTGTGTTCAGAAAATTATAGGACACTAATGAAAGAAATTAAAGATGATACAAATAAATGGAGAGATATACCACGTTCTTGAATTGGAAGAATCAACATTGTGAAAATGACTCTACTACCCAAAGCAATCTACAGAATCAATGCAATCCCTATCAAACTACCACTGTCATTTTTTACAGAACTAGAACAAAAAATTGCACAATTTGTTTGGAAACACGAGAGACCCCAAATAGTCAAAGTACTATTGAGAACGAAAAATGGAGCTGAAGCGATCAGGCTCCCTGACTTCAGACTATACTACAAAGCTACAGTAATCAAGACAGTATGGTACATACACAAAAACAGAAAGATAGGTCAATGGAACAGGATAGAAAGCCCAGAGATAAACCCACGCACCTATGGTCATCTTATCTTTGATAAAGGAGGCAGGAATGTACAGAGGAAAAAGGACAGCCTCTTCAATAAATGGTGCTGGGAAAACTGGACAGGTACATGTAAAAGTATGAGATTAGATCACTTCATAACACCATACACAAAAATAATCTCAAAATGAATTGAAGACCTAAATTTAAGGCCAAAAACTATCAAACTCTTAGAGGAAAACAGGCAGAACACTCTATGATATAAATCACAGCAAGATCCTTTTAGACCCACCTCTTAGAGAAATGGAAATAAAAACAAAAATAAACAAATGGGACCTAATGAAACTTAAAAGCTTTTCCACAGCAAAGGAAACCATAAACAAGACCAAAAGACAACCCTCGGAGTGGGAGAAAATATTTGCAAATGAAGCAGCTGACAAAGGATTAATCTCCAAACTTTATAAGCAGCTCATGTGGCACAATAACAAAAAAAAACAAACCACACAATCCAAAAATGGGCAGAAGACCTAAATAGACATTTCTCCAAAGAAGACATACAGACTGTCAACAAACACATGAAAGAATGCTCAACATAATTAATCATTAGAGAAATGCAAATCAATGCTACAATGAGATATCATCTCACACCAGTCAGAACCGTCATCATAAAAAATCTAGAAACAATAAATGCTGGAGAGGGTGTGGAGAAAAGGGAACACTCTTGCACTGTTGGTGGGAATGTGAATTGGTACAGCCACTATGGAGAACAGTATGGAGGTTCTTAAAAAATACAAATAGATCTACCATATGACCCATCAATCCCACTACTGGGCATATACCCTGAGAAAACCATAATTCAAAAGAGTCATGAACCAAAATGGTCATTGCAGCTGTATTTACAATAGCCCAGAGATGGAAACAACCTAAGTGTCAATCATCGGATGAATGGATAAAGAAGACGTGGCACATATATACAATGGAATATTACACAGCCATAAAAAGAAATGAAGTTCAGCTATTTGTAATGAGGTGGATAGACCTAGAGTGTGTCATACAGAATGAAGTAAGTCAGAAAGAGAAAGACAAATACTGTACGCTAACACATATATATGGAATTTAAGAAAAAAATATTATGAAGAACCTAGGGGTAAGACAGGAATAAAGACTCAGGCCTACTATAGAATGGACTTGAGGATATGGGGAGGGGGAAGGGTAAGCTGTGACAAAGCGAGAGAGAGGCATGGACATATATACGCTACCAAATGTAAGGTAGATTGCTAGTGGGAAGCAGCCGCATAGCACAAGGAGATCAGCTCGGTGCTTTTTGACCGCCTGAAGGAGTGCAATAGGGCGCGTGGGAGGGAGGGAGACGCAAGAGGGAAGATATATGGGAACATATGTATATGTATAACTGATTCCCTTTGTTATAAAGCAGAAACTAACACACCATTGTAAAGCAATGATACTCTAATAAGGATGTAAAAAAAAGAAACAGGAAGCGTCTCAAATAAACAACCTAACCTTGAACCTAAAGCAATTAGAGAAAGAAGAACAAAAAAAACCCAAAGTTAGCAGAAGGAAAGAAATCTTAAAGATCAGATCAGAAATAAATGAAAAAGAAATGAAGGAAATGATAGCAAATATCAATAAAACTAAAAGCCATTTCTTTGAGAAGATAAACAAAATTGATAAACCTTCTAGAGAATATTTAAGTTCTTTATTGTGTTGTTCTTCTCTGTTTGTTTGCTGTTTAGTTCTTCTAGGTCCTTGTTAAATGTTTCTTGTATTTTCTCCATTCTATTTCCAATATTTTGGATCATCTTTACTATCATTATTCTGAATTCTTTTTTGGTATACTGCCTATTTCCTCTTCATTTGATAGGTCTGGTGGGTTTTTGCCTTGCTCCTTCATCTGCTGTATCTCTCTGTCTTCTCCTTTTTCTTAACTTACTTGATGTGGTCTCCTTTTCACTGCCTGCAGTTTCGTAGTTTGTGTTGTTTTTGGTGTCTGTCCCCAGTGGCTAAAGTTGTTACAGTGGTTTGTGTCGGCTTCCTGGTGTAGGGAACTAGTGCCTGTGTTCTGGTTGATGAGGCTTGATCTTGTCTTTCTGGTGGGCAGGTCCACGTCTGGTAGTGTGTTTTGAGGTGTCTGTGGACTTGTTATGATTTTTGGCAGCCTCTGTGCTAATGGATGGGGTTGTGTTCCTGTCTCACTACTTCTTTGGCACAGGGTGTCTTGCACTGTAGCTTACTGGTCGTTGAGTGTAGTGCGGTTGTTGTTGAGATGGAGATCTCTGGGAGATTTTGCCGTTTGATATTACGTGGAGCTCGGAGGTCTCTGGTGGACCAATTTCCTGAACTTGGCTTTCTCACCTCAGAGGCACAGCCCTGACTCCTGGTTCCAGCACCAAGAATCTATCATCCATATGGCTCAGAATAAAAGGGAGATAAAAAGAAAGAAAGAAAGAAAAAGATAAAATGAAATAAAATACTTATAAAATTAAGAACAAAAATAAGTATTAAAAATTTTTAAGTACTTAAGAAAGAAAGAACAACCAAGAAACAAATCCACCCATGATAAAAAGTGTTGAAAACTATACTAAAAAAAAAAATGGAATGACAGGACCCTAGGACAAATGGTAAAAGCAAAGCTATACAGACAAATCACAGAGAGATGCATATGCATACACACTCACAAATAGAGAAAGAGGGAAATAATATATCTGTATTGTTGTTCCCACAGTCCACCTCCTGAATTTTGATCATTCGTTGTCTACTGAGGTTTTCCACAGATACAGGGTACATTAAGTTGACTGTGGAGATTTAATTCACTGCTCCTGAGGCTGCTTGGAGAGATTTCCCTTTCTCTTTGTTCACACACCTCCTGGGATTCAGCTTTGGATTTGGCCCTGCCTCTGCGTGTAGGTCGCCTGAGAGCCTCTATTCTTCTCTCAGGCAGGACGGGGTTAAAGATGCAGGTGCTTCTGGGGCTCTGGCTCACTCAGGCCCGGGGGGAGGGATGTTTATGGTGTGCGGCGCAAGCCTGCGGCGACAGAGGCTAGTATGACATTGCAACAACATTATGTGCGCTGTGTGTTCTCCTGGGTAAGTTGTCCCTGGACATGGGACCCTGGCATTGGCAGGCTGCAGAGGTTCCTGGGAGGGAAGTTGTGGATCGTGCTTTGTGCTTGCACACTGGCTTCTTGGTGGCTGCAGCAGCAGCCACCGTGTCTCATGCCCATCTCTGGGGTCCACGCTGATAGCCGCGGATCCCGCCTGTCTCTGGAGCCGCTTCAAGCAGCGATCTTCTTGTGGTTTTTTTTTTTTTTTTTTTAACATCTTTAGTAGTGTATAATTGCTTTACAATTGTGTGTCAGTTTCTCCTTTATAAGAAAGTGAATCCGTTATACATATACATATGTCCCCATATCTCTTCCCTCTTGCATCTCCCTGCCTCCCACCCTCCCTATCCCACCCCTCTAGGTGGTCACAAAGCACCGAGCTGATCTCCCTGTGCTACAAGCAGCGATCTTAATGCCTTCTCTTCCCGCACCAGGCAACAAAGAGGCACTAAAAAGTCTCTTGCCTCTTTGGCAGTTCCAGACATTTTTCTGGACTCCCTCCCAGCTAGCCGTGGTGCACTAGCCTCCTTCAGGCTGTGTTCACGCAGCCAACCTCCATCTTCTTCCAGGATTCAGACCGAAGTCGGAGCGTCAGCTCCCAACCCCGGTCCACCCCAGCGGGAGAGCAGACAAGCCTCTTGGGCTGGTGAGTGCTGGTGGGCATCAATCCTCTGTGCAGCAATCTCTCCGCTTTGCCCTCTGCACCCCTGTTGCTGAGCTCCCCTCAGTGGCTATGAAGATGCCCCCCACTGCCACCCGTGGTCTCCACCCACGAAGGGGCTTCCTAGTGTGTGGAAACGTTTCCACCTTCACAGCTCCCTCCCACTCTTATAGGTCGCGTCCCTATTCTTTTGACTCTGTCTTTTCTTTTGGCCCAGGTACGTGGGGAGGATTTTCTCCTTTTTGGGAGGTCTGCAGTCTTCTGCCAGCATTCAGTAGGTGTTCTGTAGGAGTTGTTCCACATTTAGAAGAGTTTCTGATGTATTTGTGGGGAGGAAGCTGATCTCCATGTCTTATTCTTCCACCAACTTGAAGTTCCTCCCATGACTCTTTTTGAATTATGGTTTTCTCAGGGCATATCCCCAGTAGTGCAATTGCTGGCTCATACGGTAGTTCTATATTTAGTTTGTTAAGGAACCTCCATAATATTCTCAATAGTGGCTGTATCAATTTACATTCCGACCAACAGTGCAAGAGGGTTCCCTTTTCTCCACAACCACTGCAGCATTTATTGTTTGTAGATATTTTCATTTTTTTTTTTAACATCTTTATTGGGGTATAATTGCTTTACAATGGTGTGTCAGTTTCTGATTTATAACAAAGTGAATCAGCTATACATATACATGTGCTCCCATGTGTCTTCCCTCTTGCGTCTCCCTCCCTCCCACTCTCCCCCTCCCACCCCTCCAGGCTGTCCCAAAGCCCCGAGCTAATATCCCTGTGCCTTGCGGCTGCTTCCCCCTAGCTATCTACCCTACTACATTTGTTAGTGTGTATATGTCCATGACTCTCTCTCGCCCTGTCAAAACTCACCCTTCCCCCTCCCCATATCCTTAAGTCCGTTCTCCAGTAGGTCTGCGCCTCTATTCCTGTCTTATCCCCAGGTTCTTCATGACACTTTTTCCCCTTAAATTCCATATATATGTGTTAGCATACGGTATTTGTCTTTGTCTTTCTGACTTACTTCACTCTGTATGACAGACTCTAGGTCTATCCATCTCATTACAAATATCTCAATTTCATTTCTTTTTAAGGCTGAGTAATATTCCATTGTGTATATGTGCCACATCTTCTTTATCCATTCGTCCGATGATGGGCGCTTAGGTTCTTTCCATCTCCGGGCTATTGTAAATAGAGCTGCAATGAACATTTTGGTACATGACTCTTTTTGAATTTTGGTTTTCTCAGGGTATATGCCAAGTAGTGGGATTGCTGGGTCATATGGTAATTCTATTTGTAGTTTTTTAAGGAACCTCCATACTGTTCTCCATAGTGGCTGAACCAATTCACATTTCTACCAGCAGTGCAAGAGTGTCCCCTTTTCTCCACACCCTCTCCAGCATTTATTGTTTCTAGATTTTTTGATGATGGCCATTCTGACTGGTGTGAGATGATATCTCATTGTAGTTTTGATTTGCATTTCTCTAATGATTAATGATGTTGAGCATTCTTTCATGTGTTTGTTGGCATTCTGTATATCTTCTTTGGAGAAATGTCTGTTTAGGTCTTCCGCCCATTTTTGGATGGGGTTGTTTGTTTTTTTGTTATTGAGCTGCATGAGCTGCTTGTAAATTTTGGAGATTAATCCTTTGTCAGTTGCTTCATTTGCAAATGTTTTCTCCCATTCTGAGGGTTGTCTTTTGGTCTTGATTATGGTTTCCTTTGCTGTGCAAAAGCTTTGAAGTTTCATTAGGTCCCATTTGTTTATTTTTGTTTTTATTTCCATTACTCTAGGAGGTGGGTCAGAAAGGATCTTGCTGTGATTTATGTCATAGAGTGTTCTTCCTATGTTTTCCTCTAAGAGTTTGATAGTTTCTGGCCTTACATTTAGGTCTTTAATCCATTTTGAGCTTATTTTTGTGTATGGTGTTAGGGAGTGATCTAATCTCATACTTTTACATGTACCTGTCCAGTTTTCCCAGCACCATTTATTGAAGAGGCTGTCCTTTCTCCACTGTACATTCCTGCCTCCTTTATCAAAGATAAGGTATCCATATGTCCGTGGGTTTATCTCTGGGCTTTCTATCCTGTTCCACTGATCTATCTTTCTGTTTTTGTGCCAGTACCATACTGTCTTGATTACTGTCGCTTTGTAGTATAGTCTGAAGTCAGGGAGCCTGATTCCTCCAGCTCCTTTTTTCGTTCTCAAGATTGCTTTGGCTATTCGGGGTCTTTTGTGTTTCCATACAAATTGCGAAATTTTTTGTTCTAGTTCTGTGAAAAATGCCAGTGGTAGTTTGATAGGGATTGCATTGAATCTGTAGATTGCTTTGGGTAGTAGAGTCATTTTCACAATGTTGATTCTTCCCATCCAAGAACATGGTATATCTCTCCATCTATTTGTATCATCTTTCATTTCTTTCATCAGTGTCTTATAATTTTCTGCATACAGGTCTTTCGTCTCCTTAGGTAGGTTTATTCCTAGATATTTTATTCTTTTTGTTGCAATGGTAAATGGGAGTGTTTTCTTGATTTCACTTTCAGATTTTTCATCATTAGTATATAGGAATGCCAGAGATTTCTGTGCATTAATTTTGTATCCTGCTACTTTACCAAATTCATTGATTAGCTCTAGTAGTTTTCTGGTAGCATCTTTAGGATTCTCTATGTATAGTATCATGTCATCTGCAAACAGTGACAGCTTTACTTCTTCTTTTCCGATGTGGATTCCTTTTATTTCCTTTTCTTCTCTGAGTGCTGTGGCTAAAACTTCCAAAACTATGTTGAATAAGAGTGGTGAGAGTGGGCAACCTTGTCTTGTTCCTGATCTTAGTGGAAATGCTTTCAGTTTTTCACCATTGAGGATGATGTTTGCTGTGGGCTTGTCATATATGGCCTTTATTATGTTGAGGAAAGTTCCCTCTATGCCTACTTTCTGGAGGGTTTTTATCATAAATGGGTGTTGAATTTTGTCGAAAGCTTTCTCTGCATCTATTGAGATGATCATATGGTTTTTCTCCTTCAATTTGTTAATATGGTTTATCACATTGATAGATTTGCGTATATTGAAGAATCCTTGCATTCCTGGAATAAACCCCACTTGATCATGGTGTATGATCCTTTTAATGTGCTGTTGGATTCTGTTTGCTAGTATTTTGTTGAGGATTTTTGCATCTATGTTCATCATTGATATTGGCCTGTAGTTTTCTTTCTTTGTGACATCCTTGTCTGGTTTTTGTATCAAGGTGATGGTGGCCTCGTAGAAGGAATTTGGGAGTGTTCCTCCCTCTGCTATATTTTGGAAGAGTTCGAGAAGGATAGGTGTTAGCTCTTCTCTAAACGTTTGATAGAATTCACCTGTGAAGCCATCTGGTCCTGGGCTTTTGTTTGTTGGAAGATTTTTTTTTTTTTTTTTTTTTTTTTTTTTTTAAACATCTTTATTGGGGTATAATTGCTTTACAATGGTGTGTTAGTTTCTGCTTTACAACAAAGTGAATCAGCTATACATATACATATGTTCCCATATGTCTTCCCTCTTGCGTCTCCCTCCCTCCCACTCTCCCCATCCCACCCTTCCAGGCTGTCACAAAGCACCGAGCTAATATCCCTGTGCCTTGCGGCTGCTTCCCCCCAGCTATCTACCTTACTACGTTTGTTAGTGTGTATATGTCCATGACTCTCTCTCGCCCTGTCAAAACTCACCCTTCCCCCTCCCCATATCCTTAAGTCCGTTCTCCAGTAGGTCTGCGTCTTTATTCCTATCTTACCCCTAGGTTCTTCATGACATTTTTTTCCCTTAAATTCCATATATATGTGTTAGCATACGGTATTTGTCTTTTTCTTTCTGACTTACTTCACTCTGTATGACAGATTCTAGGTCTATCCATCTCATTACAAATATCTCAATTTCATTTCTTTTTAAGGCTGAGTAATATTCCATTGTGTATATGTGCCACATCTTCTTTATCCATTCATCCGATGATGGGCGCTTAGGTTGTTTCCATGTCCTGGCTATTGTAAATAGAGCTGCAATGAACATTTTGGTACATGACTCTCTTTGAATTTTGGTTTTCTCAGGGTATATGCCAAGTAGTGGGATTGCTGGGTCATATGGTAATTCTATTTGTAGTTTTTTAAGGAACCTCCATACTGTTCTCCACAGTGGCTGAACCAATTCACATTCCCACCAGCAGTGCAAGAGTGTCCCCTTTTCTCCACACCCTCTCCAGCATTTATTGTTTCTTGATTTTTTGATGATGGCCATTCTGACTGGTGTGAGATGATATCTCATTGTAGTTTTGATTTGCATTTCTCTAATGATTAATGATGTTGAGCATTCTTTCATGTGTTTGTTGGCATTCTGTATATCTTCTTTGGAGAAATGTCTATTTAGGTCTTCTGCCCATTTTTGGATGGGGTTGTTTGTTTTTTTGTTATTGAGCTGCATGAGCTGCTTGTAAATTTTGGAGATTAATCCTTTGTCAGTTGCTTCATTTGCAAATGTTTTCTCCCATTCTGAGGGTTGTCTTTTGGTCTTGGTTATGGTTTCCTTTGCTGTGCAAAAGCTTTGAAGTTTCATTAGGTCCCATTTGTTTATTTTTGTTTTTATTTCCATTACTCTAGGAGGTGGGTCAGAAAGGATCTTGCTGTGATTTATGTCATAGAGTGTTCTTCCTATGTTTTCTTCTAAGAGTTTGATAGTTTCTGGCCTTACATTTAGGTCTTTAATCCATTTTGAGCTTATTTTTGTGTATGGTGTTAGGGAGTGATCTAATCTCATACTTTTACATGTACCTGTCCAGTTTTCCCAGCACCATTTATTGAAGAGGCTGTCCTTTCTCCACTGTACATTCCTGCCTCCTTTATCAAAGATAAGGTGTCCATATGTGCGTGGGTTTATCTCTGGGCTTTCTATCCTGTTCCACTGATCTATCTTTCTGTTTTTGTGCCAGTACCATACTGTCTTGATTACTGTTGCTTTGTAATATAGTCTGAAGTCAGGGAGCCTTATTCCTCCAGCTCCTTTTTTCGTTCTCAAGATTGCTTTGGCTATTCGGGGTCTTTTGTGTTTCCATACAAATTGCGAAATTTTTTGTTCTAGTTCTGTGAAAAATGCCAGTGGTAGTTTGATAGGGATTGCATTGAATCTGTAGATTGCTTTGGGTAGTAGAGTCATTTTCACAATGTTGATTCTTCCCATCCAAGAACATGGTATATCTCTCCATCTATTTGTATCATCTTTAATTTCTTTCATCAGTGTCTTATAATTTTCTGCATACAGGTCTTTCGTATCCTTAGGTAGGTTTATTCCTAGATATTTTATTCTTTTTGTTGCAATGGTAAATGGGAGTGTTTTCTTGATTTCACTTTCAGATTTTTCATCATTAGTATATAGGAATGCCAGAGATTTCTGTGCATTAATTTTGTATCCTGCTACTTTACCAAATTCATTGATTAGCTCTAGTAGTTTTCTGGTAGCATCTTTAGGATTCTCTATGTATAGTATCATGTCATCTGCAAACAGTGACAGCTTTACTTCTTCTTTTCCAATTTGGATTCCTTTTATTTCCTTTTCTTCTCTGATTGCTGTGGCTAAAACTTCCAAAACTATGTTGAATAAGAGTGGTGAGAGTGGGCAACCTTGTCTTGTTCCTGATCTTAGTGGAAATGCTTTCAGTTTTTCACCATTGAGGATGATGTTTGCTGTGGGCTTGTCATATATGGCTTTTATTATGTTTAGGAAAGTTCCCTCTATGCCTACTTTCTGGAGGGTTTTTATCATAAATGGGTGTTGAATTTTGTCGAAAGCTTTCTCTGCATCTATTGAGATGATCATATGGTTTCTCTCCTTCAATTTGTTAATATAGTTTATCACATTGATAGATTTGCGTATATTGAAGAATCCTTGCATTCCTGGAATAAACCCCACTTGATCATGGTGTATGATCCTTTTAATGTGCTGTTGGATTCTGTTTGCTAGTATTTTGTTGAGGATTTTTGCATCTATGTTCATCAGTGATATTGGCCTGTAGTTTTCTTTCTTTGTGACATCCTTGTCTGGTTTTGGTATCAAGGTGATGGTGGCTTCGTAGAAGGAATTTGGGAGTGTTCCTCCCTCTGCTATATTTTGGAAGAGTTTGAGAAGGATAGGTGTTAGCTCTTCTCTAAACGTTTGATAGAATTCACCTGTGAAGCCATCTGGTCCTGGGCTTTTGTTTGTTGGAAGGTTTTTAATCACAGTTTCAATTTCAGTGCTTGTGATTGGTCTGTTCATATTTTCTATTTCTTCCTGATTCAGGCTTGGAAGGTTGTGCATTTCTAAGAATTTGTCCATTTCTTCCAGATTGTCCATTTTATTGGCATAGAGTTGCTTGTAGTAATCTCTCATGATTTTTTTTATTTCTGCAGTGTCAGTTGTTATTTCTCCTTTCTCATTTCTAATTCTATTGATTTGAGTCTTCTCCCTTTTTTTCTTGATGAGTCTGGCTAGTGGTTTATCTATTTTGTTTATCTTCTCAAAGAACCAGCTTTTAGTTTTATTGATCTTTGCTATCGTTTCCTTCATTTCTTTTTCATTTATTTCTGATCTGATTTTTATGATTTCTTTCCTTCTGCTAGCTTTGGGGCTTTTTTGTTCTTCTTTCTCTAATTGCTTGAGGTGCAAGGTTAGGTTGTTTATTCCAGATGTTTCCTGCTTCTTAAGGTGGGCTTGTATTGCTAAAAAATTCCCCCTTAGAACTGCTTTTGCTGCATCCCATAGGTTTTGGGTCGTTGTGTCTCCACTGTCATTTGTTTCTAGGTATTTTTTTATTTCCTCTTTGATTTCTTCAGTGATCACTTCATTATTAAGTAGTGTATTGTTTAGCCTCCATGTGTTTGTATATTTTACAGATCTTTTCCTGTAATTGATACCTAGTCTCATGGCGTTGTGGTCAGAAAAGATACTTGATACAATTTCAATTTTCTTAAATTTACCAAGGCTTGATTTGTGACCCAAGATATGATCTATCCTGGAGAATGTTCCATGAGCACTTGAGAAAAATGTGTATTCTGTTGTTTTTGGATGGAGTGTCCTATAAATATCAATTAAGTCCATCTTGTTTAATGTATCATTTAAAGCTTGTGTGTTTCCTCATTTATTTTCATTTTGGATGATCTGTCCATGGGTGAAAGTGGGGTGTTAAAGTCCCCTACTATGAATGTGTTACTGTCAATTTCCCCTTTTATGGCTGTTAGTATTTGCCTTATGTATTGAGGTGCTCCTATGTTGGGTGCATAAATATTTACAATTGTTATATCTTCTTCTTGGATCGATCCCTTGATCATTATGTAGTGTCCTTCTTTATCCCTTTTAATAGTCCTTATTTTAAAGTCTATTTTGTCTGATATGAGAATTGCTACTCCAGCTTTCTTTTGGTTTCCATTTGCATGGAATATCTTTTTCCATCCCCTTACTTTCAGTCTGTATGTGTCTCTAGGTCTGAGGTGGGTCACTTGTAGACAGCATATATAAGGGTCTTGTTTTTGTATCCATTCAGCCAATCTGTGTCTTTTGGTGGGAGCATTTAGTCCATTTACATTTAAGGTAATTATCGATATATATGTTCCTATTCCCATTTTCTATATTGTTTTGGGTTCGTTATTATAGGTCGTTTCCTTCTTTTGCATTTCTTATCTAGAGAAGTTCCTTTAGCATTTGTTGTAAAGCTGGTTTGGTGGCGCTGAACTCTCTCAGCTTTTGCTTGTCTGTAAAGGTTTTAATTTCTCCATTAAATCTGAATGAGATCCTTGCTGGGTAGAGTAGTCTTGGTTGCAGGTTTTTCTCCTTCATCACTTTCAGTATGTCCTGCCACTCCCTTCTGGCTTGTAGGGTTTCTGCTGAGAGATCAGCTGTTAACCTTATGGGGATTCCCTTGTGTGTTATTTGTTGTTTTTCCCTTGCTGCTTTTAATATGCTTTCTTTGTATTTAATTTTTGATAGTTTGATTAATATGTGTCTTGGCGTATTTCTCCTTGTATTTATCCTGTGTGGGACTCTCTGTGCTTCCTGGACTTGATTAACTATTTCCTTTCCCATATTAGGGAAGTTTTCAACTATAATCTCTTCAAATATTTTCTCAGTCCCTTTCTTTTCCTCTTCTTCTTCTGGAACCCCTATAATTCGAATGTTGGTGCGTTTAATGTTGTCCCAGAGCTCTCTGAGACTGTCCTCAGTTCTTTTCATTCTTTTTTCTTTATTCTGCTCTGCAGTAGTTATTTCCACTACTTTATCTTCCAGGTCACTTATCCGTTCTTCTGCCTCAGTTATTCTGCTATTGATCCTATCTAGAGTACTTTTAATTTCATTTATTGCGTTGTTCATCGTTGCTTGTTTCATCTTTAGTTCTTGTAGGTCCTTGTTAACTGTTTCTTGCATTTTGTCCATTCTACTTCCAAGATTTCGGATCATCCTTACTATCATTATTCTGAATTCTTTTTCAGGTAGATTGCCTGTTTCTTCTTCATTTGTTAGGTCTGGTGGGTTTTTATCTTGCTCCTTCATCTGCTGTGTGTTTTTCTGTCTTCTCATTTTGCTTATCTTACTGTGTTTGGGGTCTCCTTTTTGCAGGCTGCACGTTCGTAGTTCCCGTTGTTTTTGATGTCTGTCTCCAGTGGCTAAGGTTGTTTCAGCGGGTTGTGTAGGCTTCCTGGTGGAGGGGACTAGTGCCTATGTTGTGCTGGATGAGGCTGGATCTTGTCTCTCTAGTGGGCAGGTTCACGTCTGGTGGTGTGTTTTGGGGTGTCTGTGGCCTTGTTATGATTTTCGGCAGCCTCTCTGCTAATGGGTGGGGTTGTGTTCCTGTTTTGCTAGTTGTTTGGCATAGGTTGTCCAGCACTGTGGCTTGCTGGTCGTTGAGTGAAGCTGGGTGCTGGTGTTAAGATGGAGGTCTCTGGGAGATTTCCACCGTTTAATATTATGTGGAGCTGGGAGGTCTCTTGTTGATCAGTGTCCTGAAGTTGGCTCTCCTACCTCAGAGGCAGAGCCCTGCCTCCTGGACTGGAGCACCAAGAGCCTTTCATCCACACATCTCAGAATAAAAGGGAGGAAAAGTAGAGAGAATTATTAGAAGTATGAGGAAAGAAAGAAGGAAAGGAGGAAAGGAAGGAAGGAAGAAAGAAGCAAAGAAGGAAAGAAAGGAGGGAGGGAGGGAGGGAGGAAGGAAGGAAGGGAGGAGGGAAAGAAGGAGAAAATGTAGAGAGAATTAGTAGAAGTATGAGGAAAGAAAGAGGGAAAGGAGGAAAGGAAGGAAGGAAGAAAGAAGGAAAGAAAGGAGGGAGGGAGGGAGGGAGGAAGGAAGGAAAGAAGGAGGGAAAGAAGGAGAAAATGTAGAGAGAATTAGTAGAAGTTTGAGGAAAGAGAGAAGGAAAGGAGGAAAGGAAGGAAGGAAGAAAGAAGCAAAGAAGCAAGAAAGGAGGGAGGGAGGGAGGGAGGAAGGAAGGAAGGTAGGAGGGAAAGAAGGAGAAAATGTAGAGAGATTTAGTAGAAGTATGAGGAAAGAAAGAAGGAAAGGAGGAAAGGAGGAAAGGAAGGAAGGAAGAAAGAAGCAAAGAAGGAAAGAAAGGAGGGAGGGAGGGAGGGAGGAAGGGAGGAAGGAAGGAGGGAAAGAAGGAAAAAAGACAGAAAGAAAGAAGATACAGTAAAAATAAAATAAAGTATAATATAGTTATTGTACTAAAAAATATTTAGAAAGAAGAAAAAAAAAAAAAAAAAAAAAGAACAGATAGAACCCTAGGACAAATGTTGGAAACAAAGCTATACAGAGAAAATCTTACACAGAAGCATACACATACGTGTTCACAAAGAGAGGCAAAGGGGGAAAAATCATAAATCCTGCTCCCAGAGACCACCTCCTCAACCTGGGGTGATTCGCTGTCTAAAGGAGGGAAGGAAGGAAGGAAAGAAAGAAAGAACGAAGGTAAAGTACAATAAAGTTATTACAATTAAAATTAATTATTAAGAAAAAAATTAAAAAAAAAAAAAAAACCATGGACGGATAGAGCCCTAGGACAAATGTTGGAAGCAAAGCTATACAGAGAAAATCTTACACAGAAGCATACACATACACGTTCACAAAGAGAGGCAAAGGGGGAAAAATCATAAATCCTGCTCCCAGAGACCACCTCCTCAACCTGGGGTGATTCGCTGTCTAAAGGAGGGAAGGAAGGAAGGAAAGAAAGAAAGAAAGAACGAAGGTAAAGTACAATAAAGTTATTACAATTAAAATTAATTATTAAGAAAAAAAAAATTTTTTTAAAAAAACCATGGACGGATAGAGCCCTAGGACAACTGTTGGAAGCAAAGCTATACAGAGAAAATCTTACACAGAAGCATACACATACACGTTCACAAAGAGAGGCAAAGGGGGAAAAATCATAAATCCTGCTCCCAGAGACCACCCCCTCAACCTGGGGTGATTCGCTGTCTAAAGGAGGGAAGGAGGGAAGGAAAGAAAGAAAGAAAGAACGAAGGTAAAAAAAAAAAAAAAAAAGAACGAAGGTAAAGTTCAATAAAGTTATTACAATTAAAATTAATTATTAAAAAAAATTTTTTTTTTTAAAAAAAAAAACCATGGACGGATAGAGCCCTAGGACAAATGGTGAAAGCAAGAGTATACAGACAAGATCTCACACAGAAGCATACACGCACACATTCACAAAAAGAGGAAAAGGGAAAAAAATCACAGATCTCGCTCCTAAATTCCCCCTCTTCAATTTGGGATCACTCCCTGTCTATTCAGGTATTCCACAATGCAGGGCACATCAAGTTGATTGTGGAGCTTCAATCCGCTGCCTCCGCGGCTGCCGGGAGAGACCTCCCCCTCTCCTCCCTGCTCTCACAGCTCACAGGAGCTCAGCTTTGTACCCGGCCCTGCCCCTGCGCGCAGATCGCTGGAGGGCGTCTGTTTTTTTGCTCAGACAGGACGGGGTTAAAGGAGCCGCTGATTCGGGAGCTCCGGCTCACTCAGGCCGGGGGTTGGGGGATGGGGGAAGGAGGGGCACTGCGTGCGGGGCGGGCCTGCGGCGGCAGAGGTGGCGTGACGCTGCGGCAGAGGCCGGCGTGACGCTGCACCGGCCTGAGACCCGCCGTGCGTTGTCCCGGGGAAGTTGTCCCTGGATCCCGGGAACCTGGCAGTGGCGGCCTGCACAGGCTCCGCGGAAGAGGGGCGCGGAGAGTGACCTGTGCTCGCACACAGCCCCCCTGGTGGCGGCAGCAGCAGCCCCAGCGTCTCCCGCCCGTCTCTGGGCTCCGCGGTTTCAGCCGCGGCTCGCGCCCGTCTCTGGGGCTTGCGCTTCCCGCCGCGGCTCGCGCCCGTCTCGGGGGCTCGCGCCCGTCTCTGGGGTTCGCGCTTTTAGCCGCGGCTCGCGCCCGTCTCTGGAGTTCCTTTAAGCAGCGCTCTTAAACCCGTCTCCTCGCGCACCAGGAAACAAAGAGGGAAGAAAAAGTCTCTTGCCTCTTCGGCCGGTGCAGGCTTTTCCCCGAACTCCCTCCCGGCTAGTCGTGGCGCACCAACCCCTTCAGGCTATGCTCAAGCCGCCAACTCCAGTCCTCTCCCTGCGCTCCGTCCAAAACCGAAACCCGAGCCTCAGCTCGCAGCCCCGCCCGCCCCGGCGGGTGAGCAGACAAGCCTCTCGGGTTGGTGAGTGCCGGTCGGCACCGATCGTCTGTGCAGGAATCTCCCCGCTTTGCCCTCCGCACCCGTCGCTGTGCACCACTCCGCGGTCCCGAAGCTCCCCCCTCCGCCTCCCGCAGTCTCCGCCCGCGGAGGGGCTTCCTAGTGTGTGGAAACTTTTCCTCCTTCACAGCTCCCTCCCACTGATGCAGGTGCCGTCCTTATTCTTTTGTCTCTGTTTTTTTCTTTTTTCTTTTGCCCTACCCAGGTACGTGGGGAGTTTCTTGCCTTTTGGGAGCTCTGAGGTCTTCTGCCAGCCTTCAGTAGGTGTTCTGTAGGAGTTGTTCCACGTGTGGATGTATTTCTGGTGTATCCGTGGGGAGGAAGGCGATCTCCACGTCTTACTCTTCCGCCATCTTCCCGCCGACCTCTCTCTGTTCTTCCTTTACTTGATTGACTTCCTAGAGTTGATTGACTATTTTTCTTTCCCATGTTTGCGAATTTTTCAAATATAAGCTTTTCAAATATTTTCTCAGTCTCTCTTTTTTCTTCTTCTTCGTCTGGGACCCATATAATTCAAATGTTAGTGCCTTTAATGTTGTCCCAGAGGACTCTTGGCCTGTCCACAATTCTTTTTATTCCTTTTTTTTTTTCAGTATGCGGGCCTCTCACTGTTGTGGCCTCTCCCGTTGAGGAGCACAGGCTCCGGACGCGCAGGCTCAGCGGCCATGGCTCATGGGCCTAGCCGCTCTGCAGCATGTGGGATCTTTCCGGACCGGGGCGCACACCTGTGTCCCCTGCATCGGCAGGTGGACTCTCAACCACTGAGCCACCAGGGAAGCCCTCATTCCTTTTTTTTTTTTTTTTTTATTCTGTTCTGTGGTAGTTATTTCTACTGTTTTATCCTCCAGGTCACTTTTCAGTCCTCTGCCTCATTTTTTTCTGCAATTGATGCCTTCTGGAGAATTTTTAATTTCATTTATTGTGTTTTTAATCATTGTTTGTTTTGCTCTTTAATTCTTCTAGGTCCTTGTTAAACATTTCTTGTATTTTCTCCATTCCATTTACAAGAATTTGGATCATCTTTACTATCATGACTCTAAATTTTTTTCAGGTAGACTGCCTATTTTCTCTTCATTTGTTTGGTCTGATGTGTTTTTACATTGCCCCTTCATCTGTTGTGTATTTCTCTGCCTTCTCATTTTGCTTAACATACTGTGTTTGGGATCTCCTTTTTGCCGGCTGCAGGTTCATAATTTTTGTTGTTTTTTATGTCTGCCCCCAGTGGGTAACGTTGGTTCAGTGGGTTTTGTAGGCTTCCTTGTGGAGGGTACTGGTGTCTGTGTTCTGGTGGATGAGTCGGAATCTTCTCTTTCTGGTAGGCAGCACCATGTCCAGTTGTGTGTACTGGGGTTCTCTGAACTTATTATGAGTTTAGGCAGCCTCTCTGCTAATGGGTGTGTCTGTGTTCCTGTCTTTCTAGTTGTTTGGCATAGAGTGTCCAGCACTGTAGCTTGCTGGTCATTGAGTGGAGCTGGGTCTTAGCATTGAGATGGAGATCTCTGGGAGAGCTCTTGTTGTTTGATATTACGTGGAGCCAAGAGGTCTCTTGTGGACCAGTGTCCTCAACTCAACTCTCCCACCTCAGAGGCTCAATCCTGGCACCTGGCTGGAGCACCAATACCCATCGGCCACACAGCTCAGCAGAAAATGGAAGATAGAGAGAGAGAGAGAGAAAGAAAGAAAAGAAAACTTTAAATGTATTAAAATAAGTATTAAGAGTTTTAAAAGTAATAAAAAATAGAAAGAAAGAAGAGAGCCACCAAGCCCAAAAACTAATCCACCAATGTTAAGAGGCACTAAAAACTATACAAAAAAAAAAAAAAAAAAGGATAGACAGAACCACAGAACCCGAGGACAAATGGTTAAAGCAAAGCTATACAGACAAAATCACACAAAGAAGCATTCACATCCACACTCACAAAAAGGGAAAAAATATGTATATATATTTGTAAAAAGAAAATAAAGGAAGAGAGCAAACAAATCAATAAGCATATCTACCAATGATAATAAACTCTAAATACTAAACTAAGATAAACATAAAACCAGAAAAAATTAGATCCAGAAAATAAACCCCAAGTCCACAGTTGCTCCCAATTTCCACAGCCTCAGTTTTGGGGTGATTCATTGTCTATTCAAGTATTCTGCAGATGCAGGGTACATCAAGTTGATTGTGGAGATTTAATCTTCTGCTCCTGGGGCTACTGGGGGAAATTTCCTTTTCTCTTCTTTGTTTGCTCAGCTCCTGGTATTCAGCTTTGGATTTTGTCCCCCTCTGCATGTAGGTCGCCTGAGGGCATCTGTTCCCCACCCAGACAGGATGGGGTTAAAGTAGCAGCTGATTAGGGAGCTCTGGCTCAGGCCAGCGGGGAAGGGAAACGGAATATGGGGCAAGCCTGTGGTAGCAGAGGCCGGCATAACATTGTAATAGCTTGAGGCACGCTATGTCTTCTCCCGGGGAAGTTGTCCCTGAATCACTGGACCCTGGCAGTGGAGGGCTGCCATATTCTTGTATAGCCTTCTGGACCTGGCCTATGTTTATAATGTATTTAAGATGAGCCTGGGTTTCTGGGTCAGTTAACATGTCCAGAGTAAGGAATGGCCTTCCATATGTCATTTTGAAAGGGCTCAACTTAATGGTTGTTTTAGGGCCTGCCCTGACCCTTATGAGGGCAATTGGCTATAGGCGATACCACAACTATGACATTTCTTGAAAGTTTGCCCAAGGTTTTCTTTAAAATATGATTAGCCTGTTCTACTTTTCCTGAGGACTGAGGTCTCCAGGACGAATTGAGGTGGTATTTAATTCCTAAAACCTGTGAAAGCTGTTGAGTGATCTTTGCTACAAACGAAGGTCCATTGTCACTCTGACGGTGAAGGGGCAGCACAAACCTAGAAATAATTTCCTTTAGGAGCACCGTAACCACTTCACTGGCCTTCTGTGTTCTAGTGAGGAAGACATCTACCCATCCAGTAAAAGTATCTATAAACACTAGTAAGTATTTGAAGCCCTGAAAAGAGGGCATCTGAGTGAAATCTATTTCCCAGTCATCTCCTGGGTGAGTCCCACATAGCTGGGCTGGGCTAACAAGAGGGAGAGGCTTGAGGTTGCCTCCTTGATTATGGGTGGTGCAAAGGGTGTAGGCTCGAGTAACTCTTCTGAATGTCTCTGGGATCACTTTCCCTGTAAAAAGAGGGAAAACAATTGTAGACATTGCATCTCTCCCCAGATGGAGGGAATCATGTACCCCTTTAATAATTTTCCATTGGTCAGAGAGACGTATGAGCAATTTCTGATCTGTGTGCCACCAGCAATCTGTTCCGTTAGTTCCTCCTCTGTCTCATGCCCAGTTCTCTTTGGAGGTTGAGTATCTAGGTATAATGCTAGAAGGGGTAAGGGATGGGATTAATGCCATTTCTGTTATGGACATCAGGGCTGCTTTATTCACTTCCCTATCTGCCCTGTTGTTTCCTTGGGAAATTTGAGAAGTTCCCTTTTGATACCTACGGCAGTGAATGACTACTACTTGTTTTGGTTTTTGAACCGCTTCTATGAGCTATAAAATCTCAGCCCCATATTTTATAGGGGAATTTCTTGCATTTAGAAGTTCTCTCTCTTTCCAGATAATGGTATGGACATGTAAAACAAGGAGGGCATATTTTCAGTCTATGTATACATTTAAAATCTTTCCTTCCCCCAGGGCTCAGGCTTGAGTTAGAGCTATCAGTTCAACCTTTTGGGCTGAGATGTTAGGTGGCAAAATTTTGCTTCTATGATGCTATGAGTACTCACAATGGCATACACTGCCCTCGTGACTCCATCTTTAATGGAACTACTGCCATCAGTAAACCATAACTCCTCAAGGTTTTCTATGGCCTGGTCTGTTAGATGAGACCTACAGGCATAGACCTGGTCAAGGGATTTGAGGCAAGAATGTGTTAGCTCTGGGCTTTCAGCAGGCATAAATGTAGTGCGGTTAAGAGTGTGGCACGTTTTGAGGGTTAGCTCTGGGGAGGGAGTCAAGGAGCAAAGCCTGGTACTTAATAAACCAGCCTCCAGTTAGCCAATGGTGGCCTTTGATCTCTAGAATCCCTTGCACTTGATGAGGGGTCTGGACTTCCAGTGGCTCTCCAAAGGTAAGCTTGTTAGCTTCTTCCACTTATAAAGTGGTGGCAGCTACTGACCAGAGGCAGCCCGGTCAACATTTGGCCATGGAATCTAGTTCCTTGGAAAAATAGCCTATAGGATAATGAACTTCCCCTAGCTTCTGTATAAGGACCTGCAGAGCTTTCCCCTACTTTTCAGCCACGTACAAGATGAATGGCTTTTTCAAACTGGGGAGACCCAGAGCAGGGATTCTGGTGAGGGCCTGCTTGATATACTTAAAAACCCTTTCCTATTCCCCATTCCAAAGTAATGGTTCTGTATCTGGGCCTTTAGTAGCTCCATATAGGGGCTTAGCCTTTAGCCTGAATCCTGGAATCAAAATTCTACAGAACCCTGCTATGCCCAAAATAGGTAGAGAGATATTTCTTTCTTTTTGGACTACTTAGGCCTACTATAGCTTTTTTTCTATCTGGACATAACTATCTACTTCCAGGGTTTATAATATATCCCAGGTATTTAACTCATTGCTTTGAGAGTTCTGCCTTTGTCTGAGAGACTCTGTAACCTTGGGCCCCAAGGAAATTAAGGATTTCAATGGTATTTTCATCTGAGACTTCCATGGAGGGACTACATATTAATATATCATCTATATACTGTAGAATAGCCCCTTCTTTTAGGTGTATTTCCCTTAGTTCTTTTCCTAGGGCCTGGGCAAACAAGTGTGGGTTGTCCCCAAGCCCCTGAGACAAAACTGTCCAGGTATATTGTTGCATTTGCCCTGAGTTAGGGTTAGTCCACTCGAAGGAAAACAGATATTTTGATGAGAGATGAACTGGGATAAAAAAAAAAAAGCACGCTTCAGGTCAAACACAGTAAACCATTTAGCGTCCTCAGGGATTTGGGCTAATATGTTATAAGGATTGGCCATGAGGGTATGTGCAGAGATCACTGAATTTTTTACTGCTGTCAGGTCTTGTACCATCGTGTATTCCCCATTTGACTAAACAACTGCAAAATAGGAGTATTGCATGGAGACTGGCAGGATACCAAGAGGCCATGTTTTAAGAAGTTATCTATGAGGGGCTGTAAACCATTCTTTGCTTCCAACTTTAAAGGGTATTGTCTCTTGTTAGGGTACGTGGCTTCTGTCCTAAGGCTAATTCTTAACTGTTGGGCGTTTATGGCCCTTCTGGGGATTCCCTTGTCCCATACTGACGCGTTCACTGCTTGTAAAATATGGCTGGGAATAGAACCGTGTTCTTCTGTCTGGTCTGTCTTAGTCAGAATCAACATAAGGGGCTGCATGGGACCTCCTAATTGTAGTATGGCCCTGAGGGAGCTCAGAATATCTCTCCCCAGTAGTGGGCTAGGACACTAAGGAACAACTAAAAAGGCATGCAAAATCAACCACTGCTCAAAATTGGCAAGTGAGAGCCCAGTAAAGTAATGGGTGTGAGGTGTTCTGTTGACACCAGTCACAGTACAGCTTTGGGAGGAAAGAGGTCCAGTGTGAGAAATTAGGGCAGAGTAATTGGCTCCCATATCAATTAAAAAAATCAGTCTTCTTACCTGCCATATCAAGGACCACCCAAGGCTCCTCGATGGAGATAGACATCATATTGCAGCAAGCTGCTGGACTCCCTGGACCACCTCAGTCTTCCAGCATGGCCATCTAGAGAGCAGGGGACCCCCTTCCCCTTCAGGACTGAGAGCAGTCCCTCTTCCAATGACCTCTTTGTTTGCATGCTTGGCATGGCCCAGGGTGTTCTTTCTGGCAATCTTGGGCTCAGTAATCAGTTGACTTGCATTTGAAGCATTCCTCCTTGTTGGTCTTACCTCCAGAAGGATAGTTGAACTTTCTCGGCCCCCTTGGGTTGTCCTGAGATCACAACGCATGACTGACAGCAATAGCTATCAATTTTGTAGTCCTGTCCTATCTTTTATCATGTTCGGTTCTCTCTTCTTCCTCAGCTTGATCTTGATTATTAAATACCCCAAAAGCCACACCTAAGAGTTTAGGCATGGAAGTTTGTGGGCCTAATTGTAACTTTTGGAGTTTCGGCCTAATAGCAGAGGAAGACTTGCTGATAAAATGTTGTCCCATTAGGGACTGACCTTCAGAAGTGGAATGATCAATGTTAGTGTACTTTCTAAAAGCCTCCAAGTGGACGAGGGGAAGATGGCGAAAGAGTAAGACATGGAGATCACCTTCCTCCCCACACATACACCAGAAACACATCTACATGTGGAAAAACTCCTACAGAACACCAACTGAACGCTGGCAGAAGACCTCAGACCTCCCAAAAGGCAAGAAACTCCCCACATACCTGGGTAGGGCAAAAGAAAAAAGAATAAACACAGACAAAAGGATAGGGATGGGACCTGCACCAAAGGGAGGGAGCTGTGAAGGAGGAAAGCTTTCCACAAACTAGGAAGCCCCTTCATGGGTGGAGGCTGTGGGTGGTGGAGGGGGAAAGCTTCAGAGCCATGGAGGAGAGCACAGCAACAGGGATGCGGAGGGCAAAGCAGAGAGATTCCCACACAGAGGATCGGTACCAACCGTCACTGACCAGCCCAAGAGGCTTCTCTGCTCACCCGACGGGGTGGGCGGGGCTGCGAGCTGAGCTTTTGGTGGAGCACAGGGACAGGACTGGGGTTGGTGGCACGAACACAGCCTGCAGGGGGTTAGTGCACCACGGCTAGCCGGGAGGGAGTCCAGGGAAAAGTCTGGACGTGTCAAAGAGGCAAGAGACTCTTTCTTCCCTCTTTGATTCCTGGTGCGTGAGGAGAGGGGATTAAGAGCACTGCTTAAAGGAGCTCCAGAGACTGGAACAAGCCACGGCTAAAAGCGCAGACCGAAGAGACGGGCATGAGATGTTGTGGCTGCTGCTGCCGCCACCAAGAAGCCTGTGTGTGAGCACAGGTCACTATCCACACCTCCCTTCTGGGGAGCCTGTGCAGCCCGCCACTGCAAGGGTCCCGGGATCCAGGGACAACTTCCCCTGGAAAACACATGGCACGTCTCAGCCTGGTGCAACGTCACACCAGCCTCTGCCGCCACAAGCTCCCCCCGCACTCCGTGCCCCCCTCCCCCTGGCCTGAGTGAACCAGAGTCCCTGAAGCAGCTGCTCCTTTAACCCCCTCCTGTCTGAGCAAAGAACAGATGGCCTGCGGCAACCTACATGTGAGGCGGGGCCAAATCCAAAGCTGAGCATCTGGAAGATGTGATAACAAAGAAGAGAAAGGGAAATATCTCCCAGCAGCCTCAGAAGTAGAGAATAAAATCTCCAAAATCAACTTGATGTACCCTGCATCTGTGGAATACATGAATAGACAACGAACCATCCCAAATTGAGGAGGTGGACTTTGAGAGCAAGATTTATGATTTTTTCCCCTTTTCCCCTATTTGTGAGTGTTTATGTGTATGCTTCTGTGTGAGATTTTGTCTGTATAGCCTTGCTTCCACCATTTGTCCTAGGGTCCTATCCAACCGGGGTTTTCTTGTTTTGTTTTGTTTTAATTTTTCTTTCTTCATAATTATTTTTTATTTTAATAACTTTATTTTATTTTACTTTATCTTCTTTCTTTCTTTCTTTCTTTCTTTCTTTCTTTCTTTCTTTCTTTCTTTCTTTCTTTCTTTCTTTCTTTCTTTCCTTCCTTCCTTCCTTCCCTCCTTTAGACAAAGAATCATCCCAAATTGAGGAGGTGCACTTTGAGAGCAAGATTTATGATTTTTCCCATTTTCCTCTTTTTGTGAGTGTGTATGTGTATGTTTCTCTGTGAGATTTTGTCTGTATAGCTTTGCTTCCACCATTTGTCCTAGGGTTCTATCCATCCGGTTTTTTTTTTTTCTTAACAATTATTTTTATTTTAATAAATTTATTATATATCTTATTTTATTTTACTTTACCTTGTCTTCCTTTCTTTTTTTCCTTCTGTCCCGCTTTCCTTCTTTCCTCCCTCCCTCCCTCCCTTCTTTCTTTCTTACCATCTTCCTTTCTTTCTTTCTTTCTTTCTTTATCTTTCTTTCTTTCTTTCTCTTTCTTTCTTTCTTTCTACTTCTACTAATTTTTGCTTTCAAAACTTTCTCCCTTTTATTCAGATTCGTGTGGATGAAAGGCTCATGGTGTTGCAGCAAGGAGTCACTGCTGTGCCTCTGAGGTGGGAGAGCCAACTTCAGGACACTGGTCAACAAGATGCTTCCCACTCCAGTGAAAAGCTCCCAGAGATCTCCATCTCAACACCAGCACCCAGCTTCACTCAACGACCAGCAAGCTACAGTGCTGGACACCCTATGCCAAAAAACTACAAAGACAGGGACACAAACCCACCCATTAGAAGAGAGGGTGCCTAAAATCATAATACCTCCACAGACACCCCAAAACACACCATCAGACGTGGAACTGCCCACCAGAAAGACAAGCTCCAGCCTCATCCACAGAACACAGGCAGTAGGCCCCTCCACCAGGAAGTCTACACAATCCGCGGAACCAAACTTAGCCACTGGGGACAGACACCAAAAACAACGGGAACTATGAATCTGCAGCCTGCAAAAAGGAGACCCCAAACACAGTAAGATAAGCAAAATGAGAAGACAGAAAAACACACTGCAGATGAAGGAGCAAGATTAAAACCCACCAGACCTAAAAAATGAAGAGGAAATAGTCTACCTGGAAAAGGATTCAGAATAATGATAGTAAAGATGCTCCAAAATCGTGGAAATAGAATAGAGAAAATGCAAGAAACATTTAACAAGGACCTAGAAGAACTAAAGGTGAAACAAACAATGATGAACGGCACAATAAAAGAAATTTAAAATACTCTACATGGGATCAATAGCTGAATAACTGAGGCAGAAGAACGGATAAGTGACCTAGAAGATAAAATAGTGGAAATAACTACTGCAGAGCTGAATAAAGAAAAAGAATGAAAAGAACTGAGGACAGTCTCAGAGACCTCTAGGACAACATTAAATGCACTGACATACGAATTATAGGGATTGCAGAAGAAGAAGAGAAAAAGAAAGGGATTGAGAAAATATTTGAAGAGATTATAGTTGAAAACTTCCCTAATATGGGAAAGGAAATAGTAAGTCAAGACCAGGAAGCACAGAGAGTCACATACAGGATAAATCCAAGGAGAAATATGCCAAGACACATATTAATCAAACGGTCAAAAATTAAATAAAAAGAAAACATATTAAAAGCAGCAAGGGAAAACAACAAATAACACACAAGAGAATCCCCATAAGGTTATCAGCTGATCTTTCAGCAGAACCTCTGGAAGACAGAAGGGACTGACAGGACATATTTAAAGTGGTAAAGGAGAAAAACCTGCAAACAAGCTAACTTTACCCAGCAAGGATCTCATTCAGATTTGATGGAGAAATTAAAACCTTTACAGACAAGCAAAAGCTGAGAGAGTTCAGCACCATCAAACCAGCTTTACAAAAAATTCTAAAGGAACTTCTCTAGGCAAGAAACACAAGAGAAGAAAAAGACCTACAATAACGAACCCAAAACAAATAAAAAATGGGAATACGAACATACATAACGATAATTAACTTAAATGTAAATGGACTAAATGCTCCCACCAAAAGACACATTGGCTGAATGGATACAAAGACAAGACCCATATATATGCTGTCTACAAGAGACCCACTTAAGACCTAGAGAGACACACATACTGAAAGTAACGGGATGGAAAAAGATATTCCATGCAAATGGAAACCAAAAGAAAGCTGGAGTAGCAATTCTCATATCAGACAAAATAGACTTTAAAATAAAGACTATTAGAAGGGACAAAAAAGGACACTACATAATCATCAAGGGATCGATCCAGGAAGAAGATATAACAATTGTAAATATTTATGCCCCCAACATAGGAGCCCCTCAATACATAAGGCAAATACTAGCAGCCATCAAGGGGAAATCGACAGTAACACATTCACAGTAGGGGCCTTTAACACCCCACTTTCACCAATGGACAGATCATCCAAAATGAGAATAAATAAGGAAAAACAAGCTTTAAATGATACATTAAACAAGATGGACTTAAGTGATATTTATAGGACATTCCATCCAAAAATAAGAGAATGCACATTTTTCTCAACTGTTCATGGAACATTCTTCAGGATAGATCATATATTGGGTCAAAAATCAAGCCATGGTAAATTTAAGAAAATTGAAATTGTATCAAGTAACATTTCTGTCCACAACGCTATGAGACTAGATATCAATTACAGGAAAAGATGTGTAAAAAATACAAACAAATGGAAGCTAAACAGTACACTACTTAAAAACAAAGTGATCATAGAAGAAATCAAAGAGGATATCAAAACATACCTAGAACCAAATGAAAGTGGAGATACAACGACCTAAAACCTATTGGATGTAGCAAAAGCAGTTCTAAGAGGGAAGTTTATAGCAATACAAGGCCACCTTATGAAACAGGAAACATCTCGAATAAACAACGTAACCTTGCACCTAAAGCAATTAGAGAAAGAAGAACAAAAAAAACCCAAAGTTAGCAGAAGGAAAGAAATCATAATAATCAGAACAGAAAGAAATGAAGGAAACAATAGCAAAGATCAATAACACTAAAAGCTGGTTCTTTGAGAAGATAAACAAAATTGATAAACCATTAGCCAGACTCATCAAGAAACAGAGAAGACTCAAATCAATAGAATTAGAAATGAAAAAGGAAAAGTAACAACTGACATGGCAGAAATACAAAAGATCATGAGAGATTACTACAAGTAGTACTATGCCAATAAAATGGACAACATGGAAGAAATGGACAAATTCTTACAAATGCACAACTGCCAAGACTGAATCAGGAAGAAATGGAAAATATGAACAGACCAACCACAAGCACTGAAATTGAAACAGTGATTAAAAATCTTCCAACGAACAAAAGCCCAGGGCCAGATGGCTTCACAGGCGAATTCTATCAAACATTTAGAGAAGAGCTAACACCTATCGTTCTCAAACTCTTCCAAGCAATAACAGAGGGAGGAAGACACTCAAACTCAGTTTATGAGGCCGCCATCACCCTGATACCAAAACCAGACAAGGATACCGCAAAAAACGAATACTACAGGCCAATACCACTGATGAACATAGATGCAAAAATCGTCCAAAAAATACTAGCAAACACAATCCAACAGCACAATAAAAGGATCATACACCATGATCAAGTGCAGTTTATTCCAGGAATGAAAGGATTCTTCAATATACGCAAATCAATCAATATGATAAACCATATTTAAAAATTGAAGGAGAAAATCCATATGATCATCTCAATAGATGCAGAGAAAACTTTCGACAAAATTCAACACCCATTTAGGATAAAAACCCTGCAGAGAGTAGGCATAGAGGGAACTTTCCTCAACATAATAAATGCCATATATGGCAAACCCACAGCCAACATCATCCTCAATGGTGAAAAACTGAAAGCATTTCCACTGAGATCAGGAACAAGAGAAGGTTGCCCACTCTCACCATTCTTATTCAATATAGTTTCACAGTTTTCGTCACAGCAAGCAGAGAAGAAAAGGAAATAAAAGGAATCCAAGTCGGAAAAGGAGAAGTAAGGCTGTCATTTTTTGCAGATAACATACTATACATAGAGAATCCTAACGATGCTACCAGAAAACTATAGAGCTAATCAATGAGTTTGGTGAAGTAGCACGATACAAAATTAATGCAAACAAATCTCTGGCATTCCTATATACTAATGATGAACACTCTGAAAGTGAAATTAAGAAAACACTCCCATTTACCATTGCAACAAAAAGAATAAGATATCTAGGAATAAACCTACCTAAGGAGACAAAAGACCTATATGCAGAAAATCATAGGACACTGATGAAACAAGTTAAAGACGATAAAAATAGATGGAGAGATATACCATGTTCTTGGATTGGAAGAATCAACATTGTGAAAATGACTCTACTACCCAAAGCAATCTACAGATTCAATGCAATCCCTATCAAACTACCACTGGCATTTTTCAAAGAACTAGAAAAAAAATTTTTCACAATTTGTATGGGAACAAAAAAGACCCTGAATAGCCAAAAGAATCTTGAGAACGAAAAACTGAGCTGGAGGACTCAGGCTCCCTGACTTCAGACGATACTAAAAAGCTACAGTAATCAAGACAGTATGGTACTGGCACAAAAACAGAAAGATAGATCAATGGAACAGGATAGAAAGCCCAGAGATAAACCCACGCACATACGGCCACCTTATCTTTAATAAAGGAGACAGGAATGTACAGTGGAGAAAGGACAGCCTCTTCAGTAAATGGTGCTGGGAAAACTGGACTGGTACATGTAAAAGTATGAAATTAGATCACTCCCTAACACCATACACAAAAATAAGCTCAAAATGGATTAAAGACCTAAATGTAAGGCCAGAAACTATCAAACTCTTAGAGGAAAACATAGGCAAGACACTCTATGACATAAATCACAGCAAGATCCTTTTTGACCCACCTCCTAGTGAAATGGAAATAAAAACAAAAATGAACAAATGGGACCTAATGAAACTTCAAAGCTTTTGCACAGCAAAGGAAACCATAATCAAGACCAAAAGACAACCCTCAGAATGGGAGAAAACATTTGCAAATGAAGCAACTGACAAAGGATTAATCTCCAAAATTTACAAGCAGCTCATGCAGCTCAATAACAAAAAAACAAACAACCCCATCCAAAAATGGGCAGAAGACCTAAACAGACATTTCTCCAAAGAAGATATACAGAATGCCAACAAACACATGAAAGAATGCTCAACATCATTAATCATTAGAGAAATGCAAATCAAAACTACAATGAGATATCATCTCACACCAGTCAGAATGGCCATCATCAAAAAATCTAGAAACAATAAATGCTGGAGAGGGTGTGGAGAAAAGGGGACACTCTTGCACTGCTGGTGGGAATGTGAATTGGTTCAGCCACTATGGAGAACAGTATGGAGGTTCCTTAAAAAACTACAAATAGAATTACCATATGACCCAGCAATCCCACTACTGGGCATATACCCTGAGAAATCCAAAATTCAAAAAGAGTCATGTACCAAAATGTTCATTGCAGCTCTATTTACAATAGCCCGGAGATGGAAAGAACCTAAGCGCCCATCATCAGACGAATGGATAAAGAAGATGTGGCTGTTCTTCTCCAGACCCCAGAAGGGAAAGTAAAGGAAACAGCTATTTTTCAGCTTTTCTGGAGGAATGCAAAGTTCTCTTTCCTTAAGACAAATGAGTCTGTTCCCTGCTCCTGCCTGCCTCCCATCTAATATTCTAGGATAGCAACAGAAGGGGGACCTTGAAGATGGCGGAAGAGTAAGACGCGGAGATCGCCTTCCTCCCCACGGATACACCAGAAATACATCCACACGTGGAACAACTCCTACAGAACTCCTACTGAAGGCTGGCAGAAGACCTCAGAGCTCCCAAAAGGCAAGAAACTCCCCACGTAACTGGGTAGGGCAAAAGAAAAAACAGAGACAAAAGAATAAGGACGGCACCTGCACCAGTGGGAGGGAGCTGTGAAGGAGGAAAAGTTTCCACACACTAGGAAGCCCCTCCGCGGGCGGAGACTGCGGGAGGCAGAGGGGGGAGTTTCGGGACCGCGGAGTAGTGCACAGCGACGGGTGCGGAGGGCAAAGCGGGGAGATTCCTGCACAGACGATCGGTGCCGACCGGCACTCACCAACCCGAGAGGCTTGCTGCTCACCCGCCGGGGCGGGTGGGGCTGCGAGCTGAGGCTCGGGTTTTGGTTTTGGACGGAGCTCAGGGAGAGGACTGGGGTTGGCGGCTTGAACATAGCCTGAAGGGGTTAGTGCACCACGACTAGCCGGGAGGGAGTTCGGGGAAAAGCCTGCACCGGCCAAAGAGGCAAGAGACTTTTTCTTCCCTCTTTGTTTCCTGGTGCGCGAGGAGAGGGGTTTAAGAGCGCTGCTTAAAGGAACTCCAGAGACGGGCGCGAGCCGCGGCTAAAAGCGCGAACCCCAGAGACGGGCGCGAGCCGCGGCTGAGGGCGCGAGCCCCAGAGACGGGCGCGAGCCGCGGCTGAAAGCGCAAACCCCAGAGACGGGCGCGAGCCGCGGCTAAAACCGCGGACCCAAGAGCCGGGCGGGAGACGCTAAGGCTGCTGCTGCCGCCACCAAGGGGCCTGTGTGCGAGCACAGGTCACTCTCCACACCCCTCTTCCGCGGAGCCTGTGCAGCCCGCCACTGCCAGGTTCCCGGGATCCAGGGACAACTTCCCCGGGACAACGCACGGCGGGCCTCAGGCTGGTGCAACATCACACCGGCCTCTGCCGCAACGTCACGCTGCCTCTGCCGCCGCAGGCCCGCCCCGCACGCAGTGCACCTCCTTCCCCCATCCCCCAACCCCCGGCCTGAGTGAGCTGGAGGCACCGAATCACAGGCTCCTTTAACCCCGTCCTGTCTGAGCGAAAAAACAGACGCCTTCCAGCGACCTACACGCAGAGGCAGGGCCAAATCCAAAGCTGAGCTCCTGTGAGCTGTGAGAACAAAGAAGAGAAAGGGAAATCTCTCCCAGCAGCTACAGAAGCAGCGGATTAAAGCTCCACAATCAACTTGATATACCCTGCATCTGTGGAATACCTGAATAGACAAGGAATGATCCCAAATTGAAGAGGTGGAATTTAGGAGCGAGATCTATGATTTTTTTCCCTTTTCCTCTTTTTGTGAATGTGTACGTGTATGCTTCTGTGTGAGATCTGGTCTGTATACTCTTGCTTCCACCATTTGTCCTAGGGCTCTATCCGTCCATGACTTTTTTTTTAAAATTCTTTTTCTTAATAATTAAGTTTAATTGTAATAACTTTATTATACTTTACCTTCGTTCTTTCTTTCTTTCCTTCCTTCCTTCCCTCCTTTAGACAACGAATCACTCCAAATTGAGGAGGTGGTCTCACGGAGCAGGATTTATGATTTTTCCCCCTTTACCTCTTTTTGTGAAGGTGTATGTGTATGCTTCTGTGTAAGATTTTCTCTGTATAGCTTTGCTTCCAACATTTGTCCTAAGGTTCTATCCGTCCTTTTTATTTTTTTCTAAATATTTTTTAATTCAATAACTATATTATACTTTATTTTTACTGTATCATCTTTCTTTCTGTCTTTTTTCCTTCTTTCCCTCCTTCCTTCCTTCCTCCCTCTCTCCCTCCCTCCCTCCTTTCTTTCCTTCTTTGCTTCTTTCTTCCTTCCTTCCTTTCCTCCTTTCCTTCTTTCTTTACTCATACTTTTACTAATTCTCCCTACTTTTTCTCCCTTTTATTCTGAGCTGTGTGGATGAAAGGCTCTTGGTGCTCCAGCAGGAGTCAGGGCTCTGCCTCTGAGGTAGGAGAGCCAACTTCAGGACACTGGTCAACAAGAGACCTCCCACCTCCACATAATATTAAATGGTGGAAATATCCCAGAGACCTCCATCTTAACACCAGCACCCAGCTTCACTCAACGACCAGCAAGCCACAGTGCTGGACAACCTATGCCAAACAACTAGCAAAACAGGAACACAACCCCACCCATTAGCAGAGAGGCTGCCTAAAATCATAATAAGGCCACAGACACCCCAAAACACACCACCAGACGTGAACCTGCCCACTAGAGAGACAAGATTCAGCCTCATCCAGCACAACACAGGCACTAGTCCCCTCCACCAGGAAGCCTACACAACCCACTGAAACAACCTTAGCCACTGGAGACAGACATCAAAAACAACGGGAACTACGAAAGTGCAGCCTGCAAAAAGGAGACCCCAAACACAGTAAGATAAGCAAAATGAGAAGACAGAAAAACACACAGCAGATGAAGGAGCAAGATAAAAACCCACCAGACCTAACAAATGAAGAGGAAATAGGCAATCTACCTGAAAAAGAATTCAGAATAATGATAGTAAGGATGATCCGAAATCTTGGAAGTAGAATGGACAAAATGCAAGAAACAGTTAACAAGGACCTACAAGAACTAAAGATGAAACAAGCAACGATGAACAATGCAATAAATGAAATTAAAATCACTCTAGATAGGATCAATAGCAGAATAACTGAGGCAGAAGAACGGATAAGTGACCTGGAAGATAAAGTAGTGGAAATAACTACTGCAGAGCAGAATAAAGAAAAAAGAATGAAAAGAACTGAGGACAGTCTCAGAGACCTCTGGGACAACATGAAACGCACCAACATTCGAATTATAGGGGTTCCAGAAGAAGAAGAAAGAAAGAAAGGGACTGAGAAAATATTTGAAGAGATTATAGTTGGAAACTTCCCTAATATGGGAAAGGAAATAGTTAAACAAGTCCAGGAAGCACAGAGGGTCCCATACAGGATAAATACAAGGAGAAACACGCCAAGACACATATTAATCAAACTGTCAAAAATTAAATACAAAGAAAGCATATTAAAAGCAGCAAGGGAAAAACAACAAATAACACACAAGGGAATCCCCATAAGGTTAACAGCTGATCTCTCAGCAGAAACCCTACAAGCCAGAAGGGAGTGGCAGGACATACTGAAAGTGATGAAGGAGAATAGCCTGCAACCAAGACTACTCTACCCAGCAAGGATCTCATTCACATTTGATGGAGAAATTAAAACCTTTACAGACAAGCAAAAGCTGAGAGAGTTCAGCACCACCAAACCAGCTTTACAACAAATGCTAAAGGAACTTCTCTAGACACGAAACACAAGAGAAGGAAATGACCTATAGTAGCGAACCCAAAACAATATATAAAATGGAAATAGGAACATACATATCGATAATTACCTTAAATGTAAATGGACTAAATGCTCCCACCAAAAGACACAGATTGGCTGAATGGATACAAAAACAAGACCCTTATATATGCTGTCTACAAGAGACCCACTTCAGAACTAGAGACACATACAGACTGAAAGTAAGGGGATGGAAAAAGATATTCCATGCAAATGGAAACCAAAAGAAAGCTGGAGTAGCAATTCTCATATCAGACAAAATAGACTTTAAAATAAGGACTATTAAAAGGGACAAAGAAGGACACTACATAATGATCAAGGGATCGATCCAAGAAGAAGATATAACAATTGTAAATATTTATGCACCCAACATAGGAGCACCTCAATACATAAGGCAAATACTAACAACCATAAAAGGGGAGATCAACAGTAACACGTTCATAGTAGGGGACTTTAACACCCCACTTTCACCCATGGACAGATCATCCAAAATGAAAATAAATAAGGAAACACAAGCTTTAAATGATACATTAAACAAGATGGACTTAATTGATATTTATAGGACACTCCATCCAAAAACAACAGAATACACATTTTTCTCAAGTGCTCATGGAACATTCTCCAGGATAGATCATATCTTGGGTCACAAATCAAGCCTTGGTAAATTTAAGAAAACTGAAATTGTATCAAGTATCTTTTCCGACCACAACGCCATGAGACTAGATATCAATTACAGGAAAATATCTGTAAAAAATACAAACACATGGAGGCTAAACAATACACTACTTAATAATGAAGTGATCACCGAAGAAATCAAAGAGGAAATAAAAAAATACCTACAAACAAATGACAATGGAGACACAACGACCCAAAACCTATGGGATGCAGCAAAAGCAGTTCTAAGGGGGAAGTTTATAGCAATACAAGCCCACCTTAAGAAGCAGGAAACATCTCGAATAAACAGCCTAACCTTGCACCTCAAGCAATTAGAGAAAGAAGAACAAAAAAGCCCCAAAGCTAGCAGAAGGAAAGAAATCATAAAAATCAGATCAGAAATAAATGAAAAAGAAATGAAGGAAACAATAGCAAAGATCAATAAAACTAAAAGCTGGTTCTTTGAGAAGATAAACAAAATAGATAAACCACTAGCCAGACTCATCAAGAAAAAAAGGGAGAAGACTCAAATCAATAGAATTAGAAATGAAAAAGGAGAAGTAACAACTGACACTGCAGAAATAAAAAAAAATCATGAGAGATTACTACAAGCAACTCTATGCCAATAAAATGGACAATCTGGAAGAAATGGACAAATTCTTAGAAATGCACAACCTGCCAAGACTGAATCAGGAAGAAATAGAAAATATGAACAGACCAATCACAAGCACTGAAATTGAAACTGTGATTAAAAACCTTCCAACAAACAAAAGCCCAGGACCAGATGGCTTCACAGGTGAATTCTGTCAAACGTTTAGAGAAGAGCTAACACCTATCCTTCTCAAACTCTTCCAAAATATAGCAGAGGGAGGAACACTCCCAAATTCCTTCTACGAAGCCACCATCACCTTGATACCAAAACCAGACAAGGATGTCACAAAGAAAGAAAACTACAGGCCAATATCACTGATGAACATAGATGCAAAAATCCTCAACAAAATACTAGCAAACAGAATCCAAAAGCACATTAAAAGGATCATACACCATGATCAAGTGGGGTTTATTCCAGGAATGCAAGGATTCTTCAATATATGCAAATCTATCAATGTGATAAACCATATTAACAAATTGAAGGAGAAAAACCATATGATCATCTCAATAGATGCAGAGAAAGCTTTCGACAAAATTCAACACCCATTTATGATAAAAACCCTCCAGAAAGTAGGCATAGAGGGAACTTTCCTAAACATAATAAAAGCCATATATGACAAGCCCACAGCAAACATCATCCTCAATGGTGAAAAACTGAAAGCATTTCCACTAAGATCAGGAACAAGACAAGGTTGCCCACTCTCACCACTCTTATTCAACATAGTTTTGGAAGTTTTAGCCACAGCAATCAGAGAAGACAAGGAAATAAAAGGAATCCAAATCGGAAAAGAAGAAGTAAAGCTGTCACTGTTTGCAGATGACATGATACTATACATAGAGAATCCTAAAGATGCTACCAGAAAACTACTAGAGCTAATCAATGAATTTGGTAAAGTAGCAGGATACAAAATTAATGCACAGAAATCTCTGGCATTCCTATATACTAATGATGAAAAATCTGACAGTGAAATCAAGAAAACACTCCCATTTACCATTGCAACAAAAAGAATAAAATATCTAGGAATAAACCTACCTAAGGATACGAAAGACCTGTATGCAGAAAATTATAAGACACTGATGAAAGAAATTAAAGATGATACAAATAGATGGAGAGATATACCATGTTCTTGGATGGGAAGAATCAACATTGTGAAAATGACTCTACTACCCAAAGCAATCTACAGATTCAATGCAATCCCTATCAAACTACCACTGGCATTTTTCACAGAACTAGAACAAAAAATTTCGCAAGTTGTATGGAAACACAAAAGACCCCGAATAGCCAAAGCAATCTTGAGAACGAAAAAAGGAGCTGGAGGAATAAGGCTCCCTGACTTTAGACTATATTACAAAGCAACAGTAATCAAGACAGTATGGTACTGGCACAAAAACAGAAAGATAGATCAGTGGAACAGGATAGAAAGCCCAGAGATAAACCCACGCACATATGGACACCTTATCTTTGATAAAGGAGGCAGGAATGTACAGTGGAGAAAGGACAGCCTCTTCAATAAATGGTGCTGGGATAACTGGACAGGTACATGTAAAAGTATGAGATTAGATCACTCCCTAACACCATACACAAAAATAAGCTCAAAATGGATTAAAGACCTAAATGTAAGGCCAGAAACTATCAAACTCTTAGAGGAAAACATAGGAAGAACACTCTATGACATAAATCACAGCAAGATCCTTTCTGACCCACCTCCTAGAGTAATGGAAATAAAAACAAAAATAAACAAATGGGACCTAATGAAACTTCAAAGCTTTTGCACAGCAAAGGAAACCATAACCAAGACCAAAAGACAACCCTCAGAATGGGAGAAAACATTTGCAAATGAAGCAACTGACAAAGGATTAATCTCCAAAATTTACAAGCAGCTCATGCAGCTCAATAACAAAAATACAAACAACCCCATCCAAAAATGGGCAGAAGACCTAAATAGACATTTCTCCAAAGAAGATATACAGAATGCCAACAAACACATGAAAGAATGCTCAACATCATTAATCATTAGAGAAATGCAAATCAAAACTACAATGAGATATCATCTCACACCAGTCAGAATGGCCATCATCAAAAATTCTAGAAACAATAAATGCTGGAGAGGGTGTGGAGAAAAGGGGACACTCTTGCACTGCTGGTGGGAATGTGAATTGGTTCAGCCACTATGGAGAACAGTATGGAGGTTCCTTAAAAACTACAAATAGAATTACCATATGACCCAGCAATCCCACTACTTGGCATATACCCTGAGAAAACCAAAATTCAAAAAGAGTCATGTACCAAAATGTTCATTGCAGCTCTATTTACAATAGCCAGGACATGGAAACAACCTAAGCGCCCATCATCGGATGAATGGATAAAGAAGATGTGGCACATATACACAATGGAATATTACTCAGCCTTAAAAAGAAATGAAATTGAGCTATTTGTAATGAGATGGATAGACCTAGAGTCTGTCATACAGAGTGAAGTAAGTCAGAAAGAAAAAGACAAATACCGTATGCTAACACATATATATGGAATTTAAGGGAAAAAAATGTCATGAAGAACCTAGGGGTAAGATAGGAATAAAGACGCAGACCTACTGGAGAACGGACTTGAGGGTATGGGGAGGGGGAAGGGTGAGTTTTGACAGGGCGAGAGAGAGTCATGGACATATACACACTAACAAACGTAGTAAGGTAGATAGCTGGGGGGAAGCATCCGCAAGGCACAGGGATATTAGCTCGGTGCTTTTTGACAGCCTGGAAGTGTGGGATGGGGAGAGTGGGAGGGAGGGAGACGCAAGAGGGAAGACATATGGGAACATATGTATATGTATAGCTGATTCACTTTGTTATAAAGCAGAAACTAACACACCATTGTAAAGCAATTATACCCCAATAAAGATGTTTAAAAAAAAAAAAAAAAAAAGAAGATGTGGCACATATACACAATGGAATATTATTCAGCCTTAAAAAGAAATGAAATTGAGTTATTTGTAATGAGATGGATAGACCTAGAGTCTGTCATACAGAGTGAAGTAAGTCAGAAAGAAAAAGACAAATACCGTATGCTAACACATATATATGGAATTTGAGGGAATAAAATGTCATGAAGAACCTAGGGATAAGACAGGAATAGAGGCGCAGACCTACTGGAGAATGGACTTGAGGATATGGGGAGGGGGAAGGGTGAGTTTTTACAGGGCGAGAGAGAGTCATGGACATATACACACTAACAAACGTAGTAAGGTAGATAGCTGGGGGGAAGCAGCCGCAAGGCACAGGGATATTAGCTCGGGGCTTTGGTACAGCCTGGAGGGGTGGGATGGGGAGAGTGGGAGGGAGGGAGACGCAAGAGGGAAGACACATGGGAGCATATGTATATGTATAGCTGATTCACTTTGTTATAAAGCAGAATCTAACACACTATTGTAAAGCAATTATACCCCAATAAAGATGTTAGAAAAAAAAATAAAAATAAAAATAAAACAGTGGCAAAACTCAGAAAAAAAAAAAAAAAGAAAGAAATTTCTCCAGAGAAGATATACAGACTGCCAATAAACACATGAAAGAATGCTCAACATCACTAATCATTAAAGAAATGCAAATCAAAACTACAATGAGATATCATCTCATGCCAGTCAGAATGGCAATCATCAAAAAATCTACAAACAATAAATGCTGGAGAGGGTGTGGAGAAAAGGGAACACTCTTGCGCTGTTGGTGAGAATGTAAATTGATACAGCCACTGTGGAGAACAGTATGGAGGTTCGTTAAAAAACTAAAAATAGAACTACCATATGACCGAGCAATCCCACTACCGGACATATACCCTGAGAAAACCATAATTCAAAAAGAGTCATGTACCAAAATGTTCATTGCAGCTCTATTTACAATCGCCTGGAGATGGAAACAACCTAAGTGTCTATCATTGGATGAATAGATAAAGAGTATGTGGCGCATATATACAATGGAATATTACTCAGCCATAAAAAGAAATGAAATTGAGCTATTTGTAATGAGGTTGATAGACCTAGAGTCTGTCATACAGAGTGAAGTAAGTCAGGAAGAGAGAGACTAATACCCTATGCTAACACATATATATGGAATTTAAGAAAAAATGTCATGAAGAACCTAGGGGTAAGACAGGAATAAAGACCAAACCCACTAGAGAATGGACTTGAGGATATGGGGAGGGGGAAGGGTAAGCTGCGACAAGGTGAGAGAGAGTCATGGACATATATACACTAGCAAACGTAAGGTAGATAGCTAGTGGGAAGCAGCCACATAGCACCGAGAGATCAGCTTCGTGCTTTGTGATCGCCTGGAGGGTTGGGATAGGGAGGGTGTGTGGGAGGGAGACACAAGCGGGAGGAAATATGGGAACATATGTATATATATAACTGACTAATTTTGTTGTAAAGCAGAAACTAACACACCATTGTAAATAACTTATACTCCAATAAAGATATTTTTTTAAAAAAAGCCTCCACAAGCTGCCCATAAAAGAGGGCTGGATTTTCCGTTTCTCTTTGGGTCACTCCTTTAAGCTTTACATAGTTAACTGACTTTTGGTTACACGTTCTGATCTTTTCTAATACACGATGGATCATGTGCCTCCTTGCTTCTCTTCCCACCCAGGAATTAAAAATCCAAGGGTGTTCCTGATTTGGGACTGTGTCTCTACCCATAGCATAATGTTCAGGTTGCTTCCTGGCAAACTTGTCAGCATGCCCATGGGCTGCTGTTTAAATTCTCTATTTTTCCTCAGGAATACAGCAAATACTTTACAACTACTTGGACATCCTTCCAAGTTGTATCATACATCACAGTTAGGGTCTGAAACCCTTCAACAAACTTACTAGAGTCCTCAGAAGATTGGACCAGTCTCTGTTTGCATTGGGCTAAGTTGGTTAAAGAGAAGGGCACATGTACACTGATCGTCCCTTCACCATTTGCCTCATCCCTAAGATGGCATAATTTCCCTGTTCCTGGGTGATAGGAAGCTCCACTATGAGTTACCACAGAGAGACTAATCTCTCTTTCTTGGGGTAATGGTAGGTATGGAGGGACATGAGTTGGAGTTTGGGATTGGGCAGAGGGACCAGGAAAAGTAGGTGACTCTGGAGAATTAGGTGGTTCCAGAGAAGTAGGGATACTGTCAGGAGTAGGGTGAGCTCAGGTTTCCCCATGAGAGATGGGAGAGCTTAGAAAGAGATAATCTAAAATGTTGGAGAGTATGGAAACACAAAACACCCCGAATAGCCAAAGCAACCTTGAGAGAGAAGAACAAAGCTGAAGGAATCAGGCTCCTGGACGTCAGACTATACTACAAAGCTACATAATAAAGACAATATGGTACTGGCACAAAAACAGAAATATAGATCAATGGAACAGGATAGAATGCTCAGAGGTAAACCCACGTACATATGGTCACCTTATTTTTCATAAAGGAGGCAAGAATATACAAATGAGAAAGACAGCCTCTTCAATAAGTGGTGCTGGGCAAGCAGGAGAACTACATGTAAAAGAATTAAATTAGAACACTCCATAACACCATGCACAAAAATAAAATCAAAATGGATTAAAGACCTAAATGTAAGGCCAAACACTATAACACTCTTAGAGGAAAACATAGGCATAATACTCTATGACAGGAGAAGGGGAAGATGGCGCAATAGTAAGATGGAGACATCACCTTCCTCCAAACAGATACATCAGAAGTACATCTACATGTGGAACAACTCCTACAGAACACCTACTGAACGCTGGCACAAGACCTCAGACTTCCCAAAAGGCAAGAAACTCCCCACGTACCTGGGTAGGGCAAAAGAAAAGAGAATAAACAGAGACAAAAGAATAGGGATGGGACCTGCACCAGTGGGGTGGTGGAAGAGGGGAGCTACGGAACTGCAAAGGAGAGTACAGCAACAGAGGTGCAGAGGGCAAAGCGGAGAGATTTCTGCAAAGAGGATCGGTGCCGACCACCACTTACCAACGCGAGAGGTTTCTCGGCTCATCCGCCGGAGTGGGGGGCACTGGGAGCTGAGGCTACGTCTTCAGTCGACGCGGAGGTAGAGGACCGGCAGCATGAACATAACCTGAAGGGGTTAGTGCACCACGGCTAGCCGGGAGGGAGTCCAGGAAAAAGTCCGGACATGCCGAAGAGGCAAGAGACTTTTTATTCCATCTTTGTTTCCTGGTGCATGAGGAGAGGGGATTAAGAGCGCTGCTTACTGCTGGTGGGAATGTGAATTGGTTCAGCCACTGTGGAGAACAGTATGGAGGTTCCTTAAAAAACTACAAATAGAATTACCATATGACCCAGCAATCCCACTACTTGGCATATACCCTGAGAAAACCAAAATTCAAAAAGAGTCATGTACCAAAATGTTCATTGCAGCTCTATTTACAATAGCCAGGACATGGAAACAACCTAAGCGCCCATCATCGGATGAATGGATAAAGAAGATGTGGCACATATACACAATGGAATATTACTCAGCCTTAAAAAGAAATGAAATTGAGCTATTTGTAATGAGATGGATAGACCTAGAGTCTGTCATACAGAGTGAAGTAAGTCAGAAAGAAAAAGACAAATACCGTATGCTAACACATATATATGGAATTTAAGGGAAAAAAATGTCATGAAGAACCTAGGGGTAAGATAGGAATAAAGACGCAGACCTACTGGAGAATGGACTTGAGGGTATGGGGAGGGGGAAGGGTGAGTTTTGACAGGGCGAGAGAGAGTCATGGACATATACACACTAACAAACGTAGTAAGGTAGATAGCTGGGGGGAAGCAGCCGCAAGGCACAGGGATATTAGCTCGGTGCTTTGTGACAGCCTGGAAGGGTGGGATGGGGAGAGTGGGAGGGAGGGAGACGCAAGAGGGAAGACATATGGGAACATATGTATATGTATAGCTGATTCACTTTGTTATAAAGCAGAAACTAACACACCATTGTAAAGCAATTATACCCCAATAAAGATGTTTAAAAAAAAAAAAAAAAAAAAAGAGCGCTGCTTAAAGGAGCTCCAGAGACAGTCATGAGCTGCGGCTAACAGCGCGGACCCCAGAGACAGGCATGAGACGCTAAGGCTGCTGCTGCTGCCTCCAAGAAACCTGTGTGCGAGCACAGGTCACTCTCCACACTTTTCTTCTGGGGAGCCTATGCAGCCCGCCACTACCAGGGTCCCGTGATCCAGAGACAACTTCCCTGGGAGAATGCACGGCATGTCTCAGGCTGCTGCAACGTCACGCTGGTCTCTGCTTCTGCAGGCTCACCCCGCCCTCCGTACCCTACCCTCCCACCAGCCTGAGTGAGCCGGAGCCCCCAAATCAGCAGCCCCTTTAACCCCGTCCTGTCTGCGAGAAGAACAGACGGCCTCCAGTGACCTACATGCAGAGGAAGGGCCAAATCTAAAGCTGAAACCCCGGAGCTGTGCAAACAAAGAAGAGAAAGGAAAATCTCTCCCAGCAGTCTTAGAAGCACTGCATTAAATCTCCACAATCACCTTGATGTACCCTGCATCTGTGGAATACCTGAGGACACAAAGAATCATCCCAAATTGAGGAGGTAAATTTGAGAGCAATATTTAATATTTTTCCCCTATTTTCCTCTTTTTGTGAGTGTGTATGTGTATGCTTCTTGTGAGATTATGTCAGTATAGCTTTGCTTTCAACCACTTGTCCTAGGGTTGTATCCGTCCATCTATTTTTTTTAATTTAAAAAATTTTTTTAATAATTCTATTTTTATTTTAATAATTTTATTTTACCTTACTTTATTTTATTTTCCTTTATCCTCTTTCTTTCTTTCTTTCTACTTTTTCTCCCCTTTATTCTGAGCCATGCAGATGAAAGGCTCTTGGTGCTGCAGCCTCTGACTCTGCCTCTGAGGTGGGAGAGCCAACTTCAGGACACTGGTCCACAAGAGACCTCCCAGCTTCACGTAACATCAAACGGCGAAAATCTCCTAGAGATATCGATCTCAACACAAGCACCCAGCTTCACTTAACGACTAGCAAGCTACAGTGCTGGACACCCTATGCCAAACAGCTAGCAAGACAGGAACACAACCCCACCCATTAGCAGAGAGGCTGCCTAAAATCATAATAACTCCACAGACACACCAAAACACACCACCAGACATTGACCTGCCCACGAGAAAGACAAGATCCAGCCTCTTCCACCAGAACACAGGCACTAGTCCCCTCCAGCAGGAAGGCTACACAACCCACTAAACCGACTTTAGACACTGAGGACAGACACTAAAAAAAACGGGAACTGTGAACCTGCAGCCTTCAAAAAGGAAACACCAAACACAATAAGATAAGCAAAATGAGAAGAAAGAAAAACACAACAACAGATGAAGGAGCAAGATAAAACCTACCAGACCTAACAAATGAAGAAGAAATAGGCAGTCTACCTGAAAAAGAATTCAGAATAATGGCACTAAAGATGAACCAAAATCTTGGAAATAGAATAGAGAAAATGCAAGAAACATTTAACAAGGACCTAGAAGAACTAAAGATGAAACAAGCAATGATAAACAACACAATATATGAAATTTAAAATACTCTAGAAGGGATCAATAGCAGAATAACTGAGGCAGAAGAATGGATAAGTCACCTGGAATATAAAATAATGGAAATAACTACGGCAGAGAAGAATAAAGAAATAAGAAAGAAAATAACTGAGGACAGTCTCAGAGACCTCTGGAACAACATTAAGTGCACCAACGTTCGAATTATAGGGGTTCCAGAAGAAGAAGAGAAAAAGAAAGGGACTGAGAAAATACTTGAAGAGATTATAGTTGAAAACTTCCCTAATATGGGAAAGGAAATAGCTAATCAAGTCCAGGAAGCACAGAGAGTCCCATACAGGATGAATCCAAGGAGAAACATACCAAGACACATATTATTAAAACTGTCAAAAGTTAAATACAAAGAAAACATATTAAAAGCAGCAAGGGAAAAACAACAAATAACACAAAAGGAAATCCCCATAAGGTTAACAGCTAATGGTTCAGCACAAACTCTGCAAGCCAGAAGGACTGGCAGGGTTTATTTAAGTGATGAAGAAGAAAAACCTACAACCAAGATTACTCTTCCCAGCAAGGATATCATTCAGATTTGATGGAGAAATTAAAAACTTTACAGACAAGCAAAAGCTGAGAGAGTTCAGCACCACCAAACCAGCTTTACAACAAATGCTAAAGGATCTTCCCTAGACAAGAAACACAAGAGAAGGAAAAGACCTATAATAACAAACTCAAAACTATATACATATCGACCATTACCTTCAGTGTAAATGGACTAAATGCTCCCACCAAAAGACAAAGACTGGCTGAATGGATACAAAACAAGACCCATATATAAGCTGTCCACAAGAGACCCACTTCACACCTAGAGACATATACAGACTGAAAGTGAGGGGATGGAAAAAGATATTCCATGCAAATGTAAACCAAAAGAAAGCTGGAGTAGCAATACTCATATCAGACAAAATAGACTTTAAAATAAAGAGTATTAGAAGAGACAAAGAAGGAGACTACATAATCATCAAGGGATAGATCCAAGAAGAAGATATAACAATTGTAAATATTTATGCACCCAACATAGGAGCCCCTCAATACATAAGGCAAATACTAACAGCCATAAAAGGGGAGATCGACAGTAACACATTCATAGTAGGGGACTTTAACACCCCACTTTCACCAATGGACAGATCATCCAACATGAAAATAAATAAGGAAACACAAGCTTTAAATGATACATTAAAAAAGATGCACTTAATTGATATTTATAGGATATTCCATCCAAAAACAACATAATACACATTTTTCTCAAGTGATCATGGAACATTCTCCACGATAGATCACATCTTGGGTCACAAGTCAAGCCTTGGTATTTAAGAAAATTGAAATTGTATCAAGTATCTTTTCCAACCACAATGCTATGAGACTAGATATCACTTACAGTAAAAGATCTGTAAAAAATACAAACACATGGAGCCTAAACAATACACTCCTTAATAACGAAGGGATCACTGAAAAAATCAAAGAGGAAATCAAAACATACCTAGAAACAAATGACAATGGACACACGACGACCCAAACCTATGGGATGCAGCAAAAGGAATTCTAACAGGGAAGTTTATAGCAATACAGCCTACCATAAGAAACAGGAAACATTTCGAATAAACAACCTAACCTTGCACCTAAAGCAATTAGACAAAGAAGAACAAAAAATCCCCAAAGTTCGCAGAAGGAAAGAAATCATAAAAATCAGATCAGAATGAAATGAAGGAAATGATAGCAAAGATCAACAAATTTAAAGCTGTTTCTTTGAAAAGATAAACAAAATTCATAAACCATTAGCCATACACATCAGGGAAAAAAAAGGGAGAAGACTCAAATCAATAGAATTAGAAATGAAAAAGGAGAAGTAACAACTGACACTGCAGAAATACAAAAGATCATGAGAGATTACTACAAGCAACTCTATGCCAATAAAATAGACCACCTGGACGAAATTGACCAATTATTAGAAATGCACAACCTGCCAATACTGAATCAGGAAGAAGCAGAAAATATGAACAGACCAATCACAAGCAATGAAATTGAAACTCTGATTAAAAATCTTCCAACAAACAAAGGCCCAGGACCAGATGGCTTCACAGACGAATTCTATCAAACATTTAGAGAAGAGCTAACACCTATCCTTCTCAAACTCTTCCAAAATATAGCAGAGGGAAGAACACTCCCAAATTTATTCTATGAGGACACCATCATCCTGATACCAAACCAGAGAAGGATGTCATAAAGAAAGAAAACTACAAGCCAATATCACTGATGAACATAGATGCAAAAATCCTCAATAAAATACTAGCAAACAGAATCCAACCACACATTTAAAGGATCATACATCATGATCAAGTGGGTTTATTCCAGGAATGCAAGGATTTTTCAATATACGCCAATCAATCAAAGTGATACACCATATTAACAAATTGAAGGAGAAAAACCATATGGTTATCTCAATAGATGCAGAGAAAGCTTTTGACAAAATTCAACACCAATTTATGATAAAAAAAAAGAACCCTCCAGAAAGTAGGCATAGAGGAAACATTCCACAATATAATAATAAAGGCCATATATGACAAACACACAGCCAACATAATCCTCAATGGTGAAAAACTGAAACCATGTCCACTAAGATCAGGAACACAACAAGGTTGCCCACTCTCACCACTCTTATTCAACATAGTTGTGGAAGTTTTAGCCCCAGCAATCAGAGAAGAACCGGAAATAAAAGGAATCCAAATCGGAAAAGAAGAAGTAAAGCTGTCACTGTTTGCAGATGACATGATATTATACATAGAGAATCCTAAAGATACTACCAGAAAGCTACTAGATCTAATCAATGAATTTGTAAAGTAGCAGGATACAAAATAAAAGCACAGAAATCTCTGGCATTCCTATACACTAATGATGAAAAATCTGAAAGTGAAATCAAGAAAACACTCCCATTTACCTTGCAACAAAAAGAATAAAATATCTAGGAATAAACCTATCTAAGGAGACAAAAGAATTGTATGCAAAAATTATAAGACACTGATGAAAGTAGTTAAAGATGAGACAAATAGGTGGAGAGATACACAATGTTCTTGAATTGGAAGAATCAACATTGTGAAAATGATTCTACTACCCAAAGCAATCTACAGATTAAATGCAATCCCTGTCAAACTCCCACTGGCATTTTTCACAGAACTAGAACAAAAAATTCACAATTTGTATGGAAACACAAAAGACCCCGAATAGCCAATGCAATCTTGAGATGGAAAAACGGAGCTGGAAGAATCAGGCTCCCTGACTTCAGACTATACTACAAAGCTACAGTAATCAAGACAGTATGGTACTGGCACAAAAACAAAAATATAGATTAATGAAACAGAATAGAAAGCCCAGAGATAAGCCCATGAACATATGGTCACCTTATCTTTGATAAAGGAGGCATGAATATACAGTGGAGAAAGAACAGCCTCCTCAATAAGTGCTGCTGGGAAAATTGGACAGGTACATGTAAAAGTATCAAATTAGAACACTCCCTAACACCATACACAAAAATAAACTCAAAATGGATTAAGGACCTATATGTAAGGCCAGAAAATGTCAAACTCTTAGAGGAAAACATAGGCAGAATACTCTATGACATAAATCACAGCAAGATCCTTTTTGACCCACCTCCTAGAGAAATGGACATAAAAACAAAAATAAACAAATGGGACGTAATAAAACTTCAAAGCTTTTGCACAGCAAAAAAGACAAAAAGACATCCCTCAGAATGGAGGAAAACATTTGCAAATGAAGCAACTGACAAAGGATTAATCTCCAAAATTTACAAGCAGTTCATGCAGCTCAATAACAAAGAAAACTAACAACCCAATCCAAAAATGGGCAGAAGACCTAAATTGGCATTTTTCCAAAGAAGATACAGATAGCCAACAAACACATGAAAGAATGTTAAACCTCATTAATCCGTAGAGAAATGCAAATCAAAACTACAATGAGATAACATCTCACACCAGTCAGAATTGCCATCATCAAAAAATCTACAAAAACTAAATGCTGGAGAGGGTGTGGAGAAAAGGGAGCACTCTTGCACTGCTGGTGGGATTCTTAATTGGTACAGCCACTATGGAAAACAGTATGGAGGTTCCTTTAAAAACTACAAAAAGAACTACCATATGACCCAGTAATCCCACTACTGGGCATATACCCTGAGAAAACCATAATTCAAAAAGAGTCATGTACCAAAATGTTCATTCCAGCTCTATTTACAGTTGCCAGAAGATGGAAACAACCTAAGTGTCCATCATTGGATGAATGGATAAAGAAGATGTGGCACATATATACAACGGAATATTACTCAGCCATATAAAGAAACGAAAATGATCTATTTGTATGAGGTGGATGGACCTAGAGTCTTTCATACAGAGTGAAGTAAGTCACAAAGAGAAAGGGGAATACTGTATGCTAACACATATATATGCAATTTAAGAAAAAACATGTCATGAAGAACCTAGGGTTAAAACAGGAATAAAGATACAGTCCTACTAGAAAATGAACTTGATATGGAGAGGGGGAAGGGTAAGCTTTGACAAAGTGAGAGAGTGACATGGACATATATACACTACCAAGTGTTAAATAGATAGCTAGTGGGAAGCAGCCGCATAGCACAGGGAGATCATCTCTGTGCTTTTTGACCACCTAGAGGGGTGGGATATGGGGGATCAGAGGGAGGGAGATGCAAGAGGGAAGAGATATGGGGACATATGTATATGTATAACTGATTCACTTTGTTATAAAGCAGAAACTAACACACCCTTGTAAAGCAATTATACTCCAATAAAGATGTCAAAAAAATACTCTATGACATAAATCACAGCAAGATCCTTTTTGACCCACCGCCTAAAAAATGGAAATAAAAACAAAAATAAACAATTGGCACCCAATGAAACTTAAAAGCTTTTGCATAGCAAAGGAAAACATAAATAAGACAAAAAGACAAACCTCAGCATGGAGAAAATATTTGCACATGAAGCAATTGACAAAGGATTAAACCCAGAATGTAAAAGCAGCTCATGCAGCTCAATATCAAAAAAACAAACAGCCCAATCCACAAATGGTTCTCTCATATGTATATATGAAAAAAGGAAATCCTGTCATCTATTACAAATTTGATGAATCTTGAGGGCATTATGCAATAAGTGAGACAGAGAAACACAAATAATGTATGATATCACTTATATGTGAAATCCAATAAAGTGAAACTCAGAGAAACAGAATAAAGTGATGGTTACCAGAAGCTTGAGGCTGGAGGAAATTGGAGATATTGGATAAAGAATACAAATGTCCAGTTATAAGATCAACATGTTTGGGGATCTAATGTACAGCACGGTTGGTTATAGCTAATATACTATATCATGTATTGCATTTTGTAAGAATTTAGATATTATAAGTTCTCAGCACACATACAAAAAAGGCAACTATGTGATGTGGTGGAAGTGGTAGCTAATGCTATAGTGGTAATAATTGTACAACATATAAATGTTTCAAATTAACATGTTATACAATTTTAGCACAGTGTTATGTGTCAACTGTAACTAAACAAACTGGAAAAAAGAAAGTAAGAAAAGAGCAAAGTTAGTAGAAGGAAGGAATTTTAAAATCAGAGAAGAAATATTTTTTTATAACAAAGAAAAGTGAAACTAACATATTTTAAAATTAAAGTATAGTTGACTTACATTATATAAGTTTCAAGAGTACAATGTACTAATTTTATATTTTTATAGATTATATCCTAATGAAGTTATAAAATATTGGCGAGGGTATTGGATAAGATGGTGGAGTGAAAGGCCCTGAGCTCACCTCCTCTCATGAGTACACCAAAATCACAACTGCTGAACAACCATTGATAAAAGTGACTGGAATCTACCAAGAAAAAATATTCTACATCCAGAGACAAATAAGGGACAGTGGGACAGTAGGAGGGGAGCACTTCTCATATAATCAAATCCCATACCACCTGGGTGGGTGACCCACAAATTGGAGAATAATTATATCGCAGAAGTTCTCCCACAGGGGTGAGAGCTCTGAGCAGCATTTTTCCATGTGCCTATTGGCCATCTGTATGTCTTCTTTGGAGAAATGTTTACATAGGTCTTCTGCCCACTTTTTGATTGGATTGTGTAGGATATATTTGTTATTGAGTTGTATGAGCTGTTTGAATATTTTGGAAATTAAGACCTTGTCGATTGCATCACTTGCAAATATTTCCTCCCAGTCCATATGTTGTCTTTTCTTTTTGTTTATGTTTTCCTTTGCTGTGCAATAGTTTGTAAGTTTGATTAGGTCACATTGTTTATTTTTGTGTTTATTTCTATTGTCTTGGGAGACTGACCTAAGGGAACATTGGTATTATTTATGTCAGATAATCTTTGCCTAAGTTCTCTTCTAGGAGTTTTATGTTGTCATGTCTTACATTTAAGTCTTTAAGCCATTTTGAGTTTATTTTTTATGTATGGTGTGAGGGTGTGTTCTAACTTCATTGATTTACATGCGGCTGTCCAGCTTTCTCAACAGGACTTGCTGAAGAGACTGTCTTTTCTCCATTGTATTTTCTTGGTTCCTTTGTCAAAGATTATTTCACTGTAAGTGTGTCGGTTTATTTCTGGACTCTCTATTCTGTTCTTTTGATCCATATATCTGGTTTTTTTGCCCATACCAAGCTGGTTTGATGAATGTAGCTTTGCAGTATTGTATGAAGTCTGGGAAGGTTATGCCTCCAGCTTTGTTCTTTTTCTCAGGATTAGTTTGGCAATTCTGGGTCTTTTATGGTTCCATATAAATTTTAGGATTATTTGTTCTACTTCTGTGAAAAATGCCATAGTTAATTTGATAGGTTTCACATCAAATTTGTAGATTGCTTTGGGTGGTATGGCCACGTTAACATTTGTTCTTCCAATCCAAGAGCATGGTATATCTTTCCATTTCTTTGAATCATCTTCAATTTCCTTTATCATTGTTTTATAGTTTTCAGTGTATAAGTCTTTCACCTCCTTGGTCAGGTTTATTCCTAAGTATCTTATTCTTTTTGATGCAATTTTAAAAGGGATTGTTTTCTTACTTTTACTTTCTGATATTTCATTGTTAGTGTAAAGAAATGCAACCAAATTCTGTATGTTAATCTTGTATCTTTCTACCCTGCTGAATTCATTGATCAGTTCTAGTAGTTTATATGTGGAGTCTTTAATATTTTCTATATCATGTCATCTGCATATAATGACAATTTTACATCTTCCCTTCCAATTTGGATAAACTTAGTTCTTTTTCTTGTCTCATCACTGTGGCTAGGACTTCCAAAATTATGTTGAATAAAAGTTGTGAGAGTGGGTGTCCTTGCCTTGTTCCAGAGTTTAGTGGGAAGGCTTTCAGCTTTTCACTGTTGAGTATAATGTTGGCTGTGCATTTGTCATAAATAGCTTTTATTATGTTGAGATATGTTCCCTCTATACCCACTTTGGTAAGAGTATTTTTTAACATGAATTGATGTTGAATTTTATCGAATGATTTTTCTGCATCTATTGAGATGATCATATGGTTTTTGTCTTTTCTTTTGTTGATGTGGTGGGTCACATTTATTGGTTTGTGTATGTTGAACCATCCTTGTGACCCTGGGACGAATTCAACTTAATCATGGTGTATAATCTTTTTTATGCGTTGTTAGATACAATTTGCTAGAATTTTGTTGAGAATTTTTGCATGTATATTCATCAAAGATCTTGGCCTGTAATTTTCTTTTCTTGTAGTATCTTTGTCTGTGTTTGGTATCAGGGTGGTGGTGGATTCACAGAATGACACTGGAAGTGTTCCGTCCTCCTCAATCTTTTGGAAGAGTTTGGGAAGGATAGGACTTCTGTTTGCTGGGAGGTTTTTTGTTTGTTTGTTTTTGTTGGTTTTTGTTTTATAGATTATCTTTCACTCTAGTGATCTGTCTGTCCAAATTATTTCTTCTTGATTCAGTTTTGGTGGGCTGTATGTTTCTAGAAACTTGTGCATTTCTTCTAGGTTGTACAATTTGTTGGCAAATAATTGTTCACAGTTTTCTCTTATGGGTTTTTGTATTTCTGCAGTATTGGTTGTTATTTCTCCTCTTTCATTTCTTATTTTGTTTATTTGGGTCCTCTTTTCTCCTTGGTGAGCCCAGTGAAAAGTGTCTCAATTTTGTTTACCCTTTCAAAGAACCAGCTCTCAGTTTTATTGATTTTTCTCTTGTTTATTAATCTCTATTTTATTTATTTCCTCTCTGACCTTTACTATTTCCTTCCTTCTGCTGAATTTAGGTTTTGTTTGTTCTTCTTTTTCTAATACTTTTAGGTGGTAGGTTAGGTTGTTTATATAAGATTTTTCTTGTTTTCTGAGGAAGACTTGTATCACTATGACCTTCCCTCTAAGAAATGCTTTTGCTGCATACCATTGCTTGTGTATGGTTGTGTTTTCATTGTCATTTGTCTCAAGATATGTTTTAATTTCCTCTTTGATTTCATTGTTAACCCTTTGGTTTTTTAGGAGCATGCTGTGTAGTCTCCATGTAATAGGACTTTTCTCATTTCTCCTTCTGTGGTTGATTTCCTGTTTCATGCCACTGTGGTCAGAAAAGATATGTGAAATAAACTATAGTCTTAAGTTTGTTGAATCTTGTATTGGCCTGTATTTTTCTCTCTTTCTTTGCAGTGTCTTTGTTTTTATGTATCAAGGTAATGTTTGCCTTGTAGAATGAGTTTCAGCCTGTTCCCTTTTCTTCAATGTTTTGGGAATAGTTTGAGCAGCCTAGGTATTACCTCTTTTTTCAATGTTTTGTAGAATTTCCCTGTAAAGCTGTTTGATTCTGGACTTACTTTTGGAGTTTTCTTATTACAGATTCAGTTTCAACACGAGAAATTATCTGTTCAAATTATCGATTTCATTCAAATTCCCAAGAGAAGCTATCTCAATAAAGATTATATTTTCTTAGAGTCAGGGATGGAAGTAGGATTTATGAATGGTTGTTGGGAATTCCCTGATGGTCCAATGGGTAAGACTCTGCACGTTCACTGACGAAGGAATGGGTTCAATCCCTGGTCAGGGAACTAAGATCCCTCAAATTATACAGTGTGGCCATTAATAAATAAATAAATAAAGCTTGTTGATAGGAACATTATGTCTATTATGGCTTCTCTTTCACATCTTTATTCACTTGAACTCTCTCCTACTCAGCCTGAGTCATCCATTTTTCTGTGTGTGTGTGCATGTTGGGGTGAAGAGGGGAAAATAAGAAGTTAGCATCAATTCAACAGGAATGTGAGGAGCATTGCTTTTTTTTTTTCTTTTCAAAAAAAGATAACATTTCCAAAATAGGCTTAAACAATTAAATTATATGTCTTCAGTGAATATGTTATTTATGTACATGATCAGGAGTCATATTGAGAATGTTTAACAACTGGAACCAAATGAACACTGGTCATTCCAGACTATTGTCCAACAAAAATGGGCTAGGCTCACTCAGGTCGGGGGGAGGGAGGGGTGCAGATGCGAGACGAGCCTGCGGTGGCAGAGGCCAGCAGGACATTGCACCAGCCTTAGGCGATCCCTGCGTTCTCCCGTGGAAGTTGTCCCTGGATCCTGGGACGCTGGCAGTGGTGGGCAGCACAGGATCCACGGAAGGGAGGTGTGGATAGTGACCTGTGCTCACACACTGGCTTCTTGGTGGTGGCAACAGCAGCCTTAGCGTCTCCTGCCCGTCTCTGGGGTCCGTGCTGTTAGCCGCGGCTCGCGCCCGTCTCTGGAGCTCCTTTAGGCAGCGCTCTTAATCCCCTCTCCTCACGCACCAGGAAACAAAGAGGCAAGAAAAAGTCTCTTGCCTCTTCTGCAGGTCCAGACTTTTCCCCGGATTCCCTCCCGGCTAGCCGTTGTGCACTAACCCCCTGCATGCTGTGTTCACGCCGCCAACCCCAGTCCTCTCCTGGCGCTCCGACTGAAGTCCGAGCCCAAAGCAGTTGCTCCTTTAACCGCATCCTGTCTGAGTGAAGAACAGACGCCCTCCGGCGACCTACAGGCAGAGTCAGGGCCAAATACAAAGCTAAGCCCCTGGACTGTGCGAACAAAGCAGAGAAAGGGAAATCTCTCCCAGCAGCCTCAGAAGCAGCGGATTAAAGCACCACAATCAACTTGACGTACCCTTCATCTGTGGAATACATGAATAGACAATGAATCATTGCAAATTGAGGAGATGGATGTTGAGAGCAAGATTTATGATTTTTTCCCCTTTTCCTCTTTTTGTGAGTGTGTATGTGTATACTTCTGTGTGAGATTTTGTCTGTATAGCTTTGCTTTCACCATTTGTTCCAGGGTTCTATCCATCCGGTTTTTTTAAAATTTTTTTCTTAATAACTATTTTTTATTTTAATAACCTTATTTTATTTTATCATACTTTATTTTATTTTATCTTCTTTATTTCTTTCTTTCCTTCTTTCCCTCCTTCCTTCCCTCCTTCTTTCCTTCCTTCTTTCTTACTCTTTCTTTCTTTCTTTCTTTCTACTTCTACTAATTCTTGCATTCCACTTGTTCTCCCTTTTATATTGAGCCGTGTGGAAGAAAGGCTTTTAGTGCTGCACCCAGGAGTCAGTGCTGTGCCTCTGAGATGGAAGAGCTAACTTCAGGACACTGCTCCACAAGCGACCACCCAGCTCCACATAATATCAAAGGGTGAAAATCTCCCACAGATCTCCATCTCAAAACGAGAACCCGGCTTCACTCAATGACAAGCAAGCTAAAGTGCTGGACACCCTATGCTAAACAGCTAGAAAGACAGAAACACCACACAACCCATTAGCAGAGAGACTGCCTAAAATCACAAGTCCACAGACAACCGAAAACACACCAACAGACGTGGACCTGCACAACAGAAAGACAATATCAAGCCTCAAACACCAGAACACAGGCACTAGTCCCCTGCACCAGGAAGCCTACACAACCCACTGAACCAACTTTAGCCACTGGAGACAGACACAAAAAACAACGGGAATTACGAACCTGTAGCCTGCAAAAAGGAGACCCCAAACACAGTAAGATAAGCAAAATGAGAAGACAGAAAAACAAACCGTAGATGAAGGAGCAAGATAAAAACCCACCACACCTAACAAATGAAGAGTAAATAGGCAGTCTACCTGAAAAAGCATTCAGAATAATGATAGTAGGCATGGTACAATATCTTGGAAATAGAATAGAGAAAATGCAAGAAACATTTAACAAGGACCTAGAAGAACTAAAGAAGAAACAAGCAATGATGAACAACACAATAAATGAAAATAATAATAATCTAGATGGCATCAACAGCAGAATAACTGAGGCAGAAGAACGGATAAGTGACCTGAGAGATAAAATAGTGGTAATAAATACTGCAGAGAAGAATAAAGAAAAAAGAAAGAAAAGAACTGAGGACAGTCTCAGAGACAGCTGGGACAACATTAAACACACGAACATTCGAATTATAGCAGTTCCAGAAGAAGAGGAAAACAAAGGGACTGAGAAAATATTTGAAATGATTATAGTTGAAAACATCCCTAATATGGGAAAGGAAATAGTTAATCAAGTCCAGGAAGCACAGAGAGTCCCATACAGGATAAATTCAAGGAGAAACACGCCAACACACATATTAATCAAACTGACAAAAATTAAATACAAGGATATATCCTTAGAAGATGGCGGAAGAGTAAGACGCGGAGATCGCCTTCCTCCCCACGGATACACCAGAAATACATCCACACGTGGAACAACTCCTACAGAACTCCTACTGAAGGCTGGCAGAAGACCTCAGACCTCCCAAAAGGCAAGAAACTCCCCACGTACCTGGGTAGGGCAAAAGAAAAAACAGAGACAAAAGAATAAGGACGGCACCTGCACCAGTGGGAGGGAGCTGTGAAGGAGGAAAAGTTTCCACACACTAGGAAGCCCCTCCGCGGGCGGAGACTGCGGGAGGCGGAGGGGGGAGTTTCGGGACCGCGGAGTAGTGCACAGAGACGGGTGCGGAGGGCAAAGCGGGGAGATTCCTGCACAGACGATCGGTGCCGACCAGCAATCACCAACCCGAGAGGCTTGTCTGCTCACCCGCCGGGGTGGGCGGGGCTGCGAGCTGAGGCTCGGGTTTTGGTTTTGGAAAGAGCTCAGGGAGAGGACTGGGGTTGGCGGCTTGAACATAGCCTGAAGGGGTTAGTGCACCACGACTAGCCGGGAGGGAGTTCGGGGAAAAGCCTGCACCTGCCGAAGAGGCAAGAGACTTTTTCTTCCCTCTTTGTTTCCTGGTGCGCGAGGAGAGGAGTTTAAGAGCACTGCTTAAAGGATCTCCAGAGACGGGCGCGAGCCGCGGCTAAAAGTGCGAACCCCAGAGACGGGCGCGAGTCGCGGCTAAAAGCGTGAACCCCAGAGACGGGCGCGAGCCACGGCTGAAAGTGCAAACCCCAGAGAAGGGCGCGAGCCGCGGCTAAAACCGCGGACCCAAGAGCCGGGCGGGAGATGCTAAGGCTGCTGCTACCGCCACCAAGGGGCCTGTGTGCGAGCACAGGTCACTCTCCACACCCCTCTTCCGCGGAGCCTGTGCAGCCCGCCACTGCCAGGTTCCCGGGATCCAGGGACAACTTCCCCGGGACAACGCACGGCGGGCCTCAGGCTGGTGCAACGTCACGCCGGCCTCTGCCGCAACGTCATGCTGCCTCTGCCGCCGCAGGCCCGCCCCGCACGCAGTGCCCCTCCTTCCCCCATCCCCCAACCCCCGGCCTGAGTGAGCCGGAGCCCCGAATCACAGGCTCCTTTAACCCCGTCCTGTCTGAGCGAAAAAACAGACGCCCTCCAGCGACCTACACGCAGAGGCAGGGCCAAATCCAAAGCTGAGCTCCTGTGAGCTGTGAGAACAAAGAAGAGAAAGGGAAATCTCTCCCAGCAGCCACAGAAGCAGCGGATTAAAGCTCCACAATCAACTTGATATACCCTGCATCTGTGGAATACCTGAATAGACAAGGAATGATCCCAAATTGAAGAGGTGGACTTTAGGAGCGAGATCTATGATTTTTTCCCCATTTCCTCTTTTTGTGAATGTGTACGTGTATGCTTCTGTGTGAGATCTTGTCTGTATACTCTTGCTTCCACCATTTGTCCTAGGGCTCTATCCGTCCATGTTTTTTTTTAAAAAATTCTTTTTCTTAATAATTAAGTTTAATTGTAATAACTTTATTATACTTTACCTTCATTCTTTCTTTCTTTCCTTCCTGCCTTCCCTCCTTTAGACAACGAATCACCCCAAATTGAGGAGGTGGTCTCTGAGAGCAAGATTTATGATTTTTCCCCCTTTACCTCTTTTTGTGAAGGTGTATGTGTATGCTTCTGTGTAAGATTTTCTCTGTATACCTTTGCTTCCAACATTTGTCCTAAGGTTCTATCCGTCCCTTTTTTTTTTCTTTTTTTCTAAATATTTTTTAATTCAATAACTATATTATACTTTATTTTATTTTTACTGTATCATCTTTCTTTCTGTCTTTTATCCTTCTTACCCTCCTTCCTTCCTTCCTCCCTCCCTCCCTCCCTCCTTTCTTTCCTTCTTTGCTTATTTCTTCCTTCCTTCCTTTCCTCCTTTCCTTCTTTCTTTACTCATACTGCTACTAATTCTCCCTACTTTTTCTCCCTTTTATTCTGAGCTGTGTGGAAGAAAGGCTGTTGGTGCTCCAGCCAGGAGTCAGGGCTCTGCCTCTGAGGTAGGAGAGCCAACTTCAGGACACTGGTCAACAAGAGACCTCCCAGCTCCACATAATATTAAATGGTGGAAATATCCCAGAGACCTCCATCTTAACACCAGCACCCAGCTTCACTCAACGACCAGCAAGCCACAGTGCTGGACAACCTATGCCAAACAACTAGCAAAACAGGAACACAACCCCACCCATTAGCAGAGAGGCTGCCTAAAATCATAATAAGGCCACAGACACCCCAAAACACACCACCAGACGTGAACCTGCCCACTAGAGAGACAAGATCCAGCCTCATCCAGCACAACACAGGCACTAGTCCCCTCCACCAGGAAGCCTACACAACCCACTGAAACAACCTTAGCCACTGGAGACAGACATCAAAAACAACGGGAACTACGAACCTGCAGCCTGCAAAAAGGAGACCCCAAACACAGTAAGATAAGCAAAATGAGAAGACAGAAAAACACACAGCAGATGAAGGAGCAAGATAAAAACCCACCAGACCTAACAAATGAAGAGGAAATAGGCAATCTACCTGAAAAAGAATTCAGAATAATGATAGTAAGGATGATCCGAAATCTTGGAAGTAGAATGGACAAAATGCAAGAAACAGTTAACAAGGACGTACAAGAACTAAAGATGAAACAAGCAACGATGAACAATGCAATAAATGAAATTAAAATCACTCTAGATAGGATCAATAGCAGAATAACTGAGGCAGAAGAACGGATAAGTGACCTGGAAGATAAAGTAGTGGAAATAACTACTGCAGAGCAGAATAAAGAAAAAAGAATGAAAAGAACTGAGGACAGTCTCAGAGACCTCTGGGACAACATGAAACGCACCAACATTCGAATTATAGGGGTTCCAGAAGAAGAAGAAAGAAAGAAAGGGACTGAGAAAATATTTGAAGAGATTATAGTTGAAAACTTCCCTAATATGGGAAAGGAAATAGTTAATCAAGTCCAGGAAGCACAGAGGGTCCCATACAGGATAAATACAAGGAGAAACACGCCAAGACACATATTAATCAAACTGTCAAAAATTAAATACAAAGAAAACATATTAAAAGCAGCAAGGGAAAAACAACAAATAACACACAAGGGAATCCCCATAAGGTTAACAGCGGATCTCTCAGCAGAAACCCTACAAGCCAGAAGGGAGTGGCAGGACATACTGAAAGTGATGAAGGAGAATAGCCTGCAACCAAGACTACTCTACCCAGCAAGGATCTCATTCACATTTGATGGAGAAATTAAAACCTTTACAGACAAGCAAAAGCTGAGAGAGTTCAGCACCACCAAACCAGCTTTACAACAAATGCTAAAGGAACTTCTCTAGACACGAAACACAAGAGAAGGAAATGACCTATAGTAGCGAACCCAAAACAATATATAAAATGGAAATAGGAACATACATATCGATAATTACCTTAAATGTAAATGGACTAAATGCTCCCACCAAAAGACACAGATTGGCTGAATGGATACAAAAACAAGACCCTTATATATGCTGTCTACAAGAGACCCACTTCAGAACTAGAGACACATACAGACTGAAAGTAAGGGGATGGAAAAAGATATTCCATGCAAATGGAAACCAAAAGAAAGCTGGAGTAGCAATTCTCATATCAGACAAAATAGACTTTAAAATAAGGACTATTAAAAGGGACAAAGAAGGACACTACATAATGATCAAGGGATCGATCCAAGAAGAAGATATAACAATTGTAAATATTTATGCACCCAACATAGGAGCACCTCAATACATAAGGCAAATACTAACAACCATAAAAGGGGAGATCAACAGTAACACATTCATAGTAGGGGACTTTAACACCCCACTTTCACCCATGGACAGATCATCCAAAATGAAAATAAATAAGGAAACACAAGCTTTAAATGATACATTAAACAAGATGGACTTAATTGATGTTTATAGGACACTCCATCCAAAAACAACAGAATACACATTTTTCTCAAGTGCTCATGGAACATTCTCCAGGATAGATCATATCTTGGGTCACAAATCAAGCCTTGGTAAATTTAAGAAAACTGAAATTGTATCAAGTATCTTTTCCGACCACAACGCCATGAGACTAGATATCAATTACAGGAAAAGATCTGTAAAAAATACAAACACATGGAGGCTAAACAATACACTACTTAATAATGAAGTGATCACTGAAGAAATCAAAGAGGAAATAAAAAAATACCTAGAAACAAATGACAATGGAGACACAACGACCCAAAACCTATGGGATGCAGCAAAAGCAGTTCTAAGGGGGAAGTTTATAGCAATACAAGCCCACCTTCAGAAGCAGGAAACATCTCGAATAAACAACCTAACCTTGCACCTCAAGCAATTAGAGAAAGAAGAACAAAAAAACCCCAAAGCTAGCAGAAGGAAAGAAATCATAAAAATCAGATCAGAAATAAATGAAAAAGAAATGAAGGAAACCATAGCAAAGATCAATAAAACTAAAAGCTGGTTCTTTGAGAAGATAAACAAAATAGATAAACCACTAGCCAGACTCATCAAGAAAAAAAGGGAGAAGACTCAAATCAATAGAATTAGAAATGAAAAAGGAGAAGTAACAACTGACACTGCAGAAATAAAAAAAATCATGAGAGATTACTACAAGCAACTCTATGCCAATAAAATGGACAATCTGGAAGAAATGGACAAATTCTTAGAAATGCACAACCTGCCAAGACTGAATCAGGAAGAAATAGAAAATATGAACAGACCAATCACAAGCACTGAAATTGAAACTGTGATTAAAAACCTTCCAACAAACAAAAGCCCAGGACCAGATGGCTTCACAGGTGAATTCTATCAAACGTTTAGAGAAGAGCTAACACCTATCCTTCTCAAACTCTTCCAAAATATAGCAGAGGGAGGAACACTCCCAAATTCCTTCTACGAAGCCACCATCACCTTGATACCAAAACCAGACAAGGATGTCACAAAGAAAGAAAACTACAGGCCAATATCACTGATGAACATAGATGCAAAAATCCTCAACAAAATACTAGCAAACAGAATCCAACAGCACATTAAAAGGATCATACACCATGATCAAGTGGGGTTTATTCCAGGAATGCAAGGATTCTTCAATATACGCAAATCTATCAATGTGATAAACTATATTAACAAATTGAAGGAGAAAAACCATATGATCATCTCAATAGATGCAGAGAAAGCTTTCGACAAAATTCAACACCCATTTATGATAAAAACCCTCCAGAAAGTAGGCATAGAGGGAACTTTCCTAAACATAATAAAAGCCATATATGACAAGCCCACAGCAAACATCATCCTCAATGGTGAAAAACTGAAAGCATTTCCACTAAAATCAGGAACAAGACAAGGTTGCCCACTCTCACCACTCTTATTCAACATAGTTTTGGAAGTTTTAGCCACAGCAATCAGAGAAGAAAAGGAAATAAAAGGAATCCAAATCGGAAAAGAAGAAGTAAAGCTGTCACTGTTTGCAGATGACATGATACTGTACATAGAGAATCCTAAAGATGCTACCAGAAAACTACTAGAGCTAATCAATGAATTTGGTAAAGTAGCAGGATACAAAATTAATGCACAGAAATCTCTGGCATTCCTATATACTAATGATGAAAAATCTGAAAGTGAAATCAAGAAAACACTCCCATTTACCATTGCAACAAAAAGAATAAAATATCTAGGAATAAACCTACCTAAGGATACGAAAGACCTGTATGCAGAAAATTATAAGACACTGATGAAAGAAATTAAAGATGATACAAATAGATGGAGAGATATACCATGTTCTTGGATGGGAAGAATCAACATTGTGAAAATGACTCTACTACCCAAAGCAATCTACAGATTCAATGCAATCCCTATCAAACTACCACTGGCATTTTTCACAGAACTAGAACAAAAAATTTCGCAATTTGTATGGAAACACAAAAGACCCCGAATAGCCAAAGCAATCTTGAGAACGAAAAAAGGAGCTGGAGGAATAAGGCTCCCTGACTTCAGACTATATTACAAAGCAACAGTAATCAAGACAGTATGGTACTGGCACAAAAACAGAAAGATAGATCAGTGGAACAGGATAGAAAGCCCAGAGATAAACCCACGCACATATGGACACCTTATCTTTGATAAAGGAGGCAGGAATGTACAGTGGAGAAAGGACAGCCTCTTCAATAAATGGTGCTGGGAAAACTGGACAGGTACATGTAAAAGTATGAGATTAGATCACTCCCTAACACCATACACAAAAATAAGCTCAAAATGGATTAAAGACCTAAATGTAAGGCCAGAAACTATCAAACTCTTAGAAGAAAACATAGGAAGAACACTCTATGACATAAATCACAGCAAGATCCTTTCTGACCCACCTCCTAGAGTAATGGAAATAAAAACAAAAATAAACAAATGGGACCTAATGAAACTTCAAAGCTTTTGCACAGCAAAGGAAACCATAACCAAGACCAAAAGACAACCCTCAGAATGGGAGAAAACATTTGCAAATGAAGCAACTGACAAAGGATTAATCTCCAAAATTTACAAGCAGCTCATGCAGCTCAATAACAAAAATACAAACAACCCCATCCAAAAATGGGCAGAAGACCTAAATAGACATTTCTCCAAAGAAGATATACAGAATGCCAACAAACACATGAAAGAATGCTCAACATCATTAATCATTAGAGAAATGCAAATCAAAACTACAATGAGATATCATCTCACACCAGTCAGAATGGCCATCATCAAAAAATCAAGAAACAATAAATGCTGGAGAGGGTGTGGAGAAAAGGGGACACTCTTGCACTGCTGGTGGGAATGTGAATTGGTTCAGCCACTGTGGAGAACAGTATGGAGGTTCCTTTAAAAACTACAAATAGAATTACCATATGACCCAGCAATCCCACTACTTGGCATATACCCTGAGAAAACCAAAATTCAAAGAGAGTCATGTACCAAAATGTTCATTGCAGCTCTATTTACAATAGCCAGGACATGGAAACAACCTAAGCGCCCATCATCGGATGAATGGATAAAGAAGATGTGGCACATATACACAATGGAATATTACTCAGCCTTAAAAAGAAATGAAATTGAGCTATTTGTAATGAGATGGATAGACCTAGAATCTGTCATACAGAGTGAAGTAAGTCAGAAAGAAAAAGGCAAATACCGTATGCTAACACATATATATGGAATTTAAGGGGAAAAAATGTCATGAAGAACCTAGGGGTAAGATAGGAATAAAGACGCAGACCTACTGGAGAACGGACTTAAGGATATGGGGAGGGGGAAGGGTGAGTTTTGACAGGGCGAGAGAGAGTCATGGACATATACACACTAACAAACGTAGTAAGGTAGATAGCTGGGGGGAAGCAGCCGCAAGGCACAGGGATATTAGCTCGGTGCTTTGTGACAGCCTGGAAGGGTGGGATGGGGAGAGTGGGAGGGAGGGAGGGAGACGCAAGAGGGAAGACATATGGGAACATATGTATATGTATAGCTGATTCACTTTGTTGTAAATCAGAAACTAACACACCATTGTAAAGCAATTATACCCCAATAAAGATGTTTAAAAAAAAAAGAAAAAAAGAAAAAAAAAATCTAGAAACAATAAATGCTGGAGAGGGTGTGGAGAAAAGGGGACACTCTTGCACTGCTGGTGGGAATGTGAATTGGTTCAGCCACTGTGGAGAACAGTATGGAGGTTCCTTAAAAAACTACAAATAGAATTACCATATGACCCAGCAATCCCACTACTGGGCATATACCCTGAGAAAACCAAAATTCAAAAAGAGTCATGTACCAAAATGTTCATTGCAGCTCTATTTACAATAGCCAGGACATGGAAACAACCTAAGCGCCCATCATCGGATGAATGGATAAAGAAGATGTGGCACATATACACAATGGAATATTACTCAGCCTTAAAAAGAAATGAAATTGAGCTATTTGTAATGAGATGGATAGACCTAGAGTCTGTCATACAGAGTGAAGTAAGTCAGAAAGAAAAAGACAAATACCGTATGCTAACACATATATATGGAATTTAAGGGAAAAAAAATGTCATGAAGAACCTAGGGGTAAGATAGGAATAAAGACGCAGACCTACTGGAGAACGGACTTAAGGATATGGGGAGGGGGAAGGGTGAGTTTTGACAGGGCGAGAGAGAGTCATGGACATATACACACTAACAAACGTAGTAAGGTAGATAGCTGGGGGGAAGCAGCCGCAAGGCACAGGGATATTAGCTCGGTGCTTTGTGACAGCCTGGAAGGGTGGGATGGGGAGAGTGGGAGGGAGGGAGACGCAAGAGGGAAGACATATGGGAACATATGTATATGTATAGCTGATTCACTTTGTTATAAAGCAGAAACTAACACACCATTGTAAAGCAATTATACCCCAATAAAGATGTTAAAAAAATTAAAAAATAAAAAATAAAATAAAAAACATTTGTAAAATAAAAAAAAAAAAAAGACACATGCACCCCAATGTTCATTGCAGCACTATTTACAATAGCCAGGTCATGGAAGCAACCTAAATGCCCATTGACAGACGAATGTATAAAGAAATAGTGGTTCATATATACAATAGAATATTTCTCAGCCATAAAAATGAACGAAATTGAGTCATTTGCTGAGACGTGGATGAATCTGGAGACTGTCATACAGAGTGAAGTAAGTCAGAAAGAGAAAGACAAATATCATCTATTAACGCATATATGTGGAACCTAGAAAAATGGTACAGATGAACCGTTTTGCAGGGCAGAAGTTGAGACACAGATGTAGAGAACAAACGTAAGGACACCAAAGGGTGAAAGCCACTATGGGGAGGGGATGCTGCTACACTGAATTGGGCAATTGGGATTGACATGTGTACATTGATGTGTATAAAATTGATGACTAATAAGAACCTGCTGTATATAAAAATAAATCAAACGAAATTCAAAAATTAAAAAAAATAATATAAAAAAATAAATTAAAGAAATAAAGCTTGTGGTTCCTTATTTATTTTCAATTTGGATAATGTGTCCATTGGTGAAAGAGGGTTGTAAAAGTCCCCTACTATAATTGTGCTACTATCAATTTACCCTTTTATGGCTGTTAGTATTTGCCTTATGTATTGAGGTGCTCCTATATTTGGTGCATAAATATTTTTAACAACTTTATTGGAGTATAATTGCTTTACAATGGTGTGTTAGTTTCTACTTTATAACAAAGTGAATCAGTTATACATATACATATGTTCCCATATCTCTTCCCTCTTGTGTCTCCCTCCCTCCCACCCTCCCTATCCCTCCCCACTAGGTGGTCACAAAGCACCGAGCTGATCTCCTTGTGTTATGCGGCTATTTCCCACTAGTTATCTATTTTACACTTGGTAGTGTATATATGTACATGCTACTCTCTCACTTTGTCCCAGCTTACACTACTCCTTCCCCATATCCTCAAGTCCATTCACTAGTAGGTCTGTATCTTTATTCCCATCTTACCCCTAGGATATTCATGACATTTTTTTTCTTAGATTCCATATATATGTGTTACCATATCGTATTTGTCTTTCTCTTCCTGACTTACTACACTCTGTATAATAGACTCTAGGTCCGTCCACCTGACTACAAATAATTCAATTTCATTTCTTTTTATGGCTGAGTAATATTCCATTGTATATATGTGCCACATCTTCTTTATCCATTCATCCAATGATGAACATTTAGGTTGTTTCTATCTCCTACCTACTGTAAATAGACCTGCAATGAATATTTTGGTACATGACTGTTTTTGAATTATGGTTTTCTCAGGGTACATGCCCAGTACTGGGATTGCTGGGTCATATGGTAGTTCTATTTGTAGTTTTTTAAGGAACCTCCATACTGCTCTCCATAGTGGCTATACCAATTCACATTCCCACCAGCCGTGCAACAGTGTTCCGTTTTCTCCAAACCCTGTCCAGCATTTATTGTTTCTAGATTTTTTGATGATGGCCATTCTGACCGGAGTGAGATGATATCTCATTGTTTTGTTTTTGTTGGCTTGGTTGTTTCGTTTTTCGTGTTTTTTCCTGTGGTACTTGGGCCTCTCACTCTCGTGGCCTCTCCCGTTGCGGAGCACAGGCTCTGGACGCACAGGCTCAGCAGCCATGGCTCACGGCCACAGCTGCTCTGCAGCATGTGGGATCATCCGGGACCAGGGCACAAACCAGTGTCCCCTGCATTGGCTGGTGGACTCTCAACAACTACGCTACCAGGAAAGACCCTCATTGTAGGGTTTTGTGTTTTTTGGGGTTTTTTTAATCTTTATTGGAGTATAATTGCTTTACAGTGGTGTGTTAGTTTCGGCTTTATAAAAAAGTGAATCAGTTATACATATACACATGTTCCCATATCTCTTCCCTCTTGTGTCTCGCTCCCTCCCACCCTCCCTATCTCACCCCTCTAGGTGGTCACAAAGCACCGAGCTGATCTCCCTGTGCTATGCGGCTGCTTCCCACTAGCTATCTATTTTACATTTCGTAGTGTATATATGTCCATACCTCTCCCTCACTTTGTCACAGCTTACCCTTCCCACTCCCCATATCCTCAAGTCCATTCTCTAGTAGGTCTGTGTCTTTAGTCCTGTCTTACCCCTAGGCTCTTCACTACATATTTTTCTTAAATTCCATATATATGTGTTAGCATACGGCATTTGTCTTTTTCTTTCTGACTTACTTCACTCTGAATGGCAGACTCTAGGTCTATCCACCTCATTACAAATAGCTCAATTTCGTTTCTTTTTATGTCTGAGTAATATTCCATTGTATATATGTGCCACATCTTCTTTATCCATTCATCCAATGATGGACACTTAGGTTGTTTCCATCTCCACGCTATTGTAAATAGAGCTGCAATGAACATTTTGGTTCATGACACTTTTTGAATTATGGTTTTCTCAGGATATATGCCCAATAGTGGGATTGCTGGATCATATAGTAGTTCTATTTGTAGTTTTTTAAGGAACCTCCATACTGTTCTCCATAGTGGCTGTACCAATTCACATTCCCACCAGCAGTGCAAGAGTGTTCCCTTTTCTCCACACCCTCACCAGCATTTATTTTTTCTAGATTTTTTAATAATGGCCATTCTGACTGGTGTGAGATGATATCTCATTGTCATTTTGATTTGCATTTCTCTAATAATTAATGATGTTGAGCATTCTTTCATGTGTTTGTTGGCAGTCTGTATATCTTCCTTGGAGAAATGTCTGTTTAAGTCTCCTGCCCATTTTTGGATTGGGGTATTTGTTGTTTTGTAATCGAGCTGCATGAGCTGCTTATAAATTTTGGAGATTACTACTTTGTCCGTTACTTCATTTGCAAATATTTTCTCCCATTCTGAGGGTTGTCTTTTGGTCTTGTTTATAGTTTCCTTTGCTGTGCAAATGCCATGACTCTTTCTGAATTATCGTTTTCTCAGGGTATATGCCCAGTAGTGGGATTGCTGGGCCATATGGTAATTCTCTTTGCAGTTTTTTAAGGAACCTCCATGGTGTTCTCCATAGTGGCTGTATCAATTCACCTTTCCACCAGCAGTGCAGGAGTGTTCCCTGTTCTCCACATGTTCTCCAGCATTTATTGTTTCTAGATTTTTTGATGATGGCCATACTGAGTGCTGTGAGATGATATCTCATTGTAGTTTTGATTTGCATTTCTCTAATGATTAATGATGTTGAGCATTCTTTCATGTGTTTTTGTCTATCTGTACATCTTTGGAGAAATGTCAGTTTAGGTTTTCTGCCCATTTTTGGATTAGGTTTTTAATTTTTTTGTTATTGAGCTGCATGAGCTGCCTGTAAATTTTGGAGATTAATGTTTTGTCAGTTGCTTCATTTGCAAATGTTTTCTCCGATTCTCATGGTTCTCTTTTGGTCCTCTTTATGGTTTCCTTTGCTGTGCAAGAGCTTTGAAGTTTCATTATGTCCCATTTGTTTATTTTGTTTTCATTTCTATTTCTCTAGGAGGTGGGTCAAAAAGGATCTTGCTGTGATTTATGTCATAGAGTATTCTGCCTCTATGCAGAGTTTGATGCTGTTTGGCCTTACATTAAGTCTTTAATCCATTTTGAGTTTATTTTTGTGTATGGTGATAGGAAGTTTTCTAATTTCATACTTTTACATGTGCATGTCCAGTTTTCCCAGCACCACTTATTGCAGGGCTGTCTTTTGTCCACTGTAAATTCTTGCCTCGTTTTTCAAAGATAAGGTGACCATATGTGCATGCGTTTATCTCTGGGCTTTCTATCCTGTTCCATTGACCTATATTTCTGTTTTTGTGCCAGTTCCATACTGTCTTGATTACTGTAGCTTTGTAGTATAGTCTGAAGTCAGGGAGCTTGATTCCTCCAGCTCCATTTTTCATTATCAATATTGCTTTGGCTATTCGGGGTCTTTTGTGTTTCCATACAAATTGTGAAATTTTTTGTTCAAGTTCTGTGAGAAGTGCCAGTGGTAATTTGATAGGGATTGCATTGCATCTGTAGATTGCTTTGGGTAGCAGACTCATGTTCACAATGACGAATCTTCCAATCCAAGAACATGGTATATCTCTCCATCTATTTGTATCATCTTTAATTTCTTTCATCAGTGTCTTATTATTTTCTGCATACAGGTCTTTTTTCTCCTTATGTAGGTTTATTCCTAGATATTTTATTCTTTTTGTTGCAAGGTAAATGGGAGTGTTTTCTTGATTTCACTTTCAGATTTTTCATCATTAGTGTATAGGAATGCCAGAGATTTCTGTATATAAATTTTGTATCCTGCTACTTTAACACATTCATTGATTAGCTCTAGTAGTTTTCTGGTAGCATCTTTAGGATTCTCTATGTACAGTATCATGTCATCTGCAAACAGTGACAGTTTTACTTCTTATTTTCTGATTTGAATTCCTTTTATTTCCTGTTCTTCTCCGATTGCTGTGGCAAAATCTTCCAAAACTATGTTGAATAAGAATGTTGAGAGTGGGCAACCTTGTCTTGTTCCTGATCTTCATGGAAGTGCCTTCAGTTTTTCACCATTGAGGACGATGTTGGCTATGGGTTTGTCATATATGGCCTTTATTATGTTGAGAAAAGTTCCCGCTATGCCTACTTTCTGCAGGGATTTTAGCATAAATGGGTGTTGAATTTTGTCGAAAGCTTTCTCTGCATCTATTGAGATGATCATATGATTTCTCTCCTTCAATTTGTTAATAGGTTGTATCATATTGATTGATTTACGTATATTGAAGAATCCTTGCATTCCTGAAATAAACCCTACTTGATTATGGTGTGTGATCATTTTAATATGCTGTTGGATTCTGTTTGCTAGTATTTTGTTGAGGATTTTTGCATCTATGTACATCAGTGATATTGGCCTGTAGTTTTATCTCTTTGTGACATCTTTGTCTGGTTTTGGTACCAGGGTGATGGTCGCATAGTAGAATGAGTTTGGGGGCTTCCCTGGTGGCGCAGTGGTTGCGAGTCCGCCTGCCGATGCAGGGGACGCGGGTTCGTGCCCCGGTCGGGGAGGATCCCACATGCCGCGGAGCGGCTGGGCCCGTGAGCCATGGCCGCTGAGCCTGCGCGTCCGGAGCCTGTGCTCCGCAACGGGAGAAGCCACAACAGTGAGAGGCCCGCGTACAGCATAAAAAAAAAAAAAAAAAAAAAAGAATGAGTTTGGAATTTTTCCTCCCTCTGCTATATTTTGGAAGATTTTGAGAAGGATAGTTGTGATCTCTTCTCTAAATGTTTGATAGAATTCGCCTGTGAAGTCATCTGGTCCTGGGCTTTTGTTTGTTGGAAGATTTTAAATCACAGTTTCAATTTCAGTGCTTGTGATTGGTGTGTTCATATTTTCTGTTTCTTCCTGGCTCAGTCTCAGCATGTTGTGCATTTCTAAGAATTTGTCCATTTCTTCCAGGTTGTCCATTTTATTGCCATAGAGCTGCTTGTAGTCATCTCTCATGATCCTTTGTATTTTTGCAATGTCAGTTGTTAGTTCTCCTTTTTCATTTCTAATTCAATTGATTTGAGTCTTCTCCCTTTTTTTCTTGATGACTGTTGTAATAGTCTTTGTTTTAAGTCTATTTTGACTGATATGAGAATTGCTACTCCAGCTTTCTTTTGATTTCCATTTGCATGGAATATACTTTTCCATCTCCTCACTTTCAGTCCTTATGTGTCCCTAGGTCTGAAGTGGGTCTCTTGTAGACAGCATATATACGCGTCTTGTTTTTGTATCCATTCAGCCAGTCTATGCCTTTTGGTTGGAGCATTAAATCCATTTACTTTTAGGGTAATTATCAATTGGTTTTTCCTATTAGCCTTTTCTTAATTGTTTTGTGTCTCTTTTTCTAGGTCTTTTCCTCTCTGTTGTTTCCTGACTAGAGAAGTTCCTTTAGCATTTGTTGTAAAGCTGGTTTGGTGGTACTGTATTTCTGAACTTTTGCTTGTTTGTAAATATTGTAATTTCTCCATCAAATCTAAACGATATCCTTGCTGGGTAGAGTATTCATGGTTGTAGTTTGTTTTTCCTTTTCATCACTTTACATATGTCCTGCCACTCCCTTCTGTCTTGCAGAATTTCTGCTGAAAGATCACCATTTAACCTTATGAGGATTCCCTTGACTGTTATTTTTTCTGTTTCCCTTGCTGCTTTTAATATTTTTTCTTTGTGTTTAATTTGTGATACTTCATTAATATTTGTCTTGGTATATTCCTCTTGGGATTTATCCTGCATGGGGCTCTCTGTGCTTCCTGGATTTGATTGACTCTTTCGTTTCCCATGTTTGAGTTTTCAAGTATAATCTCTTCAAATATTTTCTCAGACTCTTTCTTTTTCTCTTCTTCTTCTGGGACCCCTATAATTCGAATATTGGTGCATTTAATCTTGTCCCAGAGGTCTCTGAGACTGTCGTCAATTCTTTTTTTTTTTTTTTTTCTGTACACGGGCCTCTCACTGTTGTGGCCTCTCCCATTGCGGAGCGCAGGCTCAGCAGGCATGGCTCATGGGCCCCGCCACTCCGCGGCATGTGGGATCTTCCTGAACCGGGGCACAAACCCATGTTCCCTGCATTGGCAGGCAGACTCTCAACCACTGCGCCACCAGGGAAGCCCTGTCGTCAATTCTTTTCATTCTTTTTTCTTATTCTGTCCTGCAGTAGTTATTTCCACTATTTTACCTTTCAGGTCACTTATGTGTCCTTCTGCCTCAGTTATTCTGCTACTGATTCCTTCTAGAGTGTTTTTAATTTCGTTTATTTTGTTGTTCATCATTGTTTGCTCTTTAGTTCTTCTAGGTCCTTATTAAACATTTCTTGTATTTTCTCCATTCTCCTTCCCGATTTTGGATCATCTTTACTTTCACTACTCTGAATTGTTTTTTAGGTAAGCTGCCTATTTCCTCTTCATTTGTTTGGTTTGTGCGTTTTCACCTTGCTCCTTCATCTACTGCATATTTCTCTGTCTTCTCCTTTTGTGTGACTTACTGTTTTGGAGGTCTCCTTTTTTCAGGCTGTAGGTTTGTCGTTCCCATTGTGTTTTTTTCTATCCCCAGGGGTAAGGTTGGTTCAGTGGCTTCTGTAGGTTTCCTAGTGGAGGGGACTGTTGCCTATGTTCTGATCGTTGGGTCTGTATCTTGTCTTTCTCATGGCAGGGCCGCATCTGATGGTGTGTTTTGGGGTGGTTAAGAACTTTTTATGATTTTAGGCCACCTCTCTGCTAGTGGGCCGGGTTGTGTCCTGTCTTGCTAGTTGCATGGTATGGGGCATCCAGCACTGTATCTTGCTGGCCATTGGATGGAGCTGTGTCTTTGCACTGAGACAGAGGTCTCTCGATTTGATCATGGCGATTGATATTATGTGGAGCCGGGAGGCTTCTTTTTGTCCAATGTCCTGAACTCAGCTGTCCCCAGTCAGAGGCTCAGGTCTGACACGAGGCCAGAGCACCAAGGCTAATCAGCCACACAGCTTGGAGTGCTTCATCTCAAGCACGACCAGAAAGCCAGGAACTTTTAGCCTCAGTTAGTTAGTTGGGGAATAAAAGGGAGTTGAAGCCTCTCTATCGTCTTCCTGTATCTGGAACTGCTTTGCTTTGGGGGGTGTCTCCTGGGCGCTGCACCCCAGAGCCTAATGCAGCCATGGAGGCAGTGCACATGCTCTAAGGTGCACAGGGGTGCTGGAAACCACCCTTCAACAGTGAAAGCCAGACCCCATGTGGGCTCGCCTGCAGAGCTTTGCACACCCTTGGGCTTCAGCCTCTGTGAGGATGTGCTGTGTGGGTCTGCAACTCAGGGGATACAGATGGCTCATGCAGGAGGGAGGGTGAGCCGATTTTCCAGATGCCAACTGGAGTTCCTTTCACCCCTAACAAAGGCGCAGGCCTAAAGTATTAATGGGTAGGTATTTATTGCAGTTTTGTTACTTGTTTTCTGGTTGTTTTGTAGTTCTCTACTGTTTTTTAATGAATCATAATTGATTTACAATATTTTACTAGTTCCAGGTGCAGAGCATACTGATATAGTGTTTTTACATTTTATACTCCATTAAAACTTTCTGAAGATACTGACTATGATTCCCCATGCTGTATGGCCTATCCTTGTTGTTAATCTATTTTATACACAGTAGTCTCTATCTCTTAATCCCATAGCCCTAACTTTCTCCTCCTTCCTTCCATCTCCCCTCTGGCAATTGTTACTTTGTTTTCTCTGTTTTCTCTCTCTGCTTCATTTTGATATATACATCCTTTTATATCATGCAGTATTTTCCTTCTCGAACTTATTTCCCTAAGCATAATATTCTCTACATCCATTACAGAGCTCCAAATGACAAGAGTTTAATTTTTAGGAGTGAATAATATTCCATTCTGTGTGTGTCTTTGTGTGTTTGTGTGTGTGTGTGTGTGTATATATATATATATATATATATATATATATAAACATCTTTGTTAATAGACACTTAGAACACTTAGGTTGCTTCCATATCTTGGTTATTATAAATAGGGTCACTATTAACATTGTGGTGCCTGTAAATTTTTGAGTTATTGTTTTCATTTTTTCAGGATACACACTCAAGAATGGAATTACTGAATAATATGGTAATTCTCCCATTATTTACTATTTTTAAATCATCATAAAATTTCATTTCATAATTTAACTATAGTTGATTTACAGTGTTGTGTTAGGTTCAGGTATACAGCACAGTGATTCAGATATATATATATGTGTGTGTGTGTGTGTGTGTGTGTGTGTGTATGTCCCGTGTCCCCTGCATATATACACACACACATATATATATTCCATTTCAGATTCTATTCCCTTGTAGATTATTATAAATTATTGAGTATAATCCCCTGTGCTATATAGTAAGTCCTTATTGTTTATGTATTTTATATAGAGTAGTGTGTATACCTTAATTCCAGACTCCTAATTTATCCCTCCTCCCCTTCCCCTTTGATAAGCATAATTTCATTTTCTATGTCTGTGAGTCTGTTTCTGTTATATATATATGTTCAATTATATCATTTTTTTTTTAGATACCACATATAAGTGATATCACATGATATCTGTCTTTCTCTGTCTGGCTTACTTCACATAGTATAATAATCTCTATGTTCAATCTGTGTTGCTGAAAATGGAATTAGTTCATTCATTTTTACAGCTGAGTAATATTCCATACTGTATATATACCACATCTTTATCCATTCATCTGTTGACGGACCACTTAGGTTGCTTCCATGTCTTGGCTATTGTATAGTGCTGCTGTGATCATTGGGGTGCATGTATCTTTTCAAATCAGAGGTTTCCACAGATATATGCACAGGGCTGGGATTGCTAGATCATATGGTAACCTATTTTGGTTTTTTCAGGAAACACCATACTATTTTCCATAGTGGCTGCACCAATTTACATTCCCACCAACAGAGTAAGAGGGTTCCTTTTTCTCCACATGCTCTCCAGCAGCTATAATTTGTAAACTTATTTTTTTTTTTTTGGCTGTGTTGTGTCTCTTTTGTTGTGCATGGGTTTCTCTAGTTGCAGAGAGCTGAGGCTACTCTTCGTTGCAGTGCATGGGCTTCTCATGGTGGTGGATTCTCTTGTTGCAGAGCATGAGCTCTAGGCATGTGGGCATCAGTAGTTGTGGCACGTGGGCTCAGTAGTTGTGACTTGTTGGCTCTAGAGTGCAGGCTCAGTAGTTGTGTTGCACGGGTCTAGTTGCACCATGGCATGTGGGATCTTCCTGGACCAGGGCTCAAACCCGTGTCCCCTGCATTGTCAGGTGGATCTTAACCACTGCACCACCAGGGAAGTCCTGCAAACATTTTGATGATGGCCATTCTGACTGGAGTGAGGTGATACCTCATTGTAATTTTGATTTGATTTCCTTAAAAATAAGTGATGTTGAGTATCTTTCTATGTGCTTTGTGGCAATCTGTATCTCTTCTTTGGAGAAATGTCTATTTAGACCCTCTGCCAATTTTTTTATTGCATTGTTTATTATTTTGGTATTGAGCTGTATGTGCTGTTTGTATATATTGGAGATAAATCCCTTGTTGTTTGCTTCATTTGCAAATAGTTTCTCCCATATTGTAGGTTGTATTTTACTTGTGTTTGTGTCTTCCTTTTCCATGAAAAACCTTTTAAGTTTAATTGGTCCCATTTGTTTATTTTTGGTTTTATTTCATTATTCGAGGAAACGGATCCAAAAAGATATTGTTGTGGTTTATGTCAAACTGTGTTCTGCCTATGTTTCCCTCTAGGAGTTTTATAGTATCTGGTCTTACAGTTAGGTCTTTAATCTATTTTGAGTTTTTTTTAATATATAGTATTAGAGAATGCTCTTATTTGATTCTTTTACATGTAGCTGTCCAGTTTTCCCAGCAACACTGACTGAAGTGACTCTCAATTCTCCATTGCATATTCTTGCCTCTAATGCCATAGGTTAATTGACCACAGGTGCATGTGTTTATTTCTGGAATTTCTATCATGTTCCACTGATCTATGTGCTTGTTTTTGTGCCAATACCATACTGTTTTGATTATGCTAGATTTGTAGTGCAGTCTGGGGTCAGAGAGCATGATTCCTCCACCTCTGTTCTTTCTCATTATTGCTTTGACTATTCAGGGTCTTCTGCATTTTTCATATACATTTTAAGATTTTTTGTTCTAGTTCTGTGAAAAATGGCATTGTTAATTTGATAGGAATTGCATTGAATATTTAGATTGAATTGGGTAGGATAGTCTTTTTAACAATATTTATTTTTTCTAATCCAAGATCATGACACACCTCTCTATCTGTGTCATCTTCTATTTCTTTCATCAACAATGTATAGTTTTCAGAGTACAGGCTTTTGCCTCCTTAGATAGGTTTATTCCTAGGTATTTTATTCTTTTTGATGAGATGGTAAATTGAACTGTTTTCTTAATTTCTTTTTCTGACGTTTCATTATTAGTATATAGAAATGCAACAGATTTCTGTGTATTAATCAAAATTAATCCTGCAACTTTATAAAAAACATTGATGAGCTCTAGTAGTTTTCTGGTATCATCGTTAGGATTTTCTGTATATAGTATCATGTCATCTGCAAACAGTGACAGTTTTACTTCTTCTTTTCCAATATGGATTCCTTTTCTTTCTTTTTCTTCTCTGATTGGCATGGGTAGGACCTCTAAAACTATGTTGAATAAAAGTGGCAAGAGTGAGCATCCTTGTACTGCTCCTGATCTTAGAGGAAATGCTCTCAGTTCTTCACCATTAAGAATGATGTTTGCTGTGGGTTTGTCACATATGGCCTTTATAATGTTGAGGTAGTTTCCCTGTATACCCAGTTTCCGGAGAGTTTTTATCATAAATGGATATTGAATTTTATCAAAAGCTTTTCTGCATCTAGTGAGATGATCATGTGGTTTTTATTCTTCAGTTTGTTAATGTGAAGTGCCACACTGGTTGATTTGTAGATATTGAAAAATCCTTTTATTCCAAGGATAAATCCCACTTGATTATGTTATATGATCTTTTTAATGGATTGTTGGATTCGGTTTGCTAGTAATTTGTTTATGATTTTTGTGTCTATGTTCATCAGTGATACTGGCCTGTAATTTTCTTTTTTGTATTATCTATTTCTGGTTTTGGTATAAGGTGATGGTGGCTTCAGAGAATGAATTTGGAAGTGCTCCCTGCTCTGCAATTTTTTGAAATAATTTCGGAAGAATAGGTATTGGAGGAGGAGTCAAGATGGCAGAATAGGAGGACATGAGATTCTCATCTCCTACAAGTACATGAAGTATACACCTACAGATGAATGGAACAGTTCTCACAGAGCACCTACTGAGCAGTAGCAAAAGATCTCAGACACCTAAAAGGACAAGAAGAATCCCACATAAAACCAGGTAGGATGGAAGAAAGAAAATTATAAGGAAAAGAGGAAACAGGAAGCACCCACACCCCTGGTGGGACACTGAAGGTAAGGAAATATTCCCACACTCAGAAAAGCCCACTCACAGCAGGAAAATCACCTGGGACAGAAAGGAAACTTTGGGTGATTGGAGGAGAATGCAGCAAAGAGTCTCTAGAAGGCAGGACAAAGAACTGCACACATGGTCTGTGCTGCAGCCTCGCACACCCCAGTCTGAGTTGTGTGTCTTTTGGTGTGGATGGGGGCTGGGTGCTAGAAAGTGGTGTTTGGAGAGAAGACCCAGGGAGGGGACAGCTGTTCACTGTGAAGAGACCAGCTTGAAGGGATTGGACTAAGGAACTGCACAACAGGGATATTTTTCTGAAGAAGCCCAGGCCACTATAGAAGCAAGGTGCCATTTCTGTGTGGTGTGCAAGGGGTGAGGCCACCATTGCAACTCCCTGCCCCACCCGCCAGCCCCTGCCTCCATGGGCACTGGGAAGGGCACCCATCTGAGCAGCCTTGTCCACTCCTCAAACCAAGGCCCCCTCTGACTCTGTAGGCTCCAGGGTCCCAAGCACCACCACCAAAACCTTCTATCACCACACAGGCGCTGGTGTGACTGTGCATGCCAACCCTGGCAAAGCCTCCTCTGGAATCAGCCCTGGGTTTCCCAGCCTGAGATGGGAAGCTGCCAGTGTTGGTGGGGATGAGTGTTACAATGTGGAGTTAAGAGAGAGGATCCAGGGAGAGGACCATTGTTGGCTGTGCAGAGAGAACCTGAGGGTACAGGAGTGAGGGGCTCCAAGGCCAGGAACGCTCCTAGAGGAATTGTGGTCTTCCTTGGAAATGAGGTGCCATTTTTGAGTGGCACACAAGTGGCGGGGCCCCCATTGCAACCCCCTTCCCCACACACCAGCCCGTCTCCATGGGCACTGGGAGGGACTCCCACCAGAGCGGCATCTCCGTCTGTTGAAACTCGTGCCTGTCTCTCCTGGCACAGGCGCTTCATGCACACCTGAAGTTGTGGCTATCTTACCCATCCCTGTTATGAGTGAGTAAGTACCCAAATCAACCACTGCTTTTGCCCCATCTTGCCTGTGGAGGAAACAGATAACTGAGGGTCACACACACATAGAGGTGAGGCCAAAACCAAAACTGAGCCCCAAGGGCCACGTGACTAAGGAAGAGGAAAAGAACTCTCTCCCTGTAGCTGCACAAGGCACAGATTAAATCCCTCTGATCTGCTTGGTAAACCCTGAGTCTGTGGAATATCTGAATGGACAAAAAGTGGTCCCAAAACTGAGATTCGTCTAGCTTTAGCAGCTACACTTTGCGGGCAATTACACATGGGAGTTGGGTGAGGTGAGAGTCCAAGCTGCCTCCACAGTGCCCTCAGTTTGTCCAGAGACCTACTTAGAGGTATTGGAAGACCTTGTGGATAAGCAGGGGGTTGGCTGTGGCTCACTGTGGGGGCAAGAACACTAGAGTGGAGCCTTCAGGAAAATGTTATTATTTCCATTATTTTTGTTTTGTTTTTTGTTTCATTTTGTTCTGTTCATTTTCAATGTTTTATTTTCTCTTTGCTTTCCTCTTTTAAAATTTTTAATGTATTTTTATTTTTCCATTTTTACTTTACTTTTTTGTTGTCTTCAGTATCTTCTTGTTTTTGTTTTTGTTCTTTGTTTTGCATTTTGTTTCTTTTGATTTTCTTTTTTTAATTTTTAAAATTTATTTCTTGTATTTTATTTATTTTATTTTTGGCTGTATTGGGTCTTTGTTGCTGCACTCAGACTTTTCTCTAGTTGTGGCAAGCAGGATCTACTCTTCATTGCAGTGCATGAGCTTCTCATTATGGTAGCTTCTTTTGTTGCAGAGCACAGGCTCTAGGTGTGTGGGCTTCAGTAGTTGAGGCTCACAGGCTCTAGAGTGCAGGCTCAGTAGTTGTGGTGCACGGACTCAGTTGCTCCGTGATATGTGAGACCTTCCTGGATGAGGGCTCAAACCCATGTCTTCTGCATTGACAGGCAGATTCTTAACCACTGGGCCACCAGGGAAGTGCTGTTTTTCTTGATTCTCTTTATCGTTTTTGTGTTTGGCTTGTGTTTCCTTTGCTTTTCTTTTAGTTTACTTTCTGTTTTGTGTTTCTTTTTGTTTTTGTAAGTTTTGACTTTATTTTTTTTTTTTTTTTTTTTTTTTTTTAGATGTTGGGGGTAGGAGTTTATTAATTAATTTATTTTTGCTGGGTTGGGTCTTCGTTTCTGTGCGAGAGCTTTCTTTAGTCGTGGCAAGCGGGGGGCCACTCTTCATCACGGTGCGCAGGCCTCTCACTATCACGGCCTTTCTTGCTGCGGAGCACAGGCTCCAGACGCGCAGGCTCAGTAGGTGTGGCTCACGGGCCCAGCCGCTCCGCGGCATGTGGGATCCTCCCGGACCGGGGCACGAACCCGTGTCCCCTGCATCGGCAGGCGGACTCTCAACCACTGCGCCACCAGGGAAGCCCTGACTTTATTTTTTGATTTTCTTTTCAGGTTCTTTGTTTGTTGGGCTGTTCTCTTGTTTTCTTTGTTTCTTTTTCTTTTTTTCTTTTTTTTACTTTTTCGTTGGTTTTGGTTTTATCATTTGTCTTGGGTTTTGTTTTTCTGTTTGTTTTCTTTTCTTTTTTTCTTTTTTTGGCTGTGCTGCATTGCTTTTGTGATCTTGGTTCCCCAGCCAGGGATCAGGACTTAGCCTCTGTGGTAAAAACTATGAGTCCAAGATGCTGGACCCCCAGAAAATTCCTGGCCCCAGGGAATATTAAACAGTGTCAGCTCTCCTGCAGGTCTCCACATTGACACAAAGACCTGACTCCACCCAACTGCCTGCACGCATCAGTGCTGGACCAAACAACCAGCAAGACAGGAACACAGACCCACCTATCGGCAGGCACATTTCCTAAAGTTGTACTAAGCTCACAGACAACCCAAAACACAACACCTGACGCAGCCCTGCTCCCCAGAGGGAGAAGACTCTGCTCCACCCACCAGAGCACACGCACCAGTCCTTCCCACTAAGAAGCTTAAACAAACCCTTGGACCAAACTCACCCACAAAGGGGCTGACACCAGAAGCAAGAGGAACTATGGCCCTGCAGCCTGTGGAAAGGTGACTACAAGCAAAGTTAGGCAAATGAGACGACATAGAAACATATTCCAGACAAAGGAGGCAAGTAAAATTCTACAACACCAAAAAAAATGAAGAGTAAATAGGGAATCTATGTGAAAAATAATTCAGAGTAATGGTAGTAAGGATGACCCAAGATCACAGAAATAGACTGGAGGTATGGATTGAGAAGATACAAGAAATGTTTGAAAGGACCTAGAAGAACTAAAGAACAAGCAATCAGTTATGAACAACACAATAACTGAAATGAAAAATACACTCAAGGGAATCAAGAGCAGAATAACTGAGGCAGAAGAATGGGTAAGTGAGCTGGAAGATAGAATTGCGGAAATAACTGCCAAGGAGGAGAATAAAGAAAAAAGAATCTAAAGAAATAAGGACAGTCTCAGAGGCCCATGAGACAGTATTAAAAGCACCAACATTCAAATAATAGAGGTCCTAGAAGAAGAAGAGAAAGAGACAGAGCCTACGAAAATATTTGAAGGGATTGTAGTCAAAAACTTCCCTAACATGGGAAAGCCAATAGTCACCTAAGTCCAGGAGGCACAGAAAGTCCCGTACAGGATGAATCCCAGGAGAAACATGCAAAGAAACATATTAATCAAACTAACAAAAATTAAATACAAAGAAAAAATATAAAAAGCAGCAAGGGAAAGACAACAAATAACATACAAGGGAATCCCCATAAGATTATCTGCTGATTTTTCAGCAGAAATTCAGCAGGCCAGAAGGGAGTGGCAAGATATATTTAAAGCGATGAAACAGAAAAACGTACAAGATTAACCTACCAAGAAACGATATCATTCAGATTCAATGCAGAAATCAAAAGCTTTACAGACAAGCAAAAGCTAAGAGAATTCAGCACCACAAAACCAGCTTGAAAGCAAATGCTAAAGGAACTTCTCTAGGCAGGAAACACAAGAGAAGAAAAAGACCTACCAAAACAAGCCCAAAACAATTAAGAAAATGGTAATAAGAACATGCATATTGATAATGACCTTAAATGAAACTGGATTAAATGCTCCAAACAAAAGACATAGACTGGAGGCATGGATGCAAATAGAAGACCCGAACATACACTGTCTACAAGAAACCCACTTCAGAGCTACAGACAGTTGCAGACTGAAAGTGAGGGGATGGAAAAAGATATTCCATGCACATGGAAATCAAAAGAAAGCTGGAGTAGCAATTATCATATCAGACAAAATAGACTTTAAAATAAAGACTATTACAAGTGACAAGGAAGGACACTACATAAGGATCAAGGGATCAATCCAAGAAGAGGTTACAACAATTGTAAATATTTATGCACTCAACATAGGAGCACCTCAATACATAAGGCAAATGTGAACAGCCATAGAAGGAGAAATCGACAGTAGCACAATAATAGTGGGGGACGTTAATACTCCACTTGCCCCAATGGACAAATCATCCACACAGAATATTAATAAGGAAACACAAGGCTTAAATGACACATTAGAACAGATAGAATTAATTGATATAAATAGGCATTCCATCGAAAATAGCAGAATACACTTTCTTCTCAAGCACACATAGAACATTCTCCAGGATAGATTACATCTTGTGTTACAAATCCTACTTCAGTAAATTTAAGAAAATTGAAATCATATCAAGCATCATTTCTGATCACAATGCTATGAGATTTGAAATCAATTTCAGGAAAACAAATTTTAAAAACACAAACACATGGAGGCCAAATAATATGCTACTAAATAACAAATGGATCACTGAAGAAACCAAAGAGAAATGCAAAAAATACCTAGAAACAAATGACAATAGAAACACGAAAACAGAAAACCTATGGGATTGAGCAAAAGCAGTTCTAAGGGCAAAGTTTATAACAATACAATCCCACCTCACCAAACAAGAAAAGTCTCAAATAACAACCTAAAGTTACACCTAAAGTGACTAGAGAAAAAACAAACAAAACCCAAAGTTAGCAGAAGGAAAGAAATCATAAAGATCAGGGCAGAAATAATTGAAATAGAGATGAAAAATACAATAGAAAATATCAATGAAACTAAAAGCTGGCTCTTTGAGAAGATAAACTAAATGGATAAAACTTTAGCAAGACACATTAAGAAAAGAATGGAGAGGACTCAAATCAGTAAAATTAGAAACGAAAAAGGAGAAGTTACAACTGACACTGCAGAAATACAAAGGAACGTAAGAGACTACTACAGGTAACTATATACCAATAAAATGGATAAACTGGAAGAAATGGAAGAAATGGAAAATTCTTAGAAAAGTACAAGCTTCCAAGACTGAACCAGGAAGAAATAGAAAATATGAACAGGCCAAACACACGTAATGAAATTGAAACTGTGATTAAAAATTTTACAGCAAAGAAAATTCCAGGACCAGATGGTTTTACAGGAGAATTCTATCAAACTCTTCCAAAAAATTGCAGAGGAGGAACACTCCCAAGCTCATTCTATGAGGCCACCATCATCATGATACCAAAACTAGACAAATATATCACATACACACACACACAAATACAGGCCAATATCACTGATAAACAGACTCAAAAATCCTCAGCAAAATACTAGTAAACCGAATCCAACAACACATTCAAAGGATCATACCCCATGGTTAAGTGGGATTTATCCCAGGTATGCAAGGATTCTTCAATATACACAAATAAATCAATGTGATTCACCTTACTAACAAAGTGAAGAATAAAAACCATATGGTCATGTCAATAGATGCAGAAAAAGCTTTTGACAAAATTCAACACCGATTTATGATAAAATCTCTCAAGATAGTGGGCATAGAGGGAACATAATATAATAAAAGTAATGTATGACAAACCCACAGCAAACATCATTCACAATGGTGAAAAACTGAAAGCATTTCCTCTGAGATCAGGAACAAGACAAGGATATCCACTCTCGCCACTTTTATTCAACATAGTTTTGGAAGTCCTAAAATGGAAATCAGGGAAGAAAAAGGAATAAAAGTAATTCAAATTGGAAAAGAAGAAGTAAAACTGTCATTGTTTTCAGTTGACATGATACTATACATAGAACATCCTAAAGATGCCAGCAGAAACCTTCTAGAGCTAATCAATGAATTTGGTGAAGTTGTAGGATACAAAATTAATACACAGAAATCTCTTACATTCCTATACACTAACAATGAAAGATCAGAAAGGGAAATTAAGAAAGCAATCCTATTTACCATTGCAATAAAAACAATAAAATACCTAGGAATAAGCCTAGCTAAGGAGGCAAAAATCCTGTAATCAGAAAGTTAGAAGATAATGATGTAATAAATCAAAGATGACACAAACAGATGGAGACATATACCATGTTCTCGGATTGGAAGAATCAATATTGTCCAAATTATTATACAGCCCAAAGAAATCCATGGATTTAATGCAATTCCTCTGAAATTACCAAGGGCATTTTCCAGAGAATTAGAACAAAAACTTTGGTGAAAACACCAAACATCCCAAAACAATCTTGAGAAAGAAGAGGGGAGCTGGAGGAATCAGCTTCCCTGACGTCAGACAGTACTACAAAGCTACAGTAATCAAGACAGTATGGTACTTGCACAAAAACAGAAATATAGATCAGTGGAACAGGATACATATCCCAGAGATAAACCCACACACCTATGATCACCTAATGTATGAAAAAGGAGGCAGGGATATACAATTGAGAAAAGACAGTCTCTTCAATAAGTTGTATTGGGAAAACTGGACAGCTACATGTAAAAGAATAAAATTAAAACCCTCCCTTTTACCATACACAAAAGTAAACTCAAAATGGATTAAAGAACGAAATGTCAGGCTGGACTCTATAAAAGTCATAGAGGAAAACATAGGCAGAACACTCTTGACATAAATTGCAGCAGGATCATTTTTGACCCAATTCCTAGAGTAATGAAAATAAAAACAAAAATAAACAAATGGGGCCTAATGAAACTTAAAAGTTTTTGCACAGCAAAGGAAACCCTAAACAAGACTAAAAGACAACCCTCAGAATGGGAGAAAATATTTGCAAATGAAGCAACTGACAAAGGATTAATCTCCAAAATGTACAAACAGTTCAGGCAGATCAATACAAAAAAAGAAAAAGAAAAAAAGAAAAGAAAAGCAACCCAATTAAGAAATGGGCAGAAAGAAGACCTAAATAGACATTTTCCTGAAGAAGACATACAGACCTTAATTTGACAACAGCTGTTATTAGAAGCCCTCTTTTTGAAGAGAGAGGGATGTCTACTGTCCCCGTTCTTTGGACAGGGTGATCATAGAAAGGACATTCAGATGTTTATGCTGTGGTTGGTGAGCAACTTTTATTTTCTAGAGTAGTACCAGTGGGAGACCTTCAAGATGGCAGAAGATGAAGACGTGGAGATCAACTTGCTCCCCACAAATACATCAGAAATGCATTTACATGTGAAACAACTCCTACAGAACACCTACTGAATGCTGGTAGAAGACCTCAGACTTCCCAAAAGGCAAAAAAATCTCCATGTGCCTGGGTAAGGCAAAACAAAAAAAGAAAAAAAAGCAGAGAGAAAAGAATAGGGATGGGACTTACACCTCTGGGAGGGAGCTGTGAAGAAGAAAATGTTTCCACACACTAGGAAGCCCCTTCACTGGTGGAGACGGGGAGTGGCGGAGGGAAGCTTCGGATCCATGGAGGAGAGCGAAGCAACAGGGTTGCAGAGGGCAAAGCAGAGAGATTCCCACACAGAGGATCAGTACCGACTAACACACACCAGCCCAAGAGGCTTCTCTGCTCACCCGGTGGGATGGGTGGGGGCTGGGGGCTGAGGCTCCGGCTTCGGAGATCAGATCCCAGGTAGAAGACTGGGATTGGCTGCGTGAACACAGCCTGAAGGGGGCTAGTGCACCACAGCTAGCTGGGAAGGAGTCTTGGAAAAAGTCCTGACCTGCCTAAGAGGCAAGAAACCACTGTTTCAGGGTGCACGAAGACAGGGGATTCAGAGCACTGCCTAAACGAGCTCCTGAGATGGGCGCAAGCTGCCGGCTATCAGCGCAGACACCAGAGACGGAAATGAAATGCTAAGGCTGCCGCTGCAGCCACCAAGAAGCCTGTGGGCAAGCATAGGTCACGATCCACACCTCCCCTTTCGGGAGCCTTTGCAGCCCACCACTGCCAGGTTCCAGTGCCAGGGACAACTTCCCTGGGAGAACACATGGCGTGCCTCAGCATGTTGCAATGTCACCTGGCCTCTGTTGCCACAGGCTCGCCCTTCATTCCGTACCCCTCCCTCCCACCAGCCTGAGTGAACCACAGCTCCCTAATCAGCTGCTACTTTAACCCCGTCCTGTCTGAGCAAAGAGCAGACGCCCTCAGGCGACAAACACCAGAGACGGGGCCAAATCCAAAGCTGAATCCAGGAGCTGTGCTAACAAAGAAGAGAAAGGGAAATCTGTCCCAGCAGCTTCAGGAGCAGCGGATTAAACCTCCAAAACCAACTTGATGTGCCTTACATCTGTGGAATATATGAATAGACAACAAATCATCACAAAATTGAGGCAGTGGACTTTGGGAGCAATGATATATATTTTTTTCCTTTTTCACTTTTTGTGAGTGTGTATGTATATGCTTCTTTGTGTGATTGGTCTCTACAGCTTTGCTTTTACAATTTATCCTAGGTTTCTGTCTGTCCGATTTTTCTTTTTATCTTTTTTCTAGTATAGTTTTTAACACTTGTTATCATTGCTGGATTCTTTTTTTTGGTTTTGTTGCTCTCTTCTTGCTTTCTTTCTTGTGTTTTTTTCTTTCTTATTACTTTTTATCTTTTATTTTTAATATGTATTTTTTACATTTTATTTTAATAACTTTATTTTTTCTCTCTTTTTTTATCCCTTTTCTTCTTAGCCGTGTGGCTGACAGGGTCTTGCTGCTCCTGCCAGCTGTCAGGCCTGTGCCTCAGATGTGGGAGATCCGAGTTCAGGACATTGGTCCACCATGGACCTCCCGGCTCCAGATAATATCAAATGGCAATAACTCTCCCAGAGATCTCCATCTCAATGTTTCAACACAGCTCCACTCAATGACCAGCAAGCTACAGTGCTGGACACCCTATGCCAAACAACTAGCAAGACAGGAACACAACCCACCATTGGTAGAGAGGATGCTTAAAATCATAATAAGGTCACAGACACCCCAAAACACACCACCAAACATGGGTCTGCCCATGAGAAAGAGAAGATCCAGCCTCATCCACCATAACATAGGCACTAGTCCCCTCGACCAAGAAGGCTACATAACCCACTGAACCAACCTTAGCCACTGGGGACATTAACCAAAAACAATGGGAAATACGAATATGCAGCCTGTAAAAAGGAGACCCCAAAGACAGTTAGTCAAAAAAATGAGAAGACAGAGAAACACACAGCAGATGAAGGAGAAAGGTAAAAAGGCACCAGATGAAACAGATGAAGAGTAAATAGGCAGCCTACCTGAAACAGAATTCAGAGTAATGATAGTAAAGATGATCCAAAATCGTGGAAATAGAATGGAGAAAATACAAGAAACGTTTAACAAAGACCTAGAAGAACTTAAGAGCAAACAAACAATGACGAACAACACAATAAATGAAATTTAAAATTCTCTAGAAGGAATCAATAACAGAACAACTGAGGCAGAAGAACAGATAAGTGACCTGGAAGATAAAATAGTGGAAATAACTACTGTAGAGCAGAATAAAGAAAAAAGGATGAAAAGAATTGAGGACAGTCTCAGAGACATCGGGGACAACAATAAACGCACCAACGTTCGAATTATAAGGGTCCAAGAAGAAGAAGAGAGAAAGAAAGGGACTGAGAAAATATTTGAAGAGATTATAGTTGAAAACTTCCCTAACATGGGAAAGGAAATAGTTAAGTCCAGGAAGCACAGAGAGTCCCATACAGCATAAATCCAAGGACAAACATGTTAAGACACATATTAATCAAACTATCAAAATTAAATACAAAGAAAATATATTAAAGGCAGCAAGGGATAAACAACAAATAATATACAAGGGACTCCCCATAAGGTTAACAGCTGATCTTTCAGCAGAAACTCTGCAAGACACAAGGGACTGGCAGGACATATTTAGGGTGAAGAAGGGGAAAAACCTCCAACCAAGATTACTCTACGCAGCAAGGATCTCATTCAGATATGAAGTAGAAATTAAAACCTTTACAGACAAGCATAAGCTAAGAGAATTCAGCACCACCAAACCAGCTTTACAACAAATGCTAAAAGAACTTCTCTAGGCAGGAAACACAAGAGAAGGAAAAGACCTGCAATAACAAACCCAAAAGAAGTAAGTAAATGGTAATAGGAACATAAATATCGATAATCACCTTAAATGTAAATGGATTAACTGCTTCAACCAAAAGACATAGACAGGCTGAATGGATACAAAAACAAGAGGTGTATGTATGCTGTCGACAAGAGACCCACTTCAGACCTAGGGACACATACAGACTGAAAGTGAGGGGATAGCAAAAAATATTATATGCAAATGGAAATCAAAAGAAATCTGGAGTAGAAATTCTCATATCAGACAAAATACCCTTTAAAATAAAGACTCTTATAAGAGACAAAAGAGGAAACTACATAATCATCAAGGGATCAATCCAAGAAGAAGATATAACAATTGTAAATATTTATGCACCCAACATAGGAGCACCTCAATACATAAGGCAAGTGCTAACAGTTATAAAAGGGGTAATGGACAGTAACATAATCATAGTAGGGGACTTTAACATCCCACTTTCACCAATGGACACATCATCCAAAATGAAAATAAGTAGGGAAATACAAGCTTTAAATGATACATGAAACAAGATGGACTTAATTCATATTTATAGGATATTCCATCCAAAAACAACAGAATACACTTTCTTCCCAAGTGCTCATGGAAAATTCTCCAAGATACATCACGTCTTGGGTCACAAATAAACCCTTGGTAAATTTAACCATTTAACCATGAAATCGTATCAAGTATCTTTTCTGAACACAGTGCTATGAGACTAGATGTCAATTACAGGAAAAAAATCTGTAAAAAATATAAACACATGGAGGTTAAACAATACACTACTTAATAATGAAGAGATCACTGAAAAATCAAAGAGGAAATCAAACAATACCTAGAAAAAATGACAATGAAAAGACGATGACTCAAAACCTATGGGATGCAGCAAAACCGTTAATAAGATGGAAGTTTATAGCAATACAATCCTACGTCAAGAAACAAGAAGCATCTCAAACTAGCAACCTAACCTAACACCTAAAGCAATTAGAGAAAGAACAAAAAAGAAACCCAAAGTTTGCAGAATGAAAGAAATCATAAAGATCAGATCAGAAGTATACAAAAAAGAATTGAGGGAAACAATAGGAAAGATCAATAAAACGGAAAGCTGGTCTTTAAGAAGATAAACAAAATTGATAAACAGTTAGCCAGACTCTTCAAGAAAAAAAGGGAGAACACTCAAATCAACAGAATTAGAAATGAAAAAGGAGAAGTAACAACTGACACTGCAGAAATACAAAAGATCATGAGAGATTACTACAAGCAACTGTATGCCAATAAAATGGACAACCTGGAAGAAATGGACAAATTCTTAGAAAAGCACAACCTTCTGAGACTGAACCAGGAAGAAATAGAAAATATAAACAGACCAATCACAGGCACTGAAATTACGAATATGATTAAAAATCTCCAAACAAACAAAAGCCCGGGACCAGATGCCTACACAGGCGAATTCTATCAAACATTTAGAGAAAGTGCTAACACTTATACTTCTCAAACTCTTCCAAAATATAGCAGAGGAAGGAACACTCCCAAGCTCATTCTACAAGGCCACCATCACCCTGATGCCAAAACTGGACAAAGATGTCACAAAGAAAGAAGACTACAGGCCAATATCAGTGATGAACATAGATGCCAAAATCCTCAACAAAATACTAGCAAACAGAACCCAACAGCACATATAAAGAATCATACATCATGATGAAGTGGGGTTTATCTCAGAAATGCAAGGATTCTTCAATATATGCAAATCAATCAATGTGATACACCATATCAACAAATTGAAGGATAAAAAACAAATGATCATATCAATAGATACAGAAAAATCTTTTTACAAAATTCAACACGCACTTATGAAAGAAACCCTCCAGAAAGTAGGCATAGAGGGAACTTACCTCAACATAACAAAGGCTTTATGTGACAAACCCACAGCCAGCATCATTCTCAATGGTGAAAAACTGAAACCATTTCCTCTAAGATCAGGAACAAGACAAGGTTGTCCACTCTCACCAGTACTATTCCACATAGTTCTGGAAGTTTTAGCCACAGTCATGAGAGAAGAAAAAGAAATAAAAAAGGAATCCAAATCGGAAAAAAAGAAGTAAAACTGTCCCTTTTTGCAAACTACCAATGGCATTTTTCACAAAACTACAGCCAAAAATATCACAATTTTTATGGAAATGCAAAAGATCCCAAATAGCTAAAGCATTCTTGAGAAAGAAAAACAGAGTTGGAGGAATCAGACTCCCTGACTTTAAACTATTCTACAAAGCTAGAGTAATCTAGACATTATGGTACTGGCACAAGAACAGAAATATGTATCAATGGAACAGGATAGAAGTCCCAGAGATTAACCTACGCACATATGGTCATCTTACGTTTGATAAAAGAGGCAAGAATATACAATGGACAGAAGACAGCCTCTTCAAAAATTGGTGCTGGAAAACCTGGAAAGCTACATGTAAAAGAATGAAATTAGTACACTCCCTAACACCATACACAAAAATAAACTCAAAATGGATTAAAGACCTAAATGTAAGGCCAGACACATATATAAACTATAAAACTCTTACTGGAAAACATAGGCAGAACACTCTATGACATAAATCACAGCAAGATCCTTTTTGACCCATCTCCTAGAGAAATGGAAAAAATAATTAAAAATAAATAAATGGGACCTAATGAAACTTAAAAGCTTTTGCACAGCAAAGGAAACCATAAGTAAGACGAAAAGACAGCCCTCAGAATGTGAGAAATTTGCACATTAAGTAAAGGACAAAGGATTAATCTCCAAAATTAACAAGCAGCTCATGCAGCTCAATATCAAAACCAAACAAACAACCCAATCCAAAAATGGGCAGAAGACCTAAATAGACATTTTTCCAAAGAAGATATACAAATTGCCAACAAACACATGAAAGAATGCTCAACATCACTAATCATTAGAGAAATTCTAATCAAAACTACAATTAAGTCTAACCTCACACCAGCCAGAATGGTCATCATGAAAAAATCTACAAACAATAAATTCTGGAGAGGGTGTGGAGAAAAGGGAACCCTCTTGCACTGTTGGTGGGAATTTAAATTGATACAGCCACTATGGAGAACACTATGGAGGTTCCTTAGAAAACTAAAAATAGAACTACCATATGACCCAACAATCCCACTACTGGGCATATATACTGAGAAAACCATAATTCAAAAATAGTCATGTACCACAATGTTCATTACAGCTCTATTTCCAATAGCCAGGACATGGAAGCAACCTAGGTGTCCATCGACAGATGAATGGATAAAGAAGATGTGGCACATATATATACAATGGAATATTACTCAGCCATATAAAGAAACAAAATTGAGTTATTTGTAGTTAGGTGGTTGGACCTAGATCTGTAATACAGAGTGAAGTCAGAAAGAGAAAAACAAATACCTTATGATAACACACATATACACTACTATGTATAAAATAGATGTCTAATGAGAACCTACTGTATAGCACAGGGAACTCTACTCAATGCTCTGTAATGACCTAAATTGGAAGGAAATCCAAAAAAGGGGGATTATGTATACATATAGCTGATTCACTTTGCTCTACAGCAGAAACTAACACAACTTATATTGTAATGCATGTATACTCCAATAAAAATTAATTTTAAAAATCCAGACCTAAATGTCCATCAGCAGATGAATGGATAAAGAAGACATGGTATATATACAATGGAATATTACTCAGCCATAAAAAAGAAATGGAATTGAGTTATTTGTAGTGAGGTGGATGGACCTAGAGTCTGTCATACAGAATGAAGTAAGTCAGAAAGAGAAAAAAAATACCGTATGCTAACACATATATATGGAACCTTAAAAAAATAGCTCTGAAGAACTTAGGGGCAGGACAGGAATAAAGACTGATACATAGAGAATGGACTTCAGAACACGGGGAGGGAGAAGGGTAAGCTGGGGCGAAGTGAGAGAGTAGCATTGACATATATACACTACCAAATGTAAAATAGGTAGCTAGTGGGAAGCAGCTGCATAGCACAGGGAGATCAGCTTAGTGCTTTGTACCCACCTAGAAGGGTGGGATATGGAAGGTGGGAGGGAGACGCAAGAGGGAGGATATATGGGGATATACGTATATGTATAGCTGATTCACTTTGTTATAAAGCAGAAACTAAAACACCATTTTAAAGCAATTATACTCCAATAAAGATGTTTAAAAAAATTAAATAATGCCATCTGCAATAAAATGGATTGCCATAGATCATCATACTAAGTAAGTCAACAGAGAAAGACAAGTATCATATGATATCACTTATATGTGGAATCTAAAAAGATGATACAAATGAACTTATTTACAAAACACAAACTCACATACTTAGAAAACACTCAATGTTTACCAAAGGAGAAATGGGGGGGATAAAATAGGAATTTGGGATTAGCAGATACAGCCTACTATATATAAAAGAAATAACAAGGACCTACTGTATAGCACAGGGAACTATATTCAATATCTTGTTGTAACATTTAATGGAAAATAATCGGAGAAAGTATATATATATATATATATATATATATATATATATATATATATATATAGCTGAATCACTTGATGTATGCCTGAAAATTTGTACATCAACTATACTGCAATTTAAATATTCCAAAAACTAAAATAAAATCCACACATAGCATACACACCTTACCCTGTATCCAGGGTAGTCCCTAGGATGTGTACAAACTGGGGCACCTTGGGGGAGAAGCAGTTGTAGTACTAAACATGCCCAGAGGATGTCGGTCTTTTCCAGCCATCTAATAACTATCCTTGACTCACCATTGTACTGATGCAGTACAATGGTGAGTCAAGGATTAGTACAGAGTAAAATTTTAAATCCAGCCATACTGGTAGTCTCTATATTTCCATCAGTCACTTTTCTCCTTTCCTTAATTAGCCAAATGCATTCCAATCCTGAAGTTATATAAACAGAAAGAAGTGGCTCAAAAAAGATAAGGAATTTGAAAGTGGGGCACTGTACAGTTTTTTCAAGTCACATTTCCACTGACGAAGAGGGCAGCAAATTCTCAGAGTGCAAAATTGACCTGTCAGATACCTTGTTCCTTCTTGATTCTGAGTCTCTGGAATTTTGAAAGTGAATGGTGCAATCAGAAGTTCTTGCATAAAGAAAGTTGTACTTCATTTTTCCCCCCATGGATTGGTTTTGAGAAACAAACATCCCTCAACCAAAACAAAATCTATCAAGTATCATTACACTAAAGTTGACTTTCAAGTGAAGATTGAGAAAGTACATCTCTTTCAATCCCCCTTCACCTTAACAATCAAACCATGAACCTACCTAACTGATCCTGAAGAACAAAGAAAAGATGAATTCTAATGAAGAGAATGTCAGACTTCAGTTTTGGCATAAACATGTTTATGCTTCATTCTCTGTGCTTTTTACTACACTCAGTGTAGCATAGTTATATTGACAAGGCAAAGGAAGTCTCCTTTTCATTTCAACTTTTAAGGAAATGACTGATTTGACAAATCCAGTAAACTACCAGTAATTTCAGTTTCAGTTTATGTTGCTGTCTTGAAACAGTATAATTGCCAATTAAAGTTTTCGTATAACCACACTTACCTGTTTCTATCACATTTCAGTGATAGGTGAATCCCGAGGAAAAATGGGACTGTTCTTCACATTGCAAAACTTTTGGCTATCCTGGTTCCATGTTTCTGTTTAGGTTACCCTGTCCTACACACGAAGGCCCTCACTTTTGGATCCTTGTCTATGTGAATACTGTAGATATGCTGGTTCTGCATATGCATCCTATTTCCCCCCCTCTAAAGTTGGAAAAGTCCAGCAATGTAAACTATCATTGAAGCAAAACCTGAAACCAGGATAGCCAACCATTTTACAAGGTGAAGAACAGTGTTTGTGTGCTGTGGGCTCCATGCTTGGAACAACCCCATTTTCCCACAGGACTCACTAATCATTGACATCTTATATTGAAATCTGACAAAATCAGGTAAGTATGGTACATGATGTGTACACCAGTTATGTAGGGCAGAATTTGAAGAAGTAAGATTTCCCTGGACAACAGAAAGATGTGGGAGTTATTTGTGTCAGCAGAAGGAAAAGTCAACCTGCAGAGACACCACTACTACAGTAATTCATAAAGTACTGGGATCCATGTTTCAGTTAATAATTGATAGTTTATTTGGAAGGTTGAGATAACTTATCTCTCACACAGACTAATTGCAAAAGAACATTTTGAAATATGGACTGGGAAGAAGAAGTACACTTTTCCTTATTCAGTTAGCTATTAGGTATGCTATTATTTAACCCTGGCTGTCTTCTTTGAGAGAGGTGTTGTTTATTTTTGTTATTTTTTTACCTTACGATGTTGCCAATATTGGCTATATTTAGAGTATCCGTCTTCCATCCATAGGCTTTGTCCCCTCCTGGCTGTCACCCAGCACCAGGGTGTGTTTTGGGGGCAGGAAGGTTATAAAGAAATCAGTAATTGTTGCTAGAGTTGAGGATTTGATACCAGCATGCCCTCAGCAATCCCTATATTCAAGTTCCAGGCTATGGATTATCCCACTAGCAGACTCATTTATCCCTGACCTAACTCAGCTGCTCTCCTCACTAATCACTGTAGGTCTCAGTATTCACAGTAGGGACCTTGCCTACCATCTTCCCCCAGTCTGGGTGTCTTCTTTTTTTTTTTTTTTTTTTTTTAAACATCTTTATTGGGGTATAATTGCTTTACAATGGTGTGTTAGTTTCTGATTCACAACAAAGTGAATCAGCTATACATATACATATGTTCCCATATGTCTTCCCTCTTGCGTCTCCCTCCCTCCCACTCTCCCCTTCCCACCCTTCCAGGCTGTCACAAAGCACCGAGCTAATATCCCTGTGCCTTGCGGCTGCTTCCCCCCAGCTATCTACCTTACTACGTTTGTTAGTGTGTATATGTCCATGACTCTCTCTCGCCCTGTCAAAACTCACCCCTCCCCCTCCCCATATCCTTAAGTCCGTTCTCCAGTAGGTCTGCGTCTTTATTCCTATCTTACCCCTAGGTTCTTCATGACATTTTTTTCCCTTAAATTCCATATATATGTGTTAGCATACGGTATTTGTCTTTTTCTTTCTGACTTACTTCACTCTGTATGACAGATTCTAGGTCTATCCATCTCATTACAAATAGCTCAATTTCATTTCTTTTTAAGGCTGAGTAATATTCCATTGTGTATATGTGCCACATCTTCTTTATCCATTCATCCGATGATGGGCGCTTAGGTTGTTTCCATGTCCTGGCTATTGTAAATAGAGCTGCAATGAACATTTTGGTACATGACTCTCTTTGAATTTTGGTTTTCTCAGGGTATATGCCAAGTAGTGGGATTGCTGGGTCATATGGTAATTCTATTTGTAGTTTTTTAAGGAACCTCCATACTGTTCTCCACAGTGGCTGAACCAATTCACATTCCCACCAGCAGTGCAAGAGTGTCCCCTTTTCTCCACACCCTCTCCAGCATTTATTGTTTCTTGATTTTTTGATGATGGCCATTCTGACTGGTGTGAGATGATATCTCATTGTAGTTTTGATTTGCATTTCTCTAATGATTAATGATGTTGAGCATTCTTTCATGTGTTTGTTGGCATTCTGTATATCTTCTTTGGAGAAATGTCTATTTAGGTCTTCTGCCCATTTTTGGATGGGGTTGTTTGTATTTTTGTTATTGAGCTGCATGAGCTGCTTGTAAATTTTGGAGATTAATCCTTTGTCAGTTGCTTCATTTGCAAATGTTTTCTCCCATTCTGAGGGTTGTCTTTTGGTCTTGGTTATGGTTTCCTTTGCTGTGCAAAAGCTTTGAAGTTTCATTAGGTCCCATTTGTTTATTTTTGTTTTTATTTCCATTACTCTAGGAGGTGGGTCAGAAAGGATCTTGCTGTGATTTATGTCATAGAGTGTTCTTCCTATGTTTTCCTCTAAGAGTTTGATAGTTTCTGGCCTTACATTTAGGTCTTTAATCCATTTTGAGCTTATTTTTGTGTATGGTGTTAGGGAGTGATCTAATCTCATACTTTTCATGTACCTGTCCAGTTTTCCCAGCACCATTTATTGAAGAGGCTGTCCTTTCTCCACTGTACATTCCTGCCTCCTTTATCAAAGATAAGGTGTCCATATGTGCGTGGGTTTATCTCTGGGCTTTCTATCCTGTTCCACTGATCTATCTTTCTGTTTTTGTGCCAGTACCATACTGTCTTGATTACTGTTGCTTTGTAATATAGTCTGAAGTCAGGGAGCCTTATTCCTCCAGCTCCTTTTTTCGTTCTAAAGATTGCTTTGGCTATTCGGGGTCTTTTGTGTTTCCATACAAATTGCAAAATTTTTTGTTCTAGTTCTGTGAAAAATGCCAGTGGTAGTTTGATAGGGATTGCATTGAATCTGTAGATTGCTTTGGGTAGTAGAGTCATTTTCACAATGTTGATTCTTCCCATCCAAGAACATGGTATATCTCTCCATCTATTTGTATCATCTTTAATTTCTTTCATCAGTGTCTTATAATTTTCTGCATACAGGTCTTTCGTATCCTTAGGTAGGTTTATTCCTAGATATTTTATTCTTTTTGTTGCAATGGTAAATGGGAGTGTTTTCTTGATTTCACTTTCAGATTTTTCATCATTAGTATATAGGAATGCCAGAGATTTCTGTGCATTAATTTTGTATCCTGCTACTTTACCAAATTCATTGATTAGCTCTAGTAGTTTTCTGGTAGCATCTTTAGGATTCTCTATGTATAGTATCATGTCATCTGCAAACAGTGACAGCTTTACTTCTTCTTTTCCGATTTGGATTCCTTTTATTTCCTTTTCTTCTCTGATTGCTGTGGCTAAAACTTCCAAAACTATGTTGAATAAGAGTGGTGAGAGTGGGCAACCTTGTCTTGTTCCTGATTTTAGTGGAAATGCTTTCAGTTTTTCACCATTGAGGATGATGTTTGCTGTGGGCTTGTCATATATGGCTTTTATTATGTTTAGGAAAGTTCCCTCTATGCCTACTTTCTGGAGGGTTTTTATCATAAATGGGTGTTGAATTTTGTCGAAAGCTTTCTCTGCATCTATTGAGATGATCATATGGTTTTTCTCCTTCAATTTGTTAATATAGTTTATCACATTGATAGATTTGCGTATATTGAAGAATCCTTGCATTCCTGGAATAAACCCCACTTGATCATGGTGTATGACCCTTTTAATGTGCTGTTGGATTCTGTTTGCTAGTATTTTGTTGAGGATTTTTGCATCTATGTTCATCAGTGATATTGGCCTGTAGTTTTCTTTCTTTGTGACATCCTTGTCTGGTTTTGGTATCAAGGTGATGGTGGCTTCGTAGAAGGAATTTGGGAGTGTTCCTCCCTCTGCTATATTTTGGAAGAGTTTGAGAAGGATAGGTGTTAGCTCTTCTCTAAACGTTTGATAGAATTCACCTGTGAAGCCATCTGGTCCTGGGCTTTTGTTTGTTGGAAGGTTTTTAATCACAGTTTCAATTTCAGTGCTTGTGATTGGTCTGTTAATATTTTCTATTTCTTCCTGATTCAGTCTTGGCAGGTTGTGCATTTCTAAAAATTTGTCCATTTCTTCCAGATTGTCCATTTTATTGGCATAGAGTTGCTTGTAGTAATCTCTCATGATTTTTTTTATTTCTGCAGTGTCAGTTGTTACTTCTCCTTTTTCATTTCTAATTCTATTGATTTGAGTCTTCTCCCTTTTTTTCTTGATGAGTCTGGCTAGTGGTTTATCTATTTTGTTTATCTTCTCAAAGAACCAGCTTTTAGTTTTATTGATCTTTGCTATTGTTTCCTTCATTTCTTTTTCATTTATTTCTGATCTGATTTTTATGATTTCTTTCCTTCTGCTAGCTTTGGGGTTTTTTTGTTCTTCTTTCTCTAATTGCTTGAGGTGCAAGGTTAGGTTGTTTATTCGAGATGTTTCCTGCTTCTTAAGGTGGGCTTGTATTGCTATAAACTTCCCCCTTAGAACTGCTTTTGCTGCATCCCATAGGTTTTGGGTCGTTGTGTCTCCATTGTCATTTGTTTCTAGGTATTTTTTTATTTCCTCTTTGATTTCTTCAGTGATCACTTCATTATTAAGTAGTGTATTGTTTAGCCTCCATGTGTTTGTATTTTTTACAGATCTTTTCCTATAATTGATATCTAGTCTCATGGCGTTGTGGTCGGAAAAGATACTTGATACAATTTCCGTTTTCTTAAATTTACCAAGGCTTGATTTGTGACCCAAGATATGATCTATCCTGGAGAATGTTCCATGAGCACTTGAGAAAAATGTGTATTCTGTTGTTTTTGGATGGAGTGTCCTATAAATATCAATTAAGTCCATCTTGTTTAATGTATCATTTAAAGCTTGTGTTTCCTTATTTATTTTCATTTTGGATGATCTGTCCATGGGTGAAAGTGGGGTGTTAAAGTCCCCTACTATGAATGTGTTACTGTTGATCTCCCCTTTTATGGTTGTTAGTATTTGCCTTATGTATTGAGGTGCTCCTATGTTGGGTGCATAAATATTTACAATTGTTATATCTTCTTCTTGGATCGATCCCTTGATCATTATGTAGTGTCCTTCTTTGTCCCTTTTAATAGTCCTTATTTTAAAGTCTATTTTGTCTGATATGAGAATTGCTACTCCAGCTTTCTTTTGGTTTCCATTTGCATGGAATATCTTTTTCCATCCCCTTACTTTCAGTCTGTATGTGTCTCTAGTTCTGAAGTGGGTCTCTTGTAGACAGCATATATAAGGGTCTTGTTTTTGTATCCATTCAGCCAATCTGTGTCTTTTGGTGGGAGCATTTAGTCCATTTACATTTAAGGTAATTATCGATATGTATGTTCCTATTTCCATTTTATATATTGTTTTGGGTTCGCTACTATAGGTCATTTCCTTCTCTTGTGTTTCGTGTCTAGAGAAGTTCCTTTAGCATTTGTTGTAAAGCTGGTTTGGTGGTGCTGAACTCTCTCAGCTTTTGCTTGTCTGTAAAGGTTTTAATTTCTCCATCAAATGTGAATGAGATCCTTGCTGGGTAGAGTAGTCTTGGTTTCAGGCTATTCTCCTTCATCACTTTCAGTATGTCCTGCCATTCCCTTCTGGCTTGTAGGGTTTCTGCTGAGAGGTCCGCTGTTAACCTTATGGGGATTCCCTTGTGTGTTATTTGTTGTTTTTCCCTTGCTGCTTTTAATATGCTTTCTTTGTATTTAATTTTTGACAGTTTGATTAATATGTGTCTTGGCGTGTTTCTCCTTGTATTTATCCTGTATGGGACCCTCTGTGCTTCCTGGACTTGATTAACTATTTCCTTTCCCATATTAGGGAAGTTTTCAACTATAATCTCTTCAAATATTTTCTCAGTCCCTTTCTTTCTTTCTTCTTCTTCTGGAACCCCTATAATTCGAATGTTGGTGCGTTTCATGTTGTCCCAGAGGTCTCTGAGACTGTCCTCAGTTCTTTTCATTCTTTTTTCTTTATTCTGCTCTGCAGTAGTTATTTCCACTACTTTATCTTCCAGGTCACTTATCCGTTCTTCTGCCTCAGTTATTCTGCTATTGATCCTATCTAGAGTGATTTTAATTTCATTTATTGCATTGTTCATCGTTGCTTGTTTCATCTTTAGTTCTTGTAGGTCCTTGTTAACTGTTTCTTGCATTTTGTCCATTCTACTTCCAAGATTTCGGATCATCCTTACTATCATTATTCTGAATTCTTTTTCAGGTAGATTGCCTATTTCCTCTTCATTTGTTAGGTCTGGTGGGTTTTTATCTTGCTCCTTCATCTGCTGTGTGTTTTTCTGTCTTCTCATTTTGCTTATCTTACTGTGTTTGGGGTCTCCTTTTTGCAGGCTGCACTTTCGTAGTTCCCGTTGTTTTTGATGTCTGTCTCCAGTGGCTAAGGTTGTTTCAGTGGGTTGTGTAGGCTTCCTGGTGGAGGGGACTAGTGCCTGTGTTGTGCTGGATGAGGCTGGATCTTGTCTCTCTAGTGGGCAGGTTCACGTCTGGTGGTGTGTTTTGGGGTGTCTGTGGCCTTATTATGATTTTAGGCAGCCTCTCTGCTAATGGGTGGGGTTGTGTTCCTGTTTTGCTAGTTGTTTGGCATAGGTTGTCCAGCACTGTGGCTTGCTGGTCGTTGAGTGAAGCTGGGTGCTGGTGTTAAGATGGAGGTCTCTGGGAGATTTCCGCTGTTTAATATTATGTGGAGCTGGGAGGTCTCTTGTTGACCAGTGACCTGAAGTTGGCTCTCCTACCTCAGAGGCAGAGCCCTGACTCCTGGCTGGAGCACCAAGAGCCTTTCATCCACACGGCTCAGAATAAAAGGGAGAAAAAGTAGAGAGAATTAGTAGAAGTATGAGGAAAGAAAGAAGGAAAGGAGGAAAGGAAGGAAGGAAGAAAGAAGCAAAGAAGGAAAGAAAGGGAGGGAGGGAGGGAGGGAGGAAGGAAGGAAGGAGGGAAAGAAGGAAAAAAAGACAGAAAGAAAGATGATACAGTAAAAATAAAATAAAGTATAATATAGTTATTGAATTAAAAAATATTTAGAAAAAAAAAAAAGGGACGGATAGAACCTTAGGACAAATGTTGGAAGCAAAGCTATACAGAGAAAATCTTACACAGAAGCATACACATACACCTTCACAAAAAGAGGTAAAGGGGGAAAAATCATAAATCCTGCTCCCTGAGACCACCTCCTCAATTTGGGGTGATTCGTTGTCTAAAGGAGGGAGGGAAGGAAGGAAAGAAAGAAAGAACGAAGGTAAAGTATAATAAAGTTATTACAATTAAACTTAATTATTAAGAAAAAGAATTTTTAAAAAAAAGTCATGGACGGATAGAGCCCTAGGACAAATGGTGGAAGCTAGAGTATACAGACTAGATGTCACACAGGAGCATACACGTACACCTTCACAAAAGGAGGAAAAGGGAAAAAAATCATAGATTTCGCTCCTAAATTCCACCTCTTCAATTTGGGATCATTCCTTGTCTATTCAGGTATTCCACAGATGCAGGGTATATCAAGTTGATTGTGGAGCTTTAATCCGCTGCTTCTGTGGCTGCTGGGAGAGATTTCCCTTTCTCTTCTTTGTTTTCACAGCTCACAGGAGCTCAGCTTTGGATTTGGCCCTGCCTCTGCGTGTAGGTCGCTGGAGGGCGTCTGTTTTTTCGCTCAGCCAGGACGGGGTTAAAGGAGCCGCTGATTCGGGGCCTCCGGCTCACTCAGGCCGGGGGTTGGGGGATGGGGGTAGGAGGGGCACTACGTGCGGGGCGGGCCTGCAGCTGCAGAGGCAGCGTGACGTTGCGGCAGAGGCCGGCGTGACGTTGCACCAGCCTGAGACCCGCCGTGCGTACTCCCGGGGAAGTTGTCCCTGGATCCCGGGAACCTGGCAGTGGCGGGCTGCACAGGCTCCGCGGAAGAGGGGTGTGGAGAGTGACCTGTGCTCGCACACAGGCCCCTTGGTGGCGGCAGCAGCAGCCTTAGCGTCTCCCGCCCGTCTCTGGGGTCCGCGGTTTTAGCCGCGGCTCGCGCCCGTCTCTGGGGTTTGCGCTTTCAGCCGCGGCTTGCGCCCGTCTCGGGGGCTCGCGCCCTCAGCCGCGGCTCGCGCCCGTCTCTGGGGTTTGCGCTTTCAGCCGCGGCTCGCGCCCGTCTCGGGGGCTCGCGCCCTCAGCCGCGGCTCGCGCCCGTCTCTGGAGTTCCTTTAAGCAGCGCTCTTAAACCCCTCTCCTCGCGCACCAGGAGACAAAGAGGGAAGAAAAAGTCTCTTGCCTCTTCGGCCGGTGCAGGCTTTTCCCCGAACTCCCTCCCGGCTAGTCGTGGTGCACTAACCCCTTCAGGCTATGTTCAAGCCGCCAACCCCAGTCCTCTCCCTGAGCTCCGTCCAAAACCAAAACCCGAGCCTCAGCTCGCAGCCCCGCCCGCCCCGGTGGGTGAGCAGCAAGCCTCTCGGGTTGGTGAGTGCTGGTCGGCACCGATCGTCTGTGCAGGAATCTCCCCGCTTTGCCCTCCGCACCCGTCGCTGTGCACTACTCCGCGGTCCCGAAACAACCCCCTCTGCCTCCCGCAGTCTCCGCCCGCGGAGGGGCTTCCTAGTGTGTGGAAACTTTTCCTCCTTCACAGCTCCCTCCCACTGGTGCAGGTGCCGTCCTTATTCTTTTGTCTCTGTTTTTTCTTTTGCCCTACCCAGTTACGTGGGGAGTTTCTTGCCTTTTGGGAGGTCTGAGGTCTTCTGCCAGCCTTCAGTAGGAGTTCTGTAGGAGTTGTTCCACGTGTGGATGTATTTCTGGTGTATCCGTGGGGAGGAAGGCGATCTCCGCGTCTTACTCTTCCGCCATCTTCAAGGTCCCCCCTGGGTGTCTTCTTGCACCTCTTTCTCTGAACCCCCTTTTTGCTCTATCTCCAGTTAGCTGATTATAATCACTGAAAACATTTTCTAACCTGATTTTCATAAAAGTGTCCTTACTCATAGCCAAAGCCATCCACCAGCCAAACAACACTGGATAGACTGGGTTGATCTCACAGGAAGATGGAAGAAGGCAGGGTGGCTGGTATATGATTGTCTTGGTTCATTAATCGAAGGATTCTGGGGGATGAGCCTCCCAGTCATTCCCAAACAGTAACAATTTGTCTTTCCAATCCTAGCTGTATGAATGCTAAAGACAGGTTTGAAATTACTTTTAGTGTCAATAAAATACTAATCAGCCCCTTACCCTCTAGCATGCTCCTAAGATACATCCCCAGTATGTTTAGAGCAAAGCGTGTCTTATTTGCTCCTAGGTTGACCAACGCCCGGTTATTCTCTGAATCTCAGCCCTGGCACTGCACCCAGCCTGCCATGGCCACAGGGTCACTGCTTTTCATCATGACCTGGAACTCCTGGAATCTATGATTAGATAGATGGTCCTGCAAACAAGCTCCTATTGAGAAGTGCATTTAGGCTTTTCCAGTCCTTCTCTAAAAGTTCTGTGTGCAGCTGCTCCATCAACGTGAGCTACAGATGGGCTTGCTTACAAGCCAGGTATCCAGCAGGTATATACATATACATGTACACCCAAACCTATGCCGTGAATAAACATCATCTCAAAGACTCACAGTCTAAACCCATGAGGAAACGGGTTCAATAATGAGCCACAGACCACTTCATAACTACCCTCAGCTACACAGACACCCAGGAGAAGCTTTAAAATGCCACCTATACAGGCATGATTTGCCACCCACATATGCATCCATCCTTCTCTTCAGGATACAACCTGAGGAAAGGTTTATTTTTCTAGTGACAAATATTTAACACCTTTGGAGTAAGCCAGTCCTGAATTTGAGTCAGAGTTCTGCTCTTTATTATTGCTATGGCTATGACATCATTTTCTTACCTATAAAATAAGAATGACAACCACGTCTTAGAGTAGTTATGAAAATTAAATGAGTGGGTATATATGAAGCTTTTGATAGACAACTTAGTTCAAAGAAAGACTCAATTCTGCTTTGAAATAGAATTAAACCCCTTTAAAAACGAGGGAAAAGGTGGTGTGGGAATAACACATTTCTTCGAACCATCCATTCATTCAGCAAGTGGGGTTTTTTTGAGCATATTACATTTTCTGCACAAACCAGGTACTAAAGCTGTTCTGAGTGAATAAGACACAAGCTTATAGTTTACATACAGCACAATAATAAAATCATTTATTGAGTAAAAAACAAAAAAGAATAGGTGTTAACTCTTTTCTAAAGGTTTGGTAGAATTTGCCTATGAAGTCTTCGAGTCCTGTACTTTTGTTTGCTGGCATTTTTTAAATCACAGATTTAATTTCAGTACTTCTAATTGATCTGTTTATATTTTCTTTTTTTCCTGCTTCTGTCATGGAAGATTGCACTTTTCTAAGAATTTACCCAATTCTTCTAGGTTGTCCATTTTATTGGCATATAGTTTCTTGTAGTAGTCTCTTATGATCCTTTTTATTTCTGTGGTGTTCATTGTAACTCATTTTTGATTCTAATTTTATAGATCGGGGCCCCTTCCATTGTTTTCTTGATGCGTATGGCTAAAGGTTTATCAATTTTGTTTATCTTTTCAAAGAACCAGATTTTAGTTTCATTTATCTTTTTTTTTTTTTTTTTTTTTTTTTTTTTTTCCGTACGGGGGCCTCTCACTGTTGTGGCCTCTCTCCCGTTGCAAAGCACAGGCTCCGGACGCGCAGGCTCAGCGGCCATGGCTCATGGGCCCAGCCGCTCCACGGCATGTGGGATCCTCCCGGACCGGGGCACGAACCCGTGTCCCCTGTATCAGCAGGCGGACTCTCAACCACTGTGCCACCAGGGAAGCCCTCATTTATCTTTTCTATTTTTTTCTTAGTCTCTATTTCATTTATTACTGCTCTGATCTTTATGATTTCTTTCCTTCTAGTAATGTTTGGTTTTGTTTGTTCTTTCTCTAGTTGCTTTAAGTGTAAACTTAGGTTGTTTACTTGAGATTTTTCTTGTTTCCTGATGTAAGCTTGTATCACGATAAACTTCCCTCATAGAACTACTTTTGTGTCTCCCATAGGTTTAGGATCATTGTGTTTTTTATTTTCATTTGTCTGTAGATATTTTGTATTTCCCCTGTGATTACTTCAGTGATCCATTGGTCATTTAGTAGCATATTGTTTGGCCTCCACGTGTTTGTGTTTTTTGCAGTATTTTTCTTCTATTTGATTTTTAATCTCGTAGTCTTGTGGATGGAAAACATGCCTGATATGATTTCACATTTTCTTAAATTTACTGAAGCTTGCTTTGTCTCCCAGACTGTGATCTATCCTGAAGAATGATCCATGTACCCTTGAAAAGAATGTGTGTATGCTGTTTTTGGATGGAATGATCTATAAACATCAACCAAATCCTTCCGGTCTAATATGTCATTAAAGTCCTGTGTTTCCTTACTGATTTCTGTCTTGTGTTTCTTTATTGATTTGTGTCTAGATGATCTGTCCATTGATGTAAGCAGGGTGTCAAGGTCTCCCACTATTATTGTGTTACTGTCAATTTCTTCTTTTATGGCTGTTAATATTTGCCTTATATATTGAGGTATTCTTATGTTGGGTGCATATATATTAACAATTGTTATATCTTCTTCTTGAGTTGATCCCTTGGTCATTATGTAGTATCCATCTTTGTCTCTTGCAACAGTCTGCATTTTAAAGTCTATTTTGTGTGATATGAATATTGCTACTCCAGCTTTCTTTTGATTTTCATTTGCATGGAATACATTACTCCATCCCTTAACTTTCAGTCTGTATGTGTATCTACATTAGAAGTGGGTCTGTTGGAGAAATAATATATATGGATTGTGGATTTGTACCCATTCATCCAGTCTATGACTTTCAGTGGGAGCATTTAATCCATTTATATATAAGGTAATTAATATGTATATTTTAAAAATATGTATAATGTATATATTCTTATTTCCATTTTATTAACTTTTCTAGATTTTTTTAGGTTTTTTTTTCTTTTCCTCTTTTGTTCTCTTCTCTTGTGATTTGATGACTATGTTTAGTGTTATGTGGTATTCCTTTTCTTTATTATGTACATATCTATTATAGATTTGGTTTTATTTTTTAAACATCTTTAATGGAGTATAATTGCTTTGAAATGTTGTGTTAGTTTCTGCTGTATAACAAAATGAATCAGCTATATGGATACATATATCCACTTATAACCTCCCTCTTGAGTCTCCTTCCCACTTTCCTTATCCCACCACTCTAGATGGTCTCTAAGCAACTGTCTGATCTCCCAGGGCTATGTACCTGCTTCCCACTAGCTACCTACTTTACATTTGGTAGTGTATATATGTCCATGTCACTCTCTTACTACGTCCCAGCTTACCCTTCCCCCTCCCCATGTCCTCAAGTCTATTATCTATGTCTGTGTCTTTATTCCTGTCCAAACCCTAGGTACTTCAGAACCACTGTTGTTGGGTTTTTTTTTTTTAGATTCCATATATATGTGTCAACATATGGTATTTGTTTTTCTCTTTCTGACTTACTTCACTCTGTATGACAGACTCTAGGTTCATCCACCTCACTACAAATGACTCAATTTGTTTCCTTTTTGGCTGAGTAATATCCCATTGTATATATGTGCCACATGATCTTTATCCATTCATCTGTTGAAGGACATTTAGGTTGCTTCCATCTCCTGGCTATTGTAAATAGAGCTGCAATTAACATTTTGGTACATGACACTTTTTGAATTATGGTTTTCTCAGGGTATATGCCCAGTAGTGGGATTGCTGGGTTGTATGGTAGTTCTATTTTTAGTTTTTTAAGGAACATCCATACTGTTCTTCATAGTGGCTGTACCAATTCACATTCCAACCAACAGTGCAAGAGGGTTCCCCTTTCTCCACAACCTCTCCAGCATTTACTGTTTGTAGATTTTTTAAGGATGGCCATTCATTTTTTTTTTTTGAGAAAGAATTACTTTGTTATTTATTTATTTATTTTAACATCTTTATTGGGGTACAATTGCTTTACAATGGTGTGTTAGTTTCTGCTCTATAACAAAGTGAATCAGTTATATATATACATATGTTCCCATATGTCCTCCCTCTTGCATCTCCCTCCCTCCCACTCTCCCTATCCCACCCCTCCAGGCTGTCACAAAGCACCGAGCTAATATTCCCGTGCCATGCGGCTGCTTCCCACTAGCTATCTACCTTACTACGTTTGTTAGTGTGCGTATATCCATGACTCTCTCTCGCCCTGTCGAAGCTCACCCTTCCCCCTCCCCATATCCTCAAGTCCGTTCTCCAGTAGGTCTGCGTCTCTATTCCCGTCCCACCCCTAGGTTCTTCATGACATCCTTTTTTTTCTTAAATTCCATATACATGTGTTAGCATACAGTATTTGTCTTTTTCTTTCTGACTTACTTCACTCTGTATTACAGACTCTAGGTCTATCCATCTCATTACAAATAACTCAATCTCGATTCTTTTTAAGGCTGAGTAATATTCCATTGTATATATGTGCCACATCTTCTTTATCCATTCATCCGATGATGGGCACTTAGGTTGCTTCCATCTCCGGGCTATTGTAAACAGAGCTGCAATGAACATTTTGGTACATGACTCTTTTTGAATTTTGGTTTTCTCAGGGTATATGCCCAGTAGTGGGATTGCTGGGTCATATGGTAATTCTATTTGTAGATTTTAAGGAACCTCCATACTGTTCTCCATAGTGGCTGAACCAATTCACATTCCCACCAGCAGTGCAAGAGTGTCCCCTTTTCTCCACACCCTCTCCAGCATTTATTGTTTATAGATTTTTTTGATGATGGCCATTCTGACTGGTGTGAGATGATATCTCATTGTAGTTTTGATTTGCATTTCTCTAATGATTAATGATGTTGAGTATTCTTTCATGTCTTTGTTGGCAGTCTGTATATCTTCTTTGGAGAAATGTCTATTTAGGTCTTCTGCCCATTTTTGGATTTGGTTGTTTTTTTGTTATTGAGCTGCATGAGCTTCTTGTAAACTTTGGAGATTAATCCTTTGTCAGTTGCTTCATTTGCAAATATATTCTCCCATTCTGAGGGTTGTCTTTTGGTCTTGTTTATAGTTTCCTTTGCTGTGCAAAAGCTTTGAAGTTTCATTAGGTCCCATTTGTTTATTTTTGTTTTTGTTTCCATTACTCTAGGAGGTGGGTCAGAAAGGATCTTGCTGTGATTTATGACATAGAGTGTTTTGCCTATGTTTTCCTCTAAGAGTTTGATAGTTTCTGGCCTTACATTTAGGTCTTTAATCCATTTTGAGCTTATTTTTGTGTATGGTGTTAGGGAGTGATCTAATCTCATACTTTTACATGTACCTGTCCAGTTTTCCCAGCACCACTTATTGGAGAGGCTGTCCTTTCTCCACTGTACATTCCTACCACCTTTATCAAAGATAAGGTATCCATATTTGCATGGGTTTATCTCTGGGCTTTCTATCCTGTTCCATTGATCGATCTTTCTGTTTTTGTGCCAGTACCATACTGTCTTCATTACTGTAGCTTTGTAGTATAGTCTGAAGTCAGGGAGACTGATTCCTCCAGCTCCTTTTTTCGTTATCAAGATTGCTTTGGCTATTCGGGGTCTTTTGTGTTTCCATACAACTTGCGAAATTTTTTGTTCTAGTTCTGTGAAAAATGCCAGGGATAGTTTGATAGGGATTGCATTGAATCTGTAGATTGCTTTGGGTAGTAGAGTCATTTTCACAATGTTGATTCTTCCCATCCAAGAACATGGTATCCATCTATTTGTATCATCTTTCATTTCTTTCATCAGTGTCTTATAATTTTCTGCATACAGGTCTTTTGAGTCCTTAGGTAGGTTTATTCCTAGATATTTTATTCTTTTTGTTGCAATGGTAAATGGGAGTGTTTTCTTGATTTCACTTTCAGATTATTCATTATTAGTATATAGGAATGCCAGAGATTTCTGTGCATTAATTTTGTATCCTGCTACTTTACCAAATTCATTGATTAGCCCTAGTAGTTTTCTGGTAGCATCTTTAGGATTCTCTATGTATAGTATCATGTCATCTGCCAACAGTGAAGCTTTACTTCTTCTTTTTCGATTTGGATTCTTTTCATTTCCTTTTGTTCTCTGATTGCTGGGGCTAAAACTTCCAAAACTATGTTGAATAAGAGTGGTGAGAGTGGGCAACCTTGTCTTATTCCTGATATTAGTGGAAATGCTTTCAGTTTTTCACCATTGAGGATGATGTTTGCTGTGGGCTTGTCATAATTGGCCTTTATTATGTTGAGGAAAGTTCCCTCTATGCCTACTTTCTGCAGAGTTTTTATCATAAATAGGTGTTGAATTATGTCAAAAGCTTTCTCTGCGTCTATTGAGATTATCATATGGTTTTTCTCCTTCAATTTGTTGATATGGTTTATCACATTGATAGATTTTCGTATATTGAAGAATACTTGCATTCCTGGAATAAACCCCAATTGATCATGGTGTATGATCCTTTTAACGTACTGTTGGATTCTGTTTGCTAGTATTTTGTTGAGGATTTTTGCATCTATGTTCATCAGTGATATTGGCCTGTAATTTTCTTTCTTTGTGACATCTTTGTCTGGTTTTGGTATCAAGGTGGTGGTGGCCTCGTAGAAGGAATTTGGGAGTGTTCCTCCCTCTGCTATATTTTGGAAGAGTTTGAGAAGGACAGGTGTTAGCTCTTCTCTAAACGTTTGATAGAATTCACCTGTGAAGCCATCTGGTCCTGGGCTTTTGTTTGTTGGAAGATTTTTAATCACAGTTTCAATTTCACTGTTTGTGATTCGTCTGTTCATATTTTCTATTTCTTCCTGATTCAGTCTTGGCAGGTGTTCATTTCTAAGAATTTGTCCATTTCTTCCAGATTGTCCATTTTATTGACATAGTGTTGCTTGTAGTAATCTCTCTCATGATTTTTGTTATTTCTGCGGTGTCAGTTGTTACTTCTCCTTTTTCATTTCTAATTCTATTGATTTGAGTCTTCTCCCTATTTTCTTGATGAGTCTGGCTAATGGTTTATCTATTTTGTTTATGTTCTCAAAGAACCAGCTTTTAGTTTTATTGATCTTTGCTATCGTTTCCTTCATTTCTTTTTCATTTATTTCTGATCTGATTTTTATGATTTCTTTCCTTCTGCTAGATTTGGGGTCTTTTTGTTCTTCTTTCTCTAATTGCTTGAGGTGCAAGGTTAGGTTGTTTATTCGAGATGTTTCTTGCTTCTTAAGGTGGGCTTGTATTGCTGTAAACTTCCCCCTTAGAACTGCTTTTGCTGCATCCCATAGGTTTTGGGTCGTGTGTCTCCACTATCATTTGTTTATAAGTATTTTTTTATTTCCTCTTTGATATCTTCAGTGATCACTTCATTATTAAGTAGTGTATTGTTTAGCTCCATGTGTTTGTATTTTTTACAGATCTTTTCCTGTAATTGATATCTAGTCTCATGGCGTTGTGGTCAGAAAAGATACTTGATACAATTTCAATTTTCTTAAATTTACCAAGGCTTGATTTGTGACCCAAGATATGATCTATCCTGGAGAATGTTTCATGAGCACTTGAGAAAAATGTGTATTCTGTTGTTTTTGGATGGAGTGTCCTATAAATATCAATTAAGTCCATCTTGTTTAATGTATCATTTAAAGCTTGTGTTTTCTTATTTATTTTCATTTTGGATGATCTGTCCATTGGTGAAAGTGGGGTGTTAAAATCCCCTACTATGAATGTGTTACTGTCGATCTCTCCTTTTATGGCTGTTAGTATTTACCTTATGTATTGAGGTGCTCCTATGTTGGGTGCATAAATATTTACAATTGTTATATCTTCTTCTTGGATCGATCCCTTGATCATTATGTAGTGTCCTTCTTTGTCCCATTTAAGAGTCCTTATTTTAAAGTCTATTTTGTCTGATATGAGAATTGCTACTCCAGCTTTCTTTTGGTTTCCATTTGCATGGAATATCTTTTTCCATCCCCTTACTTTCAGTCTTTATGTGTCTCTAGGTCTGAAGTGGGTCTCTTGTAGACAGCATATATAAGGGTCTTGTTTTTGTATCCATTCAGCCAATCTGTGTCTTTTGGTGGGAGCATTTAGTCCATTTACATTTAAGGTAATTATCGATATGTATGTTCCTATCCCATTTTCTAAATTGTTTTGGGTTCATTATTATAGGTCTTTTCCTTCTCTTGTGTTTCCTGCCTAGAGAAGTTCCTTTAGCATTTGTTGTAAAGCTGGTTTGGTGGTGCTGAACTCTCTCAGCTTTTGCTTGTCTGTAAAGTTTTTAATTTCTCCATCAAATCTGAATGAGATCCTTGCTGGGTAGAGTAGTCTTGGTTGCAGGTTTTTCTCCTTCATCACTTTCAGTATGTCCTGCCACTCCCTTCTGGCTTGTAGGGTTTCTGCTGAGAGATCAGCTGTTAATCTTATGGGGATTCCCTTGTGTGTTATTTGTTGTTTTTCCCTTGCTGCTTTTAATATGCTTTCTTTGTATTTAATTTTTGACAGTTTGATTAATATGTGTCTTGGCGTATTTCTCCTTGTATTTATCCTGTATGGGACTCTCTGTGCTTCCTGGACTTGATTAATTATTTCCTTTCCCATGTTAGGGAAGTTTTCAACTATAATCTCTTCAAATATTTTCTCAGTCCCTTTCTTTTTCTCTTCTTCTTCTGGAACCCCTATAATTCGAATATTGGTGCGTTTAATGTTGTCCCAGAGGTCTCTGAGACTGTCCTCAGTTCTTTTCATTCTTTTTTCTTTATTCTGTTCTGCAGTTGTTATTTCCACTACTTTATCTTCCAGGTCACTTATCCGTTCTTCTGCCTCAGTTATTCTGCTATTGATCCCTTCTAGAGTATTTTTAATTTCATTTATTGCGTTGTTCATCGTTGCTTGTTTCATCTTTATTTCTTCTAGGTCCTTGTTAAATGTTTCTTGCATTTTATCCATTCTACTTCCAAGATTTCGGATCATCCTTACTATCATTATTCTGAATTCTTTTTTAGGTAGACTGCCTATTTCCTCTTCATTTGTTAGGTCTGGTGCATTTTTATCTTGCTCTTTCATCTGCTGTGTGTTTTTCTGTCTTCTCATTTAGCTTATCTTACTGTGTTTGGGTTCTCCTTTTTGCAGGCTGCAGGTTTGTAGTTCCCGTTGTTTTTGATGTCTGTCTCCAGTGGCTAAGGTTGTTTCAGTGGGTTGTGTAGGCTTCCTGGTGGAGGGGACTAGTGCCTGTATTGTGGTGGATGGGGCTGGATCTTGTCTCTCTAGTGGGCAGGTTCACGTCTGGTGGTGTGTTTTGGGGTGTCTGTGGCCTTATTATGATTTTAGGCAGCCTCTCTGCTAATGGGTAGGGTTGTGTTCCTGTTTTGCTAGTTGTTTGGCATAGGTTGTCCAGCACTGTGGCTTGCTGGTCGTTGAGTGAAGCTGGGTGCTGGTGTTAAGATGGAGGTCTCTGGGAGATTTCCGCCATTTAATATTGTGTGGAGCTGGGAGGTCTCTTGTTGACCAGTGACCTGAAGTTGGCTCTCCTACCTCAGAGGCAGTGTCCTGACTCCTGGCTGGAGCACGAAGAGCCTTTCATCCACACGGCTCAGAATAAAAGGGAGAAAAAGTAGAGAGAATTAATAGAAGTATGAGGAAAGAAAGAAGGAAAGGAGGAAAGGAAGGAAGGAAGAAAGAAGCACAGAAGGAAATAAAGGAGGGAGGGAGGGAGGAAGGATGGAAGGAAGGAGGGAAAGAAGGAAAAAAGACAGAAAGAAAAGATACAGTAAAAATAATATAAAGTATAATATAGTTATTGAATTAAAAAATATTTAGAAAAAAAAAGGGACGGATAGAACCTTAGGACAAATGTTGGAAGCAAAGCTATACAGAGAAAATCTTACACAGAAGCATACACATACACCCTCACAAAAAGAGGTAAAGGGGGAAAAAATCATAAATCTTGCTCTCAGAGGCCACCTCCTCAATTTGGGGTGATTCGTTGTCTAAAGGAGGGAGAGAAGGAAGGAAAGAAAGAAAGAAAGAACGAAGGTAAAGTATAATAAAGTTATTACAATTAAAATTAATTATTAAGAGAAAAAATTTTTTTAAAAACCATGGACGGATAGAGCCCTAGGACAAATGGTGGAAGCAAGACTATACAGACAAGATCTCATACAGAAGCATACACGTACCCATTCACAAAAATAGGAAAAGGGAAAAAAATCATAGATCTCGCTCCTAGAGTCCACCTCTTCAATTTGGGATCATTCCTTATCTATTAAGGTATTCCACAGATGCAGGGTATATCAAGTTGATTGTGGAGCTTTAATCCGCTGCTTCTGAGGCTGCTGGGAGAGATTTCCCTTTCTCTTCTTTGTTCTCACAGCTCACAGGAGCTCAGCTTTGGATTTGGCCCTGCCTCTGCGTGTAGGTGGCTGGAGGGCGTCTGTTTTTTGCTCAGACAGGACGGGGTTAAAGGAGCCGCTGATTCGGGGGCTCCGGCTCACTCAGGCCGGGGGTTGGCGGGGGAAGGAGGGGCACTGCGTGCGGGGCGGGCCTGTGGCGGCAGAGGCCGGCGTGACGTTGCACCAGCCTGAGGCCCGCTGTGCGTTCTCCCGGGGAAGTTGTCCCTGGATCCCGGGAACCTGGCAGTGGTGGGCTGCACAGGTTCTGCGGAAGAGGGGTGTGGAGAGTGACCTGTGCTCGCACACAGGCTTCTTGGTGGCGGCAGCAGCAGCCTTAGCGTCTCCCGCCCGTCTCTGGGGTTCGCGCTTTTAGCCGCGGCTCGCACCCGTCTCTGGAGTTCCTTTAAGCAGCGCTCTTCAACCCCTCGCCTCGCGCTCCAGGAAACAAAGAGGGAAGAAAAAGTCGCTTGCCTCTTCGGCAGGTGCAGACTTTTCCCTGGACTTCCTCCCGGCTAGCCGTGGTGCACTAATCCCTTCAGGCTATGTTCAAGCCGCCAACCCCAGTCCTCTCCCTGCGCTCCATCCGAAACTGAAACCCGAGCCTCAGCTCGCAGCCCCGCCTGCCCCGGCGGGTGAGCAGACAAACCTCTCGGGCTGGTGAGTGCCGGTCGGCACCTATCCTCTGTGCTGGAATCTCCCCGCTTTGCCCTCCGCAGCCGTCGCTGTGCACTCCTCCACGGTCCCGAATCTCCCCCCTCCGCCTCCCGCAGTCTCCGCCCGCGAAGGGGCTTCCTAGTGTGTGGAAACTTTTCCTCCTTCACAGCTCCCTCCCACTGGTGCAGGTGCCGTCCTTATTCTTTTGTCCCTGTTTTTTCTTTTGCCCTACCCAGGTACGTGGGGAGTTTCTTGCCTTTTGGGAGGTCTGAGATCTTCTTCCAGCCTTCAGTAGGTGTTCTGTAGGAGCTGTTCCATGTGTAGATGTATTTCTGGTGTATCCGTGAGGAGGAAGGCGATCTCCGCGTCTTACTCTTCCGCCATCTTCAAGCCGTCCTCAAGGATGGCCATTCTGACTCGTGTGAGATGATATCTCATTGTAGTTTTGATTTGCATTGCTCTCATGATTAATGATCTTGAGCATTCTTTCATGTATTTGTTGCAAATCTGTATATCTTCTCTGGAGAAATATCTATTTCGGTCTTCTGCCCATGTTTGGATTGGGTTGTTTGTTTGCAAATATTTTCTCTCATTCTGAGGGTTGTATTTTGGTCTTGTTTATGGTTTCCTTTGGTGTGCAAAAGTTTTGAAGTTTCATTAGGTCCCATTTGTTTATTTTTGTTTTATTTCCATTTCTCTAGGAGGTGGGTCAAAAATGATCTTACTGTGATTTACGTCAAAAAGCGTTCTGCCCCTGATTTCCTGTAAGAGTTTTATAGTGTCTAGCTTTACATTTAGGTCTTCAATACATTTTGAGTTTATTTTTGTGTATGGTGCTAGGAAGTGTTCTAATTTCATTCCTTTACATGAAACTGTCCAGTTTCCCAGAACCACTTATTAAAGAGGCTGTCTTTTCTCCATTGTATATTCTTGCCTCTTTTATGAAATATAAGGTGACCATACGTGCATGAAATTACCTCTGAGATTTCTATCCTGTTCCATTGACCTATATTTCTGTTTTTGTGCCAGCAGCATACTGCCTTGTTTACTGTAACTTTGTAGTATAGACTGAAGACCAGGAGCCTGATTCCTCCAACTCCATTTGACTTTCTCAAGATTCTCTGACTCTTCAGGGTCTTTTGTGTTTCCATACAAATTGTGAAATTTTTTTTCTAGTTCTGTGAAAAATGCCAGTGGTAATTCGATAGGGATTGCACTGAATCTGTAGATTGCTTTGGATAGTATAGTCATTTTCACAAAGTTGATTCTTCCAATCTAACAATATGGTTTATCTCCCCATCTGTTTATATTGTCTTTATGTCTTTCATCAGTGTCTTATTGTTTCCTGCATCCACGTCTTTTGTCTCCTTAGGTAGGTTTATTCCTACGAATTTTATTCTTTTCTCTGAAATGGTAAATGGGAGTGTTTCCTTAATTTCTCTTTCAGATTTTTCATCATTAGGGTATAGGAATGCCAGAGATTTCAGTGCATTAATTTTGTATACTGCTACTTTACCAGATTCACTGATTAGCTCTAGTAGTTTTCTGGTAGCATCTTTGCAATACTCTATGTATAGTATCATGTCATCTGCAAACAGTGACAGTTTTTCTTCCTCTTTTCTGATTTGGATTCCTTTTATTTCTTTTTCTTCTCTGTTTGGTGAGGCAAAAACTTCCAAAACTATGTTGAATAATAGTGGTGAATATGGGTAACCTTGTCTTGTTCCTGATCTTAGAGAAAATGGTTTCAGTTTTTCTCCATTGAGAATGATGTTGGCTGTGGATTTTTCATATATGGCTTTTATTATGCTGAGGTATGTTCCCTCTATGCCTAATGTCTGGAGAGTTTTTATCATAACTGGGTGTTGAAATTTGTCAAAAGCTTTTTCTGCCTCTATTTTGATTATCATATGCTTTTTATACTTTGTTTTGTTAATATGGTGTATCACACTGTTTCATTTGCATATACTGAAGAATCCTTGCATTCCTCGGATAAACCCCACTTGATCATGTTGTATGATCCTGTTAAAGTGCTGCTGGATTCTGTTTGCTAGTATTTTGTGAGGATTTTTGCCTCTATGTTCATCAGTGATATTGGTCTGTAGTTTCCTTTCTTTGTCACAGCTTTGTCTGCCTTTCGTATCAGAGTGATGGTGGCCTCATAGAATGAGTTTGGGAGTGTTTCTCCCTCTGCTATACTTTGGAAGAGTTTGAGAAGGATAAGTGTTAGCTCTTCTCTAAATACTTGATAGAATTTGCCTGTGAATCTATGTGATCCTAGGCTTTTGCTTGTTGGAAGACATTTAATCAAGGCTTTTGCATGTTGGAAGACTTTTAATCAAAGTCTCAATTTCAGTGCTTGGGATTGGTCTGCTCATATTTTGTACTTCTTCCTGGTTCAGTCTCGGAAGTTTATGCTTTCCTAGGAATTTCTCCAGTTTGTCCATTTTTTGGGCATATAATTGCTTGTAGTAACCTCTCATGATCCTTTGTATTTCTGCAGTGTCAGTTGTTACTTCTTCATTTTTAACTCTGTTAATTTGAGCTTTCTCTCTTTTTTCCTTCATTAGTCTGGCTAACGGTTTATCCATTTTATTTATCTTCTCAAAGAACCAGCTTTTAGATATATTGATCTCTGCAATTGTTTCCTTCATTTCTTTTTGATTTATTTCTGATCTGATCTTTATGATTTGTTTCCTTCTGCTAACTGTGGTTCTTTTTGTTCTTTCTCTAATCGTGTTAGGTGCAAGGTTAGATTGTTTATTTGAGATGTTTCTCGTTTCTTCAAGTAGGATTGTCTTGCTATAAACTTCCCTCTTGGAACTGTTTTTGCTACATCTCATAGATTTGGGGTTGTCATGTTTACATTGTCACTTGTTTCTAGGTATTTTTTGATTTCCTCTTTGATTTCTTCTGTGATCTCTTGGTTATTTAGTAGCATATTTTTTAGCCTCCATTTGTTTGTATTTTTCACGTTTGTTTTTCCTGTAATTGATATCATAGTCTCATAGTGTTGTGGTCAGGAAAGATACTTGATAGGATTTCCATTTTCTTAAGTTTACCAAGGCTTGACTTATGACCCAAGATATGATATATCCTGGAGAATGTTTCATGGGCACTTGAGAAGAAACTGTATTCTGTTGTTTTTTGATTGAATGTCCTATACATATCAATTAAGTACATCTTGTGTAATGTATCATTTAAAGCTTGTGTTTCCTTTTTTATTTTCATTTCAGTTGTTCTGTCCATTGGTGAAAGTGGGGTGTTAAAGTCCCATACTATGATTGTGTTAGTGTCTATTACCCCTTTAATAGCTGTTAGCACTTGCCTTATGTATTGAGGTGCTCCTCTGTTGGCTGCATAAATATTTACAATTGTTATATCTTCTTCTTGGATTGATCCCTTGATCATTATGTAGTGTCCTTCTTTGTCTCTTATAATAGTCTTTACTTTAAAGTTTACTTTTTCTGATATGAGAATTGCTTCTACAGCTTTCTTTTGATTTCCATTTGCATGGAATATCTTTTTTCATTCCCTCACTTTCAGTCTGTGTGTGTCCCTAGGTCTGAAATGGGTCTCTTGTTGACAGCATAATGCGTGTCTTGTTTTTGTATCTATTCAGCCAGTTTGTGTCTTTTGGTTGGTGCATTTAATCCGTTTACATTTAAGGTAATAATCGATATGTATGTTCCTATTACCATTTTCTTAATTGTTTTGGGTTTGTTATTGTAGTCTTTTTCATCTCTTGCGTTTCCTGCCTACAGAAGTTCCTTTAGCGTTTGTTTTAAAGCTGGTTTGGTGGTGCTGATTTCTCTTAACTTTTTCTTTCTGTATAGATTTAAATTTCTCCATCAAATCTGAATGAGATCCTTGCTGGGTAGAGTAATCTTGGTTGTATATTGTTCCTTTTCATTACTCTAAATATGTCCTGCCACTCCCTTGTGTTTTGCAGTTTCTGCTGAAAGATCCGCTGTTAACATTATGGAGACTCCCTTGTATGTTACTTCGTGATTTTCCCTTCCTGTTTTTAATTTTTTTTCTTTGTATTTAATTTTTGATAGTTTGATTAATACTATCATACTTGTGCCTTGGCGTATTTCTCCTTGGATTTTTCCTGTATGCGACTCACTGCGCTTCATGGACTTGTTGGCTACTTCCTTTCCCATCTTAGTGACGTTTTCAACTATAATGTCTTGAAATATTTTCTCAGTCCCTTTCTTTTCCTCTTCTTCTGGGACCTCTATAATTCGAATGTTGGTGTTTCTAATGTTGTCCCACAGGTCTCTGAGACTGTCCTCAGTTCTTTTCATTCTTTTTTCTTTATTCTGCTCTGTGGTAGTTATTTGCACTATTTTATCTTCCAGGTCACTTATCCATTCTTCTGCCTCAGTTATTCTGCTATTGATTCCTTCTAGAGACTTTTTAATTTCATTTATTGTGTTGTTCATCATTGTTTGTTTGCTTTTTAGTTCTTCTATGTCCTTGTTAAATGTTTCTTGTATTTTCTCCATTCTATTTCCAAGATTTTTGATTATCCTTACTCTGAATTCTTTTTCATTTAGGCTGCCTACTTCCCCTTAATCTGTTTCATCTGGCGTGGTTTTACCTTACTCCTTCATCTGCTGTGTGTTTGTCTTCTCATTTTCTTTAACTTACTGTGTTTGAGATCTCCTTTTCACAGTCTTCAGGTTTGTAGTTCTCCTTCTTTTAGTTGTTTGCCCCCAGTTGTTAATGTTGGTTCAGTAGCTTGTTTAGGCTTCCTGGTGGAGGGGACTGGTGCCTTTGTTCTGGGGGGTGTGGCTGGATATCGGCTTTCTGGTGAGCAGGGCCCTGTCTGGTGGTATGTTTGTCGTGTCAGTGAACTTAGTATTATTTTAGGCAGCCTCTCTGCTAATGGGTGGAGTTGTGTTCCTGTCTTGCTAGTTGTTTGGCATGGGCTGTCCAGCACAGGAGCTTGCTATCCGTTGGGTGGAGCTGGCTCTAAGCATTGAGATGGACATCTCTGGGAGAGCTGTTGCCAACTGATATTACGTGGGGCCAGTAGGTTTCTGTTGGTCCAATATCCTGAACTCGGTTCTCCCTCCTAAGAGGCTCAGATCTGACACCAGGCCAGTGCACTGAGACCCTGTCAGACATACAGACAAGTTTGTAGGGACTTGCTTGCCTTTTGGGAATTCTGAGTTCTAGCAGCATTCAGTAGGTGTTCTGTAGGAGTTGTTACACATGTAGATGTATTTTTGATGTATTGTGGGGAGGAAGGTGATGTCCACGTCTTACTCCTCCATTATCTTGAATGTCCCTGCCATTATACATGTTCGATTTGTGGTTCCCATGAGGTTTTTGCATAGCAGTCTATCTCTCTCTCTCTCTCTCTCTCTATATATATATATATATATATATACATATATATATTTGTTTCAGGATGCTGATTATTTTTTTTTACATCTTTATTGGAATATAAATGCTTTACAATGATGTGTTAGTTTCTGCTTTATAACAAAGGGAATCAGTTATACATATACATATGTTCCCATACCTCTTCCCTCTTGCGTCTCCCTCCCTCCCACCAGCACAATCCCACACCTCTAGGTGGTCACAAAACACTGAGCTGATCTCCCTGTGCTATGAGGTGGCTTCCCACTAACTATCTATTTTAAATTAGGGAGTGTATATATGTCTATGCCACTCTCTCACTTTATCATAGCTTACACTTTTCTGATATCCTCAAATCCATTCTCTAGAAGGTCTGTATCTTTATTCACGTCTTAACCCAAGGTTCTTCATGACATTTCTTTTCTTAGATTCCATATATATGTGTTAGCATATGGTATTACTCTTTCTCTTTCTGACTTACTTCACTCTGTATGACAGATTTTAGGTCCATCCACCTGACTACAAAAAACTCAATTTCGTTTCTTTATTTTTTTTAACATCTTTATTGGGATATAATTGCTTTACAATGGTGTGTTAGTTTCTGCTTTATAACAAAGTGAATCAGTTATACATATACATATGTTCCCATAACTCTTCCCTCTTGCGTCTCCCTCCTTCCAACCCTCCCTATCCCACCCCTCCAGGCGGTCACAAAGCACCAAGCTGATCTCCCTGTGCTATGCGGCTGCTTCCCAATAGCGATCTACCTTACGCTTGGTAGTGTATATATGTCCATGCCTCTCTCTCGCTTTGTCACAGCTCACCCTTCCCCCTCCCCATATCCTCAAGTCCATTCTCTAGTAGGTCAGTGTCTTGATTCCTGTCTTACCCCTAGGTCCTTCAAGACATTTTTTTCCTTAAATTCCATATATATGTGTTAGCATACAGTATTTGTCTTTCTCTTTCTGACTTACTTCACTCTGTATGACACACTCTAGGTCTATCCACTTCATTATAAATAGCTCAGTTTCGTTTCTTTTTATGGCTGAGTAATATTCCATTATATATATGTGCCACATCTTCTTTATCCATTCATCCGATGATGGGCACTTAGGTTGCTTCCAACTCCGAGCTATTGTGAATAGAGCTACAAAGAACATTTTGGTACATGACTCTTTTTGAATTATGGTTTTCTCAGGGTATATGCCCAGTAGTGGGATTGGTGGGTGGTATGATAGTTTTATTTGTAGTTTTTTAAGGAACCCCATACTATTCTCCATAGTGGCTGAACCAATTCACATTCCCAACAGCAGTGCAAGAGTGTTCCCTTTTGTCCACACCCTCTCCAGCATTTATTGTTTCCAGATTTTTTGATGATGCTCATTCAGACCTCGGTGAGATGATATCTCATTGTAGTTTTTATTTGCATTTCTCTAGTAATTAATGGTGTTGAGCATTCTTTCATGTTTTTGTTGGCAGTCTCTATATCTTTGGAGAAATGTCTATTTAGGTCTTCTGCCCAGTTTTGGATTGGGTTGTTTGTTTTTTTTGATATTGAGCTGCATGAGCTGCTTGTAAATTTTGGAGATTAATCCTTTGTCAGTCGCTTCACTAGCAAATATTTTCTCCCATTCCGAGGGTTGTCTTTTGGTCTTGTTTATGGTTTCCTTTGCTGTTCAAAAGCTTTGAAGTTTCATTAGGTCCCATTTGTTTATTTTTATTTCTATTTCCATTTCTCTAGGGGATGAGTCAAAAAGGATCTTGCTGTGATTTATATCATAGAGTGTTCTGCCTATGTTTTCCTCTAAGAGTTTGATAGTTTCTGGCCTTATATTTAGGTCTTTAATCCATTTTGAGCTTATTTTTGTGTATGGTGTTTCGCAGTGTTCTAATCTCATACTTTTACATGTACCTGTCCACTTTTCCCAGCACCACTTATTGAAGAGGCTGTCCTTTCTCCACTGTATATTCCTACCTCCTTTATCAAAGATAAGGTGACCATATGTGTGTGGGTTTATCTCTGGGCTTTTGATCCTGCTCCATTGATCGATATTTGTATTTCTGTGCCAGTACCATACTGTCCTGATCACTGTAGCTTTGTAGTATAGTCTGAAGTCAGGAAGCCTGATTCCTCCAGCTCCATCTTTCATTCTCAAGATTGCTTTGGCTATTTGGGGTCTTTCATGTTTCCATAGAAATTGTGAAATTTCTTGTTCTAGTTCTGCGAAAAATGCCAGTGGTAATTTGATAGGGATTGCATTGAATCTGTACATTCCTTTGGGTAGTAGAGTCATTTTCACAATGCTTATTCTTCCAATCCAAGAACATGGTATGTCTCCCATCTATTTATCTCATCTTTAATTAATTTCATCAGTGTCTTACAATTTTCTGCATACAGGTCTTTTGTCTCCTTAGTTAGATTTATTCCTGATATTTTATTCTTTTCGTTGCAATGGTTAATGGGAGTGTTTTCTTAATTTCACTTTCAGATTTTTCATCATTAGTGTATAACAATGCCAGAGATTTCTGTGCATTAATTTTATATCCTGCTACTTTACCAAATTCATTGATTAGCTCTAGTAGTTTTCTGGTAGCATCTTTAGGATTCTCTATGTATAGTGTCATGTCATCTGCAAACAGTGACAGATTTAATTCTCCTTTTCCAATTTGGATTCCTTTTATTTCCTTTTCTTCTATGATTGCTGTGACAAAAATGTCCAAAACCATGTTGAATAAGAGTGGTGAGAGTGGGCAACAGTTTCTTGTTCCTGTTCTTAGTGGAAATGCTTTCACTCTTTCACTCTTGAGGACGAGTTGGCTGTGTGTTTGTCATATATGGCCTTCATTATGTTGAGGAAAGTTCCCTCTATGCCTACTTTCTGCAGGGTTTTTATCATAAATTGCTGTTGAATTTTGTCAAAAACTTTCTCTGTATCTATTGAGATGATCATATGGTTTTCTCCTTGAATTTGTTAATATGGTGTATCACGTTGATTGATTTCCGTATATTGAAGAATCCTTGCATTCCTGGAATAAAACCCACTTGATTGTGGTGTATGATCCTTTTAATGTGCTGTTGGACTCTGTTTGCTAGTATTTTGTTGAGGATTTTTGCATCTATGTTCATCAGTGATATTGGCCTGTAGTTTTCTTTCTTTCTGACATACTTGTCTGGTTTCGGTATGAGGGTGATGGTGGCCTCATAGAATGAGTTTGAGAGTGTTCCTCCCTCTGCTACATTTTGGAAGAGTTTGAGTGGATAGGTGTTAGCTCTTCTCTAAATGTTTGATAGAATTCTCCTCTGAAGCCAACTGGTTCTGGGCTTTTGTTTGCTGGACAATTTTTAGTCACAGTTTCAATTTCAGTGCTTGTGATTGGTCTGTTCATATTTTCTATTTCTTCTTTATTCAGTCTTGGCAGCTTGTGCATTTCTAACCAATTGTCCATTTCTTCCAGGTTGTCCATTTCATTGGCATACAGTTGCTTGTAGTAATCTCTCATGATCTTTTGTATTTCTGCAGTGTCAGTTCTTACTTCTCCTTTTTCATTTCTAATTCTATTGATTTGAGTCTTCTCCTTTTTTTTCCTGATGAGTCTGGCTAATGGTTTATCATTTATTTTTATCTTCTCAAAGAACCTGCTTTTAGTTTTATTGATCTTTCCTATCGTTTCCTTCATTTCTTTTTCCTTTATTTCTGATCTGATCTTTATGATTTCTTTCCTTCTGCTTACTTTGGGGTTTTTTTGTTCTTTCTCTAACTGCTTTAGGTGCAAGGTTAGGTTCTTTATTCGAGAAGTTTCCTGTTTCTTAAGGTAAGATTTAATTGCTCTAAACTTCCCTCTTAGAACTGCTAACTGCATCCCATAGATTTTGGGTCTTTGTGTCTCCATTGTCATTTGTTTCTAGGTATTTTTTGATTTCCTCTTTGATTTCTTCAGAGATCACTTCGTTATTAAGTAGTGTATTGTTTAGCCTCCATGTGTTTGTATTTTTTAAAGATCTTTTCCTGTAATTGATATTTAGTCTCATAGCATTGTGGTCGGAAAAGATACTTGATACAATTTCAATTTTCTTAAATTTACCAAGGCTTGATTTGTGACCCAAGATATCTATCCTGGAGAATGTTCTAAGAGCACTTGAGAAAAATGTGTATTCTGTTGTTTTTGGATGGAATGTCCTATAAATATCAATTAAGTCCATCTTATTTAATGTATCATTTAAATCTTGTTTTTCCTTATTTATTTTCATTTTGAGTAAGGTGTAAAAATGTAGGTCTTTTAGAATGTATCCGACTATCAGTTTAAAACAAGTAGGTATACTTTTAAGTCAACACATGTGGACATGATGGTAAACGTAAATCAAACCCAGCTGTAGATACACAAATATTAGAGCAGAAGAAACCCAAACATACCAATAAAGAAAATCATTTAACCACAATTGAAGAGAATAAAAGAGGAAGAGAACAATAGAGAAGGGAGGGAGGAATCAAGATGGTGGAGTAAGTGGACATGGAGCTCACCCCCCTCCCCATGAACACATGAAGAATACATCTACATGTGGAAGAATACTCACTGAAAACTAACTGGAAACTGGAAGAAGGACTCCTGTTACAACCATGTCTGTAAGAAAGATACACATGTTATCAGGTAGGAAGGGAAGAAAACTGATTGAGTTGAGACCTGAGCCCTTGGGAGAGGATTTATAAGAAAAAGGAGATTACACAGCTGGACACCTCCCCTGGTGAGTGAGTAGTTCAAGCCACAGATTGGGTGACCCTGTCCTGAGGTCTTTCATGGCGGAAACAAGTATCCATAGTTGGTTGGAGCATCTCTGTGACTAAGAGAAGTGTGATGTGAAGCCTGGACTCCACTCAAAAGCAGTGTTCCAGCACTGGCTAACTTCTGAGACAGGGAAGCTGCTGGGTTTCCTATGACCACCAAGCCGTACATCCCAGCCAAAACCCAGCAAGTGTTTCAGCCCCCACACTCCATGACACAGTGTGGCACTGGTTATAAGTCAGCCATGACAAGGAAGAAGACAACAATGGGATGTAGAAGTGACCCAATCCCGGGGTGGAGCCCTGGTGGGGTGTCATGTGCCATTGTTTGTCCATATTCAAGCAGTAACACAGAAGCAGCCCAGACGTCGGATGATTGCAATTCCACCATGGCTCATTCCTGATATATGCAAAAAGGTCATGCAGGCACTGCCTACATTGTGGAGTGGTTCCACAACTGGACAGGAGAGGTTGAGCCTGGGGACAGTGATCAACTATGGAAGACAAAGGGAACTTGCCCCCAAAGCAGGGTGGAGAGAGGTGTAATCAAGTTTCTGGGTTTCCCATGACTGCCTTTTGTTATACCCCAGCCTGAGCACAGCAAACACCCCGCTCTACTCAGTCCATGCAACAGCACAACAGTGTACATGGGGCACCCATGATTAGGGAAAAGACTAGACCTTAGGAAACAGAGGAATCCTGGTTCCAGGGTGGAACCTGAGTGGTGCAGTGGCAACCACTGTTGACACCCCCTTAAGCAGCTCCTCAGAAGTCACTAGATCTGTGATGGTGATTGCTCTACCACAGCTCACCTCCTGATACACAAAAAAGTTCCACATGAGCTCAAGCCAGAACTGCTGATCTGTTCCACAACAGGGTAGGGGTGGTGGAGGCTGAGGGCAGTGATCAGCTCTGAGGGACAAAGGGGCCTTGCACCCCTGGTTGCATCTGAACAGAACCACCTGTAGAGGTAGCACTTAAGAACTCTATGGATGCCACTTGCTCCTACAATCACCTACTCTGGAACAAAAGTCCTTGTGTGGGGAGAGAAAAAAACACACATGTAAAGGAAACAGCCAGATCAGGTAGAACCACAGGGCTTCTACTCCAGCAACTTGGGATCAGTCCCCATCCCCAATAAGGCAGTGATGGCCACTGAGCAGAGAGGAAGTTCTTCCTCACACACATTGCCAGGTCTAGTCCATCCATCTCCAAGTCCACTCCATACAAAAGTGATATCTGCCAACACACCCTGAGGAAAAACGTGACATACGTCCACTTCAAATATTTCCACCAAAGGCATTGGACACATGAAGTCTGTACAGGGAAGCTTCCACATAAGAACAACCCTTCAAGACCACAATAGGTAAGTGTCCCACCTAAATTCATAGGGGTTGAGAAAGTAAAACAAAATGAAAAGGCAAAGGAACTACATTCAACTGAAAGAGCAAGAGTAATTCCCTGAAAAAATAAATAATAAAACAGAAATAAACAATTTACTGAATAAATAATTCAAAACAATGGAAATAAAAGGGATGACTAAATTAGAGAAAATAATTGATGTACACAGTAAACATTTTAAAAGGAAGTAGAAAATATGAAAAAGAACTACAATTAATCAATAGTTTAAATAAAAAACACACAAGAAAGAATGAATAGCAGACTAAGTGATACAAAAGAATGCATACGTGATCTGGAAGAAAGAATAATGGAAATCACTCAATCAGAATAGCAGGAAAAAAAACATATTTTAAAACATGAAAGCAGGCACACGGCCTGGAAAGCTGAGGTGTTGGGCGCCGCAGTTTCACACTAGGATCTCTGGTCTGAAGAGCCGGGTGCACTGCAAATGAAACTAGACAAGCGCAAAGGAAAAGAAAAAAGAAGATACAACAGAAATACATCTACACGTGGAACAACTCCTACAGAACACCTACTGAATGCTGGTAGAAGATCTCAGACTTCCCAAAAGGCAAGAAACTCCCCACGTACCTGGGTAGAGCAAAACAAAAAAGAATAAACAGAGGCAAAAGGATAGGGACGGGACCTGCACCAGTGGGAGAGAGCTGTGAAGGAGGAAAGGTTTCCACACACTAGGAAGACCCTTCGTGGGCAGAGACTGCGGGTGGCGGAGGGGGAAAGCTTCGGAGCCGCAGAGGAGAGCACAGCAACAGGAGTGCGGAGGGCAAAGCGGAGAGATTCCCGCACAGAGGGTTGGTGCCGACCGGCACTGACCAGCCCGAGAGGCTTGTTTGCTCACCCTCCGAGGCAGGCGGGGCTGTGAGCTGAGACTCGGGCTTTTGTTAGCGCAGGGAGAGGACTGGTGTTGGTAGCATGAACACAGCCTGCAGGGGTTTAGTGCACCACGGTTAGCAGGGAGGGAGTCTGGGGAAAAGTCTGGACCTGCTGAAGAGGCAAGAGACTTTTTCTTCCCTCTTTGTTTCCTGCTGTGCGGGCAGAGGGGATTAAGAGTGCTACTTAAAAGAGCTCCAGAGATGGGTGCGAGCCGCAGCTAAAAGCGCGGACCACAGAGACGGGCATGAGACGCTGAGGCTGCTGCTGCCGCCACTAAGAAGCCTGTGTGAGAGCACAGATCACTATGCCCAACACCCTTCCCGGGAGGCTGTGCAGCCCGCTACTGCCAGGGTCCGGGATCCAGGGACAGCTTCCCCGGGAGGACGCACGGTACACCTAAGTCTGGTGCAAAGACACGCTGGCTTCTGCCACCGCAGGCACGCCCCGCATCGTGCCCCACCCTCCCCCCAGCATCAGTGACCCAGAGCCCGCGAATCAGGGGCTCCTGTAACCCCGTCCTGTCGGAGCAAAGAACAGAAGCCCTCCGGCGACCTAAACGTACAGGCAGGGCCTAATAAAAAGCTGAGCCCCGGGAGCTGTGCAGACAAAGAAGAGAAAGAGAAATCTCTCCCAGCAGCCTTAGAATCAGTGTATTAAAGCTCCACAATCAACTAGATGTACCTTGCATCTGTGGAATACATGAATAGACAATGAATCATCCCAAATTGAGGAGGTGGACTTGAGAGAAAGATTTATTATTTTTTCCCCTTTTCCTCTTTTTGTGAGAGTGTATGTGTACGCTTTTGTGTGAGATTTTGTCTGTATAGCTTTGCTTTCACCATTTGTCCAAGGGTTCTATCCCTCCGTTTTTATTTGATTTCTTTTTCCTTTCTAAAAAAACTTTTTTCTAGGACTTCCCTGGTGGTGCAGTGGTTGGCAGTCCACCTGCCAATGCAGGGGACGTGGGTTTGTGCCCCGGTCCAGGAAGCTTCCACATGCTACACAGAGGCTGGGCCCGTGAGCCATGGCCACTGAGGCTGTGCGTCCAGACCCTGTGTTCCACAGCGGGAGAGGCCACAGCAGTGAGAGGCCTGTGTACGGCAAAAGAAAATAAGTAAATAAATTCTTAATAGTTACTTTTTATTTTAATAACTTTATTTTATTATATCTTACTTTATTTTATTTTACCCTCTTTCTTTCTTTATTTCTTTCAACTTTATCTCCCTTTTATTCTGAGCCGTGAGGATGAAAGTCTCTTGGTGCTGCAGCCAGGAGTCAGTGCTGAGCCTCTGAGGTGGGAGAGCCAACTTCAGGACACTGATCCACAAGAGACCACCCAGCCCCATGTAATATCAAATGGCGAAAATCTCCCAGATATCTCCATCTCAACATGAACACCCAGCGTCACTCAACGAAAAGCAAGCTACAGTGCTGCACACTCTATGCAAAACAACTAGCAAGACAGGAACACAACACCGTCCATTAGCAGAGAGGCTGACTTAAATCATAATAAGTCTACAGACACCCCAAAACACACCACCAGACGTGAACCTGCCCACCAGAAAGACAAGACCCAGCCTCATCCACCAGAACACAGGCACTAGTCCCCTCCACCAGGAAGCCTACACATCCCAATGAACCAACTTTAGCCACTGGGGACTGACACCAAAAACAACGGGAACTACAAACCAGCAGCATGCAAAAAGGAGACCCAAAGCACAGTAAGATAAGCAAAATGAGAAGACAGAGAAACACAAAGCAAATGAAGGAGAAAGATAAAAACCAACCAGACTTAACTAAAGAAGAGGAAATAGGCAGTCTAACTGAAAAAGAATTCAGAATAATAATAGTAAAGATTATCCAAAATCTTGGAAATAGAATAGAGAAAACGCAAGAAACATTCAATAAAGGCCTAGGAAAACTAAAGATGACACAAGCAACGATGAAAAGCACAATAAATGAAATTAAAAATACTCTAAAAGGGATCAATAGCAGAATAACTGAGGCAGAAGAACGGATCAGTTCCTGGAAGATAAAATAGTGGAAATAACTACTGCAGAGCAGAATAAAGAAAAGGTAATGAAAAGAACTGAGGACAGTATCAGACACTTCTAAGACAACATTAAACGCACCAACATTCGAACTATACCGGTTCCAGAAGAAGAAGAGAAAAAGAAAGGGACTTCTTTCTAGAATATTTGAAGAGATTATAGTTGAAATTTTCACAAATATGGGACAGGAATTAGCTAATCAACTCCAGGAAGAACAGAGAGTCCCATAAAGGATAAATCCAAGGAGAAACATGCCAAGACACATATTAATCAAACTGTCAAAAATTAAATACAAAGAAAACATAATAAAGCATCAAGGGAAAAACAACCAATAATACACAAGGGAATCCCCATAAGGTTAACAGCTACTCTTTCAGCAGAAACTCTGCAAGCCAGAGGGACAGGCAGGAAATATTTAAAGTGATGAAGGAGAAGAACCTACAACCAAGATTACTCTTCCCAGCAAGGATCTCATTCAGATTGGATGGAGAAATTTAAAACCTTAGAGACAAGCAAAAGCTGAGAGAGTTCAGCACCACCAAACCAGCTTTACAACAAATGCAAAAGAATCTTCTCTAGGCAAGAAACACAAGAGAAGGAAAAGACCTACAATAACAAACCCAAAACAATTAAGAAAATGGGAATAGGAACATACATATCGATAATTGCCTTAAATGAATATGGATTAAATGCTCCCACCAAAACACACAGATTGGCTGCAGGGATACAAAAACAAGAGCTATATATATGCTGTCTGCAAGTAACCCACATCACACCTAGGGACACATACAGACTAAAAGTGAGGGAATGGAAAACGTTATTCCATGAAAATGGAAACCAAAAGAAAGCTGGAGTAGCAATACTCATATCAGACAAAATAGACTTTAAAATAAAGACGATTACAAGAGACAAAGAAGGACACTACTTAATAATTAAGGGATTGATCCAAGAAGGAGATATAACAATTGTAAATATTTATGCTCCCAATATAGGAACACCTCAATAAATAAGGCAAACACTAACAGCCATTAAATGGGAACTCGACAGTAACACATTCACAGTAGGGGACTTTAACACCTCACTTTCACCAATGAAATGATCATCCAAAATAAAAATAAATAAGGAAAGAGAAGCTTTAAATGATACATTAAACAAGATGGATTTAATTGATATTTATAGGACATTCCAACCAAAAATAACAGTATAAACATTTTTCTCAAGTGCTCATGGAACATTCTCCAGGATAGATCATATCTTGGGTCACAAATCAAGCCTTGGTAAATTTAAGAAAATCGAACTTGTATCAAATATCTTTTCCGATGACAACGCTATGAGACAAGACATGAATTACAGGAAAAGATCTGTAAAAAAAATACAAACACATGGAGGCTAAACAATACACTACTTAATAACGAAGTGATCCCTGAAGAAATCAATCAGGAAATTAAAAAATACCTAGAAATAAACGACAATGGAGACACAACGACCCAAAACCTATGGGGTACAGCAAAAGTAGTTCTAAGAGGAAAGTTTATAGCAATATAAGCCTACCTTACAAAACAGGAAACATATCGAATAAACAACCTAACCTTGCACCTAAAGCAATTAGAAGAAGAAAAACAAAAAAAACCTCAAAGTTAGCAGAAAGAAAGAAATCATAAAAATCAGATCAGAAATAAATGAAAAAGAAATGCAGGAAATGATAGCAAAGATCAATAAAACTAAAAGCTGGTTCTTTGAAAAGATAAACAAAATGGATAAACCATTAGCCAGACTCATCAAGAAAAAAAGGGAGAAGACGCAAATCAATAGAATTAGAAATGAAAAAGGAGAAGTAACAACTGACACTGCAGAAATACAAAAGATCATGAGAGATTACTACAAGCAACTCTATGCCAATAAAATGGACAACCTGAAAGAAATGGACAAATTCTTAGAAATGCACAACCTCCAAAGACTGAATCAGGAAGAAATAGAAAATATGAACAGACCAATCACAAACAGTGAAATTGAAACTGTTATTAAAAATCTTCCAACAAACAAAAGCCCAGGACCAGATGGCTTCACAGACAAATTCTATCAAACATTTGGAGAAGACGTAACACCTATGCTTCTCAAACTCTTCCAAAATATAGCAGAGGGAGGAACACTCCCAAACTCCTTCTACAAGGCCACCATCACCCTGATACAAAAACCAGACAAGGATGTCACAAAGAAAGAATACTATAGGCCATTATCACTGATGAAAATAGATGCAAAAATCCTCAACAAAATACTGGCAAACAGAATCCAACAGCACAGGAAACAGATCATACACCATGATCAAGAGGGGTTTACTCCAGAAATGCAAGGATTCTTCAGTATATGCAAATCAACCAAAGTGATACACCATATTAACAAACTGAAGGAGAAAAACCATATGATCATCTCAATAGATGCAGAGAAAGTTTTCGACAAAACTCAACACCCATTTATGATAAAAACCCTGCAGAAAGTAGGCATAGAGGGAACTTTCCTCAACATAATGAAGGCCACATATGACAAACCCACAGGCAACATCGTCCTCAGTGGTGAAAAACTGAAAGTATTTCCACTAAGATCAGGAACAAGACAAGGTTAACCACTCTCACCACTCTTATTCAACATAGTTTTGGAAGTTTTAGCCACAGCAATCAGAGAAGAAAAGGAAATAAAAGGAATCCAAATCAGAAAAGAAGTAAAGCTGTCACTGTTTGCAGATGACATGATACTATAAATAGGGTATCCTAAAAAATGTTACCAGAAAACTGCTAGAGCTAATCAATGAATTTGGTAAAGTAGCAGGATACAAAATTAATTCACAGAAATCTCTGGCATTCCTATACACTAATGATGCAAAATCTGAAAGTGAAATCAAGAAAACACTCCCATTTACCATTGCAACAAAAAGAATAAAATATCTAGGAATAAACCTACCTAAGGACACAAAAGACCTGTATGCAGAATATTATAAAACACTGATGAAAGGAATTAAAGATGATACAAACAGATGGAGAGATGTACCATGTTCCTGGATTGGAAGAATCAACACTGTGAAAATGAATCTACTACTCAAAGGAATGTACAGATTCACTGCAATCCCTATCAAACTCCCACTGGCATTTTTCACAGAACTAGAACAAAAAATTTCACAATTTGTATGGAAAAACAAAAGACCCTGAATAGTCAAAGCAATATTGAGAACGAAAAACGGAGCTGGAGGAATCAGGCTCCTGGACTTCAGACTATACTACAAAGCTACAGTGATCAAGACAGTATGGTACTGGCACAAAAACAGAAAGATGGATCAATGGAACAGGATGGAAAGACCAGAGATAAACTCACGCACATATGGTCACCTTATCTTTGATAAAGGAGGCAGGAATATACAGTGGAGAAAGGACAGCCTCTTCAATAAATGGTGCTGGGAAAACTGGACAGGTACATGTAAAAGGATGAAATTAGATCACTCCCTAAAACCATACACAAAAATAAGCTCAAAATGGATTAAAGACCTAAATGTAAGGCCAGAAACTATCAAACTCTTAGACGAAAACATAGGCAGAACACTCTATGACATAAATCACAGCACGATCCTTTTTGACCCACCTCCTAGAGAAATGAAAATAAAAACAAAAATAAACAAATGGGACCTAATGAAACTTCAAAGCTTTTGAACAGCAAAGGAAACCATAAACAAGACCAAAAGACAACCCTCAGAATGGGAGAAAATATTTGCCAATGAAGCAACTGACAAAGGATTAATCTCCAAAATTTATAAGCAGCCCATGCAGCTCAATAACAAAAAAACAAACAACCCAGTCCAAAAATGGGCAGAAGACCTAAATAGACATGTCTCTAAAGAACATATACGGACTACCAACAGACATCTGAAAGAATGTTCAACATCACTAATCATTACAGAAATGCAAATCAAAACTACAATGAGATATCATCTCACACCAGTGAGAATGGTCATCAACAAAAAATCTAGAAACAATAAATGCTGGAGAGGGTGTGGAGAAAAGGGGAACCCTCTTGCACTCTTGGTGGAAATGTGGATTGATGCAGCCACTGTGGAGAACAGTATGGAGGTTCCTTAAAAACTACAAATAGAACTACCATATGACCCAGAAATCCCACTACTGGGCATATACCCTGAGAGAACCATAATTCAAAAATAATCATGTACCATAATATTCATTGCAGCTATATTTACAATAGCCCGGAGATGAAGGCAACTTAAGTGTCCATCATCGGATGATTGGATAAAGAAAATGTGGCACATATATACAATGGAATATTACTCAGCCATAAAAAGAAACGAAATTGAGCTGTTTGTAATGAGGTGGAGAGACCTAGAGTCTGTCATACAGAGTGAGGTAAGTCAGAAAGAGAGAAACAAATACCGTATGCTAACACATATATATGGAATTTAAGAAAAAAAGTGTCATGAAGAGGCTAGGTGTAAGACAGGGAATTAAGACACAGACCTACTAGAGAATGCACTTGAGGATATGGGGAGGGGGAAGCGTAAATTGTGACAAAGCGAGAGAGAGGCATGGACAAATATACACTACAAAACGAAAAGTAGATAGCTAGTGGGAAGCAACCGCATAGCACAGCGAGATCAGCTGGGTACTTTGTGACTGCCTGGAGGGTTGGGATAGGGAGGGTGGGAGGGCGGGAGATGCAAGAGGGAAGAGATATGGGAACATATGTATATGTATAACTGATTCACTTTGTTATAAGGCAGAAATTAACACATCACTGTAAAGCAATTATACTCCAATAAAGATGTAAAAAATAAATAAATATATAAGCAATTAGGATATATTGAACAGCACAGGAAAATATCACCATTATTTTGTCATAAGTTTAAATGGAGTATTAGCTATAAAAATATTGAAAAACGATGTTGTACACCTAAACTAATATAATAGTGTAAATCAAGTATACTTCAATTATAAAAAAAAAGAAAGAGAAAAGCCGTGCCTCCTTGCAAGGCCTCAATATCCTCATCTGTAAATTGAGGAGGCTGAATGAAATGATTCTTATATCACACAGGCCCGATATTCTATGATTCCAAAATTGCCACTTACCCTAAAATACAGTAAGCAGTTGCTAAAATTGCATTAAACTGAATACAAAATATTTCATCTGTAGTACTGGAATGAATTTACAAATAACAAGAACTTCAGAACTTCCAATGAAAACATTCACTCTCTCTCTCCCTGAAAGATTGTGTAAAATGACGAAGGACTTTCTAAACATCGTCCAGTGCAAAGAGGTTGGATTTATGAACTTTAACATCACTTAAAGGGGAAATTATATTATGATCCCTAAAGCACTTAATCCAAAAGACAGGACATGTAAGTGAGGAAAACTCAAGAAGTGAGGAAGCCTTCCTCCAGGAGGTAGACTGAATACCTCTCCCTTTCAGTACAGACTAAATAGCTTCTAACATTCAGAGTATATAAAGGAGGGGAGTAACTATGGTGGAGAAACCTGGCAGACACCACTTTAACCAAGTAACCAAGGTCAACACGACCAGTGATAAGTCATGTACCTCTTATGCCTTCGGAAAGACACTACCCCTCTGTGACGTTCTTCCCCCAAAATCCATAACTCTGGTCTAATCATGAAGAAATATAAGGCAACCCAAATTCAGGAACATTCTACAAAATGCCTGAATGGTGCTTTTCAAAACTGTCCAAGTCAGAAAACCAAGGTAAGCCTGAGAAATTTTTACAGATAAGACATTAAGGGGACATGATAACTAAATGCCACAGGATATACTGGAATGGATCCTGGTACAGAAAAAAAAGACATTAATGGAAAAAATGGCAAAATGCAAATAAAGTCTATAATCTAGTTAACAGTATTATACCAATGTTCATTTCTTAGTTTTGATAAATGGACCATAGCTATATAAGATCTTAACATTAGGGAAATCTGGGTGAAGAGTATCCAGGAATTCTCTGTACTTTATTTTAGCAACTTTTCTGTAAAGTTAAAATTATCTCAAAATAAAAAGCTAAGAAAAGGACTACAAGGGATAGACAAATTTATTAATGCTGAAAATGTGTCAACTAACAATGAATATGGCATTCCTCTTTGGATGTAAGACTTACTTATTTAAACATAAGATTTTAAATTTGCACATAATTAAACCTGAATGAAATGTCAAAAAAATTTAAGAAAATTGAAATTGTACCAAGTATCTTTTCCGACCACAATACTATGAGACTAGGTATCAATTACAGGAAAAGATCTGTAAAAAATCCAAACACATGGAGGGTAAACAATACATTACTTAATAACGAAGTGATCCCTGAAGAAATCAAAGAGGAAATCAAAAAATTCCTAGAAACAAATGACAATGGACACACGATGACCCAAAACCTATGGGATGCAGCAAAAGCAGTTCTAAGACGGAAGCTTATAGCAATACAATCCTACCTTAAGAACAGGAAACATCTCGAATAAACAACCTAACCTTACACCTAAAGCAATTAGAGGAAGAAGAAAAAAAACACCCCAAAGAAACGATAAAGATCAGATCACAAATCAACAAAAAAGAAATGAAGGAAACGATAGCAAAGATCAATAAAACTAAAAGCTGTTTTCCTGAGAAGATAAACAAAATCAATAAACCATTAGACAGAATCAACAAGAAAAAAAGGGAGAAGACTCAAATCAATAGAGTTAGAAATGAAAAAGGAGAAGTGACAACTGACAGGGCAGAAATACAAAAGATCATGAGAGATTTCTACGAGCAACTCTATGCCAATAAAATGGACAACCTGGAAGAAATGGACAAATCCTTAGAAATGCACAACCTGCCAAGACTTAATCAGGAAGAAATAGAAAACATGAACAGACCACTCACAAGCACTGAAATTCAAACTGTGATTTAAAATCTTCCAACAAACAAAAGCCCAGAACCAGACGGCTTCACAGGCGAATTCTATCAAATATATAGAAAAGAGTTCACACCTATCATTCTCAAACTCTTCCAAAATATAGCAGAGGGAGGAACACTCCCAAACTCATTCTACGAGGCCACTATCACCCTGATACCAAAACCAGACAAGGATGTAACAAAGAAAGAAAAATACAGGCCAATATCATTGATGAACACAGATGCAAAAATCTTCAACAAAATACTACCAAACAGAATCCAACAGCACATTAAGAGGATCATGCACCATGATCAAGTGGGGTTTATTCCAGGAATGCAAAGATACTTTAATATACACAAATCATTCAATGTGATACACCATATTAACCAACTGAAGGTGAAAAAATATATGGTCATCTGAATAGACGCAGAGAAAGCTTTCGACAAAATTCAACACCCATTGATGATAAAAACCGTCCAGAAAGAAGGCATAGAGGGAACGTTCCTCAACATAATAAAAGCCATATATAACAAACCTACAGCCAACATCGTCCTCAATGGTGAAAAACTGAAAGTATTTCCACTAAGATCACAAACAACACAAGGTTGCCCACTCTCACCATTCTTATTCAACATAGTTTTGGAAGTATTAGCCACAGAAATCAGAGAAAAAATAGAAATAAAAGGAATCCAAATGGGAAAAGAAGTAAAGCTGTCACTGTTTGCAGATGACGTGATACTATACATAGAGAATCCTAAAGAGGCTACCAGAAAACTACTAGAGCTAATCAATGAATTTGGTAAAGTAGCAGATACAAAATTACTGCACAAAATCTCTGACATTCCTATACACTAATGATGAAAAATCTGAATGCGAAATCAAGAAAACACTCCTATTTTCCATTGCAACAAAAATAATAAAATATCTAGGAATAAACCTATGTAAGAAGACAAAAGACATGTATGCAGAAAATTATAAGACATTGATGAAATAAATTAAAGATGAGACAAATAGATGGAGAGATATACCATGTTCTTGGATTGGAAGAAGCAACATTGTGAAAATGACTCTACTACCCAAAGCAATCTACAGATTCAATGCAATCCCTATCACACTAGCACTGGCATTTTCACATAACTAGAACAAAAAATTTCACAATTTTTATGGAAACACAAAAGACCCCGAATAGTCAAAGCAATCTTGAGAACGAAAAACGGTGCTGGAGGGATCAGGCTTTCTGTCTTCAGACTATACTACAAAGCTACATTAAACAAGACAGTATGGTACTGGCACAAAAACAGAAAGATGGATCAATGGAACAGGATAGAAAGCCCAGAGATAAACCCACGCACATATGGTCACCTCATCTTTGATAAAGGAGGGAGGAATGTACAGTGGAGAAAGGAAAGTATCTTCAATAATTGGTGCTGTGAAAACTGGACAGGTGCATGTAAAACTATGAGATTAAATCACTCCCTAACACCATACACAAAAATAAGTTCAAAATAGATTAAAGACCTAAATTTAAGGCCAGAAGCTATCAAACTCTTAGAGGAAAATATAGGCAGAACACTCTATGACATAAGTCAGAGCAAGATCCTTTTGGACCCATCCTCAACAGAAATGGAAATAAAAATAAACAATAGGGACCTAATGAAACTTCAAAGCTTTTGCACAGCAAAGGAAACCATAAACAAGACCAAAAGACAACCCTCAGAATGGGAGAAAATATTTGCAAATGAAGCAACTGACAAAGGATTAATCTCCAAAATGTACAAGCAGCTCATGGAGCTCAATAACAAAAAAACAAACAACCCAATCCAAAAATGGGCAGAAAACCTAAACAGACATTTCTCCGAAGAAGATATACAGAGTTCCAACAAACACATGGAAGAATGCTGAACATCATTAATCATTAGAGAAAGGCAAATCAAAACTACAATGATATATCTTCTCACACCAGATAGAATGGCTATCATCAAAAATTCTAGAAACAGGGTTTCCCTGGTGGCACAGTGATTGAGAGTCCGCCTGCCGATGCAGGGGACACGGGTTCATGCCCCAGTCCAGGAAGATCCCACTTGCCATGGAGAGACTTGGCCCGTGAGCCATGGCCACTGAGCCTGCGCATCCAGAGCCTGTGCTCTGCAACGGGAGAGGCCACAGCAGTACGAGACTTACGTTCCACCAAAAAAAAAAAAAAAAATCCCAAAACAATAATTGCTGGAGAGAGTGTGGAGAAAAGGGAACACTCTTGCACTGCTGGTGGGAATGTGAATTGGTTCAGCCACTATGGAGAACAGTATGGAGGTTCCTTAAAAAACTACAAATAGAACTGCCATATGACCCAGCAATCCCACTACTGGGCATATACCCTGAGAAAACCAAAATTCAAAAAGAGTCATGTACCAAAATGTTCATTGCAGCTCTATTTACAATAGCCCGGAGATGGAAACAACCTAAGTGCCCATCATTGGATGAATGGATAAAGAAGATGTGGCACATATATACAATGGAATATTACTCAGCAATAAAAAGAAACGGAATTGAGCTATTTGTAATGAGGTGGATAGACCTAGAGTCTGTCATACGGAGTGAAGTAAGTCAGAAAGAGAAAGACAAATACTGTATGCTAACACATATATATGGAATTTAAGGGGGAAAAATGTCATGAAGAACCTAGGGGTAAGACAGGAATAAAGATAGAGACCTACTGGAGAATGGACTTGAGGATATGGGGAGGGGGAAGCGTGAGCTGTGACAAAGCAAGAGAGAGGCATGGACATATACACACTACCAAACGTAAGATAGATAGCTAGTGGGAATCAGCCGCATAGCACAGGGATATCAGCTCGGTGCTTTGTGACTGCTTGGAGGGGTGGGATAGGGAGGGTGGGAGGGAGGGAGATGCAAGAGGGAAGAGAAATGGGAACATATGTATATGTATAACTGATTCACTTTGTTATAAAGCAGAAAGTAACACACCATTGTAAAGCAATTATACTCCAATAAAGATGTTATAAAAAAAAAAAAAGAAAAGGGAACACTCTTGCAGTGCTGGTGGGAATGTGGATTGGTACAGCCACTATGGAGAACAGTATGGAGGTTCCTTAAAAAACTGCAAATAGAACTACCATATGACCCAGCAATCCCACTACTGGGCATATACCCTGTGAAAACCATAATTCAAAAAGAGTCATGTACCAAAATGTTCATTGCAGCTCTATTTACAATAGCCAGGAGATGGAAACAACCTAAGTCTCCATCGACAGATCAATGGATAAAGAAGATGTGGCATGGGCTTCCCTGGTGGCGCAGTGGTTGGGAGTCCGCCTGCCGATGCAGGGGACACGGGTTCGTGCCCCGGTCTGGGAAGATCCCACATGCCGCGGAGCGGCTGGGCCCGTGAGCCATGGCCGCTGAGCCTGCGCGTCCGGAGCCTGTCCTCCGCAACGGGAGAGGCCACAACAGTGAGAGGCCCGCGTAACGCATAAAAAAAAAAAAAAAAAAAGAAGATGTGGCACATATATACAATGGAATATTACTCAGCCATAAAAAGAAACAAAACTGTCTTATTTGTAGTTAGGTGGATGGACCTAGAGTCTGTCATACAGAGTGAAGTAAGTCAGAAAGAGAAAGACAAATACCATATGCTAACACATATGTATGGAATCTAAGAAAGAAAAATGTCATGAAGAACCTAGGGGTAAGAGAGAAATAAAGATACAGACCTACTAGAGAATGGACTTGAGGATATGGGGAGGGGGAAGGGTAAGCTGTGACAAAGTGAGAGAGTGGCATGGACATATATACACTACCAAACATAAAATAGATATCTAGTGGGAAGCAGCCGCATAGCACAGGGAGATCACCTCGGTGCTTTGTGACCACCTGGAGGGGTGGGATGGGGATGCTCAGAGGGAGGGAGATGCAAGAGGGTAGAGATATGGGAACATATGCATATGTATAACTGATTCACTTTGTTATAAAGCAGAAACTAACACACCAATGTAAAGGAATTATTCTCCAATAAAGATGTAGAAAAAAAAAAAAGAAGAAAGAGGGTTCCCTTTTCTGCACACCGTCTCCAGCATTTATTATTTGTAGATTTTCAATGATGGCCATTCTATCTGCTGTGAGGTGATACCTCATTGTAGTTTTGATTTGAATTTCTCAAATGATTAGTCATGTTGAGCATTCTTTCATGTGATTGAAGGCAATAACTGTATCTTCTTTGAAAAAATGTCTATTTAGGTTTTCTGCCAATTTTTGGATTGGGTTGTTTGTTTTTTTGATATTGAGCTACATGAGCTGCTTGCAAATTTTGGAGATTGATCCTTTGTCACTTGCTTCATTTGCAAATATTTTCTCCGATTCTATGGGTTGTCTTTTCCCCTCATTTACGGTTTCCATTCCTGTGCAAAAGCTTTTAATTTCATTAGGTCTCATTTGTTTTTCTTTCCATTTCTCTAGGAAGTGGGTCAAAAAGGATCTTGCTGTGATTTATGTCATAGAGTGTTCTGCCTATGTTTTCCTCTAAGAGTTTGATAGTTTCTGGCCTTACATTTAGGTCTTTAATTCATTTTGAGCTTATTTTTGTGTATGGTGTTAGGGAGTGATCTAATCTCATACTTTTACATGTACCTGTCCAGTTTTCCCAGCACCACTTATTGAGGAGGCTGTCCTTTCTCCACTGTACATTCCTGCTTCCTTTATTAAAGATAAGGTGACCATATGTGCATGGGTTTATCTCTGGGCTTTCTATCCAGTTCCATTGATCTTATTTTCTGTTTTTGTTCCAGTACCATATTTTCTGGATTACCATAGCTTTGTAGTATCGTCTGAAGTCAGGGAGTCTGATTCCTCCAGCTGTACTTTTCATTCTCAAGATTGCTATGGCTCTTCAGGATCTTTTATGTTTACATACAAATTGTGAAATTTTTGTTCTAGTTCTGTGAAAAATACCATTGGTAGTTTTACAGGGACTGCATTGAATCTGTAGATTACTTTGGGTAGTATAGTCATTTCACAGTGTTGATTCTTCCAGTCCAAGAACATGGTATATCTCTCAATCTGTTTGTATCATCTAAAATTTCTTTCATCAGTGTCTTACAGTTTTCTGCATACAGATTTTTTCTCCTTAGGTAGGTTTATTCCTAGATATTTTATTCTTTTTGTTGCAATGGTAAATGGGAGTGTTTTCTTAAATTCACTTTCAGATTTGTTATCATTAGTGTATAGGAATGCCAGAGATTTCTGTGCCTTAATTTTGTATCTTGCTACTTTACCAAATTCCTTGATTAGCTCTAGTAATTTTCTGGTAACATCTTTGGGATTCTCTATGTATAGTATCATGTTATCTGCGAACAGTGACAGATTTACTTCTCCTTTTCCCATTTGGATTCCTTTTATTTCTTTTTCTTCTCTGATTGCTGTGGCTAAAACTTCCAAAACTATGTTGAATAATAGTGGTGAGAGTGCGCAACTTTGTCTTCTTCCTGATCTTAGTGGAAATGCTTTCAGTTTTTCACCATTGAGGATGATGTTGATTGTGGTTTTTTCATATATTGCCTTTATTATGTTGTGGAAAGTTCCTTCTATGCCTACTTTCTGCAGGGTTTTTATCATAAATTGGTGTTGAATTTTGTCGGAAGCTTTCTCTGCATTTATTGAGATGATCATATGGTTTTTCTCCTTCAATTTGTTAATATGGTGTATCACGTTGATTGATTTGCATATATTTAAGAATCCTTGCATCCATGGGATAAGTCCCCCTTGATCATGGTGTATAATCCTTTTAATGTGTTGTTGTACCCTGTTTTGTAGTATTTTGTTGAGCATTTTTGCATCTATATTCATCAGTGATATTGGCCTGTAATTTTTTTTTTTGTAGTATCTTTGTCTGGTTTTGGTATCAGGGTGATGTTGGCTTCATAGAATGAGTTTGGGAGTGTTCCTTCCTCTGAAATTTTTTGGAAGAGTTTGAGAAGGATGGGTGTTAGCTCTTCTCTAAATATTTGACAGACTTCACATGTGAAGCTATCTGGTCCTGGACTTTTGTTTGTTGGAAGATTTTTTTTTTTTTTTTTTTTTTTTTTGTGGTATGCTGGCCTCTCAGTCTTGTGGCCTCTCTCGTTGTGGAGCACAGTCTCCGGATGCTCAGGCTCAGCAGCCATGGCTCACGGGCCCAGCTGCACCGTGGCATGTGGAATCCTCCCGGACTGGGGTACAAACCCATGTCCCTTGCATTGGCAGGTGCACTCTCATCCACTGCTCCACCAGGGAAGCCCTGGAAGACATTTAATCACAGTTTCAATTTCATTACTTGGGATTTGTCGGTTCATATTTTATATTTCTTCCTGCTTCAGTCTCGGAAGCTTGTGCTTTTCTAAGAATTTTTCCATTTCTTCCATGTTGTCCATTTTTTTTGGCATAGAGTTTATTGTAGTAGTCCTTTACGATGCTTTGTATTTCTGCGGTGTCTGTTGTAACTTCTCCTTTTTCCTTTCTAATTTTATTGATTTGAGTCTTCTTCTTTTTCTTGATGTGTCTGCCTAATGGTTTATTAATTTTGTTTATCTTCTCAAAGAACCAGCTTTTAGTTTTATTGATCTTTGCTACTGTTTTCTTTTTTTCTATTTCATTTATTTCTGCTTGATATTTATGATTTCTTTCCTTCTACTAACTTTGGGTTTTGTTTGTTCTTCTTTCTCTAATTCCTTAAGGTGAAATGTTAGAAATTTTATTTGTATTTCTTGTTTCTTGATGTAGGCTTGTATTGCTATAAACTTGCCTCTTTATACCAAACTGCTTTTGCTGCATCCCTTAGGTTTAGGATTGCCGTGTTTTCATTGTAATTTGTCTGTAGGTATTTTTCTTGATTTCCTCTGATTTCTTTAGTGATCTCTTGGTTATTTAGTAACATATTGTTTAGGCACCATGTGTTTGTGTTTTTTCTGTTTTTTCCCTGTAATTGATTTCTAATCTCATAACATTGTGGTCAGAAAAGAATCTTGATATGATTTCAATTTACTGAGGCTTGATTTGTGACCCAAGATGTGATCTATCCTAGAGAACGTTCTGTGTGCACTTGAGAAGCAAGTGTAATCTGCTCTTTTGGATGGAATTTTCTATAAGTAGCAATTAAACCTATCTGGTCTACTGTGTCATTTAAAGCCTGTTTTCTTTATTAACTTCCTTTTGGATGATCTGTCCATTGGTGTAAGTGAGGTGTTAAATGTCCCCCACTATTATTGTGTTACTGTCAATTTCCTCTTTTATAGCTGTTAGCAGTTTCCTTATGTATTGAGGTGTTCCTATGTTGGGTGCATATATATTTATAATTTTTATATTTTCTTCTTGGATTGATCCCTTGATCATTATGTAGTGTCCTTCCTTGTGTCTTTTAACAGTCTTTATTTTAAACTCATTTTATCTGATATAAGTATTGCTATTCCAGCTTTCTTTTGATTTCCATGGAATATCTTTTCACATCCTCTCATTTTCAGTCTCTATGTGTCCCTAGGTCTGAACTGGGTCTCTTTTAGACAGCATATATATGGGTCTTGTTTTTGTATCCATTCAGCGAGCCTGTGTCTTTTGGTTGGAGCATTTATTCCATTCGTGTTTAAGGTAATTATCCATATGTATGTTCCTATTACCATTTTTGTAATTGTTATGGGTGGGTTTTTTTTGTAGGTTCTGTTCATCTCTTGTGTTTCCAACTTAGATAAGTTCCTTTAGCATTTCTTTTAGAGCTGGTTTGTTGGTGCTGAATTCTCTTAGCTTTTGCTTGTCTGTAAAGCTTTTGATTTCTCCATCAAATCTGAATGAGATCCGTGTTGTGTAGAATAATCTTGGTTGTAGGTTCTTCCCTTTCATCACTTTAAATATGTCATGTCACTCCCTTCTGGCTTGTAGAGTTTCTGCTGAGAAATCAGCTGTTACCCTTATGGGAGTTCCTTTGTATGTTTTTTGTAGTTTTTCCCTTGTTGCTATCAGTAATTTGTCTTTGTCTTTCATTTTTGTCAATTTGATTACTATGTGTCTCGGCATCTTTCTCCTTGAGTTTATCCTGCCTGGGACACTCTGTGCTTCCTGGACATGATTAACTATTTCCTTTCCCATGTTACGGAATCTTTCACTATAATCTCTTCAAATATTTTCTCGGGTCCTTTCTCTCTCTCTTCTCCTTCTGGGACCCCTATAATGCGAATGTTGTTGCTTTTAATGTTGTCCCAGAAGTCTGTGAAGGCTGAGTGAAATCTTTAATGAATGAAGACTTTAATGTTTTCCCAGAAGTCTGAAGGCTGTTTTCATTTCTTTTCATTCTTTATTCTATTCTGTGGCAGTGAATTCCACCATCTGTCTTCCAGGTCATTTATCCGTTCTTCTGCCTCAGTTATTCTGCTATTGATTCCTTCTAGTTTATTTTTCACTTCAGTTATTGTATTATTGATCCCTGTTCATTTGTTCTTTAATTCTTCTAGGTGTTTGTTCTTTAATTCTTCTAGGTATTTGTTCTTTAATTCTTCTAGGTCTTTGTTAAAACTTTTTGCATCTTCTCGATCTTTGCCTCCATTCTTGTTCTGAGGTCCTGGATCATCTTCACTATCATTATTCTGAATTCTTTTTCTGGAAGGTTGCCTATCTCCACTTCATTTAGTTGTTTTCCTGGGGTTTTATCTTGTTCCTTCATCTGGTACATAGCTCTCTGCCTTTTCATCTTGTCTATCTTTCTGTGAATGTGGTTTTTGTTGCACAGGCTGCAGGATTCTAGTTCTTCTTGCTTCTGCTGTCTGCTCTCTGGTGTATGAGGTTATCTAAGAGGCTTGTGCAAGGTTCCTGATGGGAGGGACTGGTGGTGGATAGAGCTGGGTGTTGCTCTGGTGGGCAGAGCTCAGTAAAACTTTAATCCGCTTGTCTGCTAATGGGTGGAGCTGGGTTCTCTCCCTGTTGGTTGTTTAGCCTGAGTCAACCCAACACTGGAACCTACCCGGACTCCTCGGTGGGGCTAATGGCCAACTCTGGGAGGGCTCACGCCAAGGAGTACTTCCCAGATCTTCTGCTGCCAGTGTTCTTGTCCTCACGTTGAGCCACAGCTACCCTCAGCCACTGCAGGAGACCCTCCAACACTAGCAGGTAGGTCTGGTTCTTTCTCTAGGGGGTCACTGTTCCTTCCCCTGGTCCCGATGAACACACTACTTTGTGTGTGCCCTCCAATAGTGGAGTCCCTGTTTCCCCCAGTCCTGTCAAAGTCATGCAATCAAATCCCACTAGCTTTCAAAGTCTGATTCTCTAGGAATTCCTCCTCCCGTTGCCGGACCCCCAGGTTGGAAAGCCTGATGTGGGGCTCAGAACTTTCATTCCAGTGGGTGGACTTCTGTGCTATATGTGTTCTTTGTGAGTCACCCACCCAGTAGTTATGGAAGTTGATTTTATTGTGATTGCGCCCCTCCTCCCATCTCATTGTGACTCCTCCTTTGTCTTTGGATGTGGGGTATCTTTTTTGGTGAGTTCCAGTGTCTTCCTGTTGATGACTGTTCAGCAGTTAGTTGTGATTCCGGTGTCTTCATAAGAGGGAGTAAGCGCACGTCCTTCTACTCCGCCATCTTGTTATTTCTATGATTCCATTTATATGAAATATCCAGAATAGTCAAATCCATAGAGACAGAAAATAGATTAGCGGTTTCCAGTGGCTGTGGGATGGAGGATTGGGAGTGACTGCTAATTGGTACATGTTTTCTTTTTGAAGTGATAAAGATATTCTGGAATTAGATAGTGGTAATGGATGCACAATTTTGTGTATACTTTAAAATGCTGAATTGTATACTATAAAAAGGTGAATTTATAGTATATGGATTAATTTTCAATTTTAAAAACTGGAAATAACCAAAGTATCCACAAACATCCATGAATAGATAATTATTTAAATAAAAAATTATGGTAAGTCCATACAATGGGTTTGTGTGCAGCCATTAAAAGGACCTTTAAAAATGAGAATAAAGAACATGTTACATGGAAAAATCACCAAGCTACATGGTTAACTTTAAAAAAACACCCTACCAAAATGGTGAATGTATGATCACCTTTGTGAAATGAAAAGCAACACATATGCAGGTAGATGCAACTCTCACACACATATCTGTGTGTATGTGTGTGTTTGTGTAAACATATACAAATTTATATTCTGCTCTTCTCCACGCTATTAATTATTGAATCATGACTACAATGGCCAACTTTGGATATTTTTACTTTTCATTGGATCTTTCTGCAGTATCAATTTTTTCTAATCTTACACCATTTTATCTCTTTTACTTATTTAATCTTTTGAATGTTTATAGAGGCTATCTAGATAGAGAGATAATAGATCTTCTTACTTTCTTCTTTGTGTTTCATAGAATTCTAAAAAATTCTAAGTGAAATATTACATTTAAAACCTGAAGTAAGGGCTTCCCTGGTGGTGCAGTGGTTAAGAGTCCGCCTGCCGATGCAGGGGATGCAGGTTCGTGCCCCGGTCCGGGAGGATCCCGCATTCCGCAGAGCAGCTGGGCCCGTGAGCCGTGGTCTCTGAGCCTGTGCGTCCGGAGTCTGTGTTCCACAGGGGAAGGGACCGCAGCAAGTGAGAGGCCTGCGTGCCGGAAAAAAAAAATAAAAAACCTGAAGTAAAACACACACACAAAAATACATGTAGTCTTCCTCCAAATCATTCTTATTTTTCATTTTATGAGAATGTTATAGGGACCCCATGGTTCTTACCCTTAGATTTTTACCTTAAAAAAATTAACAGAGAAGTCCTTTATATTTGTTCAAAGAAGAGAAAAATTCTTGGCCTTAAGATGAAAGCTAATTTCCAGAAAAAACACAATGAATCAACGAACTCCTCAATTAAAAAACCCTAAATGAAAACAGATTACTATCGCCCAGAGGGTTCAGTTTTGTTCTCTGTTGTCATCCTTTGAGCACTTGAAATTATGAAAGGAATTCAGATCTATAGTCCTTCACCTTGGCAATGCCCTCTTCTTGTTCCATGTTTCACATGCAGCTAGTTCATCAATGTTGAAAAAAAAAAGGCTGAACTTGGAGAAAATGATGGGGAAAAATCATTTTGAAACATAGAAGTAAAAGGCTTTAGTTTTCCATTCTAGTATAACAAAAAAAAACACAAAAATCCAGTTGTGAGTATAATGGCGGTTGACAGGGCTGGGGAGAGGGGAAATTGTGAAGTTGTTTAATGGGTATAAAAAATTCTGGACTTTGGTTGTACAACTCTGTGAATATACTTAGCATGACTGAACTGTACACTTAAAAAGGTTAATATGGTCAATTTTACGTTATATGCATTTTAATGCAGTTTAAAATAAAAATAAATAAATCCATTTAAAGTATAAATGGTTCGGGTTGATGTCAGCAGCTCTAAGTTGGGAACATTTTCAACTCAAGTCAAATGTTTCCCATAAATCAAACCCACCTGGATTTGATACAATTTTTAATTCCGGTCATTTTACTAAAATAGGCACATATTTCTCTTAATTTACTAAAACTATAGCTATAAAACAACTTAATTTCCAATTTTACTCTTAAAGTCTTTTGTCTTGCAAGATTTAGAGACCCCTGTAAAAAGATTGTGAAAATATTACTACATTTACTTTGGGAAATAATAAATAGTCTGATATACACACACACACACACACACACACACACACAAAACTCCAAGGTTTGACTTGTACAACTGGGTAGAAGTGTGACATTCACTGAAATGAAGAGTAGGAAAGGAGCAAGTTTGGAGGATTAGGGCTAAATCAACTGTTCTCAAAAGGTATGATTTCCCCCCCAGGGGACATTTGGGAGTACCTGGAGACATTTCTGGTTACCACACCTGGAGGCAGTTGCGGGATGTGGGGGGCATGCTATTGCCCTGGGTTGGGATACTGTTAAACATCCTACAGTGCACAGGACAGGCTCCCACCAGAAAGAGTGATATGTCCCCAAATGTCAATAGTGCCAAGAGTGAGAAACCTTGGGTTGGCACCCTCTCTTCTGAATCAGCCTTTGCAGCAGGCTTCTCCTCTTCTGACTTTAATTGCTCAGTAGTCTGCCTTTAGCAGCCCACTTCTCTTTTCCTCTACATTTTCTCTTGGGAACATCACTCATGACTTCAACTACCAATTCTATGTTGCTAACTCCCACATCTTTATGCCTAGTCCCAACTGTTCTTCTAGCTCTAGAGCATTTTTTCTTTGTATTTCCCTTCACATCTTTTCATTAACTTACTGCTACGTTTCTTGTCTTTATAAGTAGCATCTGCTAGAAAACCACAGGGTCATTTATTTCCCAAACATTTACTGAGTATCTAGTTTGTGTAAAGGGCAGCACTAGTATTTGGAAGAAGGTAGTGATGGTGGAGATGAGAGGTAATCATAGTAAGTGTCTTAAATGCATTATCCCTGATTATGGCAATAGTTTTACAAGGAAGAAATTATTATCTCCTGGAAACGAAAGCCTCAAGTGCTTAATCAACGACTTAACTATCACAGAGCTTGTAAATAGCAGAGTATTTTAAAAGTCAGTTCTATTTTGACATTAAGGATTGAACTCTCTACATTAAAAAACACTGGGGACAGTGCTGGAAAAGTGTGTCCATAGCCAAAGGGAGATGGATGTGAATGAGGAAGGTCTAAGAAGTTCCAATAGCCTTTTATTCTAAGCCACAGTGCACCCTCTTCCGGTTGCTTACCGTATATCCCAGAATATAATACACCAGCCATAGGAGGATGAATCATTATTTTCCTTAACTCTAGAAAAGATAAAAAATTGACAACGAAAGTATGACATACTATCAATTGTCAGAGATTTCCTAGATGTTGAAATATTTTTTAAAAGATAAGCCTTCAGAGATTTCTAATTTGTTAAAATATGAAGAAGAAAGTAATCTTAGATTCTATGACATACGATGAATTTGTTTTCTACATTCAATTTCCACGGTCAGTGCTGGTGGCTGGTGTGCTATTCTGCACTTTAGTCAACTAAGACGTTTGTATATTGCTTTCTAAATGGTCGTAGATTGTTTCATGGCTCTGTGTTGTGCTTCTGCAACTAGATCGTAAAGCTCTTAGCTCTTCAATCACCTCTTTGTTCTCCTCCCCCCCGCCGCCCCGCCCCCACACCAAGCGCCTTTCAACAATCTACGCAGAGTTTACCACTTATGAGTAAACCTAAATTTCTTGTAACTTAGAAATTCATAGATAGTATAAGACTGTTCAGAGATTTAGTTACACTGGGAGGCGAGATGGGGAAAACATTATATTAAATATGAGTATCGTTTTTTTAAAGACCCATCCTTGTAGAAACGTTAAAATGTGGTGGGGTAGGGAGCGAGGAGGAGAGGGGATATACGTCTCAGGATACAGGAAATACGGAAAAAGCGAAACCGGGAGGAAGCTCTGTGCCTGGAGGGGACCCGCCGCCATCTCCGGTCTCTTGGCTTCTCCAGGGCCCACCGGAGAGAGCTGACACCCGGGTCCTATAATCCTTATGGGGGACCAAACTTGTACCTCCGGGAGATCCACGCTCCAGCCTGGAAACACGCGGGAAATCAAGCCTCCAAAAAAGCGCTGCCTCCTAGCTCCACGTTGGGATTATCCAGAAGGAACCCCCAACGGAGGTAGTACCCCTCTCCCTTCCACACCTCCTCCAGCATCACCGGGCCTGAAGTCGCACCCACCTTCTCCGGAGAAATAGTACAATATACTTCTCTCACCCCAAACCAGGTCAGATTCTTTCTCATTTGGGATATCCAGGCTCTCTGAAACTTAATTATATATTTTCCCAGATCTCCTTCTCCCTTTCCCTATTCTCTCCAGGATTTCAAAGTTGAAGAAAGAACATGCAGGCATTAAATAGCTCTTCCACAAAATATGTGGGGGTGAATTTATGGATATTTAATAACATTAAGTAATTATTTTAATATATTAGCTATGACAATCGTGGTTATATTTTTAAGAAGTAGACTTAATCTTTTGATATGCTTGAAAGTAATTCAGTAGGGCTCAGGTGAGGGGTACAAACAAAATGTTCATGAGTTAATAATTGTTAAAGCTGAGTGACGTATACATGGGGATTCATTAAACTGTTCTTGCTACTTTTGTGTATATTTGAAACTTTTCCATTCAAAAAATGATTGGTTCAAGATCAATAACAACATTATATTGAAGGCCTAATTCCTATGGCTAGCACTGTGGTAGCAGTATTGTAAGGTGAGCCTTCAGAGGTGTGTGCTTCTCTATATGGCAGGAGAATTCAATTAGTAAAAAACAAAAAGTTACAATATAGCAACTCAAACCCAAGTGCCATAATGTTTGCTTGTTCAAGGTATTTAGGAAACACGGGGGTGTGGGGGATGAGATGAACCAAATCATTCTGCCTGGTAGTAATCTTGAGCCATCAAAGAGGAAGGGGTAACTCTGGGTGGACCTTAAAGGGTGAGTGACATCTCCCATGTGGAGGGGGAGAGAATGTTTTTCTGGCTTACCTTTCCCAAGGCAGGCTTGTTCTAGGAAAACTTGGCTATAACTCTGAATGTATGAGAAGAACTAGGTGAGATAGAGTGCTGCAGGGCTTTAAATGTTATGCTAAGGATTATGCAGTTTAATCCATAAGCAGTGGAAACCACTGAAGATTTTCAAGGAAGTATTGTATTTTAGCAGTCCAGTTTTTACTATCAGAAAAATGATCTTCTATTTAGATGAGCTTATAGAATACAAAAAATAAACTCTGACCAAAACCTCACAGATTCTTGTAATCCAAAGGAGACAGGGCATCCTTTCTCCATTCATGCAACAAACCTTTAAGAAGCCCTTGCAATGGACTAGGCATTATGCTGGGAGCTGTAGGGGATGGATAACCAAAGCACATAGGAATGAAACAGATATTTGAATAAATAGGTCAATGAATGATGGGATAACAGTGGCAACTAAGGGAGTTCTGAACTTGGGGCTTGGTGGTAGTGCATAGAAAAAGAATGAGCTCTATTGTGCTTGGAAGCATCACCCAGTCATTCCTTACTGCCTGATTTCCCTCAACTTTACCTCTTTGTTCAAAGGGGTAGAGTTGGGGCTGGGAGGCACCATAGGGATAGCAATCCTCAAACAGAAAACAAAGAAGGCTGTACAGGGCAAAAAGTGCAAGAGCTACATAATTTCCTCCAGTTACTCAAATCATTGAAAATTATAATAATAGCAAATACTTACTGAACATCTTTATGTGCCAGACACTGTTCTACAAAGCTTCCTAAAGTCTCTGCTCATAATTGCTATGCAATAGATCCCTTCTACTACTGTCTATATAACTGTTTTTCATGAATATATAACTGCAATGTGGGTATGGTAAAGCATAAGGACTTGAGGAGCCCAGGGGAAAGAGATGAACAGTAACAGAAGAAATGATTTAATGTTATTTTATTATTTTTCAGTCTTTGAGGGATTGCAGTATGACTCCATTTCCTTGGTGCATCCATAAAATAGTTATTCAGTGAAGACAATGAAGATTATTGACAATGCTACCCTGCTTTTCTGATGTCCTGCTTCAGGAAGTTGTGATTTTTAAGGTAATCTCTTTACCAAAAACTTTTTAAGGAAGGAGCAGGAATAAGAGTTGATTATGACACATTAAATATAACTAGCCAAACAAAAAGCTAGCACCAAATGATAAATTGAAACCACTTTCTACATTATATGAAAGCATATATACCATATAATAATAATGTTATCTATAAGCTGTTTTGCTATATTCATTCCTAATTACCTTATAGTTCCTGCTGTTACTGTGAAATGTATATTTTAAACCACATTTTCAGATTATTGCCCGTAAATGAGAACACGATTGATATTTTTACATACTGATTTTATACACTGTAACCTTTCTGATTTATATCTGTTCTAATAATTTGTAGGTTCTCTGGATTATCTGTTAATTTATTATATTGTGAATAATGGCAGTTTGTTCCTTTCCAATATTTATTTTTTAATTTGTCTTACCGGGCTAGCTAGGATCTTCAGTACAATGAGAAATAGTAGCAGTGACAGAGGATTTCCTTGTCTTGCTCCTGAATTTACAAGGAAACTATACGTGTTTCACCATTTTTAGTAGATTTTCTTTTTCGGGTTAAAGAAATTCCTTTGTATTCTTAGTTTGCTGAGAGCTTTTATTCTGAATGAGTATGGAGTTTTTTCTCCAAATACTTTGTATCTACTGCCATGATCATATGGGGTATTTTCCTCCATTAATATGACACTGTGACTGTGTGATAAATTATAATATTCAGTTTTCGAATGTATTTCCTGCTTTTGGTTTCATCAGGCCTCACCATTGAATATTTTGTCCCCTATTTTTATAATTTTTCCTTTTATCTTTATTTTTTTCTTTACTTTCTTTTTGTTTGCTCTTTTTCTAATTTATTTATTTGGACCATTAGCTCAGTAATTTTAAATCTTCTTTCCTAAAATAAGAATTTATAACGAAGTTTTCCACTACATACCACTTTAGAAGAATTTCACAGGTTTTTATGTGTAGGTTTTTATGTGTAGTATTTTTATTATTATTCAATTATTATTATCTAATTGCTCTTATGATTTCTTTTTTGACTCATGAGTTATTTGGTTTTTTTTCAATTTACATACATATGATCTCTCTTTTAGAAATCATATTGTGAAATCATTAATCCAGTTACAGTTAAACTTCATCTTTATTATTCTTCTGGTAGCAAAAACAAATTATACACTGGCTCCTCATCCCAATAGATTTCAGCAATATAAAACTTTTTCTTTCATTAAATACATAGGGAAACTGATTACGCTATTCAGTGATGGAGTTATTGATGATATTTATACTTGTGATTTTAAACCTTTTATTTTGATCTAATTCTACACTTAAAGAAAAGTTCTGAGAATATTACAAAGAACTCCCATACACCCTTTACCCAGGTTCACCAATTACCATTTTACCATGTTTGCTTTATAATTCTCTATTTCTGTTTCTCCCTCTCACTCTCCCTTCCCCTTTCCCTTCCCTGTCTTAAGCCTCCCCCCTCCCTCCTTCTCTCTCTTTGAACTATTTGAGAGTAACTTGCAGACATCATGCTCCTTTACCTGTAAATACTTCAGTGTATATTTCCTCAGAATAATGCCTTTCTCTTACATAACCTCAGTACCTATGTCAAAAGAGAAATTGGACATTGTTCCAATTTTTTGTTCCATAAACCTTTATTGTCAAGATTATCCACTCATACTCACTGAAAAAGGGATGAGTTTGGGAGAACATGTATTTCAAATGGACAATGTAAGCTCTATTATAGTTCATTTTTTCCAGCTTTATTTTTTTTATTGGAGTATAATTGCTTTAGAGTGTTGTGTTAGCTTCTGCTGTACAATGAAGTGAATCAGAATCAGCTATATGTATACCAATATCCCCTCCCTCTTAAACCTCCCTCCCACCCCTCGCCCCATCTAGGTCGTCACAGAGCACTGAGCTGAGCTCCCTGTGCTATACAGCAGGTTCCCACTAGCTATTTTACACATGGTAGTGTATTTATGTCAAACCTAATCTCCCAATTCGTTCCACCCTCCCCTTCCCCCACCATGTCCACATGTCCTTTCTCTATGTCTACATCTCTATTCCTGCCCTGCAAATAGGTTAATCTGTACCATTTTTCTAGGTTCCACATATATGCGCTAATATACCATATTTCTTTTTTTCTTTCTGGCTTACTTCACTCTATATGACAGACTCTAGTTCCATCCACATCTCCACAAATGACCCAATTTCATTCCTTTTTATGGCTGAGTAATATTCCATTGTATATATGTACCACATCTTCTTTATCCATTCATCTGTCATTGGACATTTGTTTCCATATCATGGCTATTCTAAATAGCGCTGCAATGAACATTGTGGTACATGTGTCCTTTTGAATTATGGTTTTCTCAGGGTATATGCCCAGTAGTGGGATTGCTGGCTCATATGGTAGTTCTATTTTTAGTTTTTTAAGGAACCTCCATACTGTTATATTTGACATATAACATTGTAAGTTTAAAGTGTACAGTGTGATGATTTGCTACATGTATATATTACAAAATGATTACACAGGATAAGATTAGTTAACACATCAATCACCTCATATAGTTACTATTTTTGTGTGTGTGTGGTGAGAACTTTTAAGATCTACTCTCCTAGCAACTTTTAAGTATACAATACAGAATTGTTAACTATAGTCATTATACTATAGTATTAACTCTACTAACTATAGTTATATAACTATATATACTATTAACTATAGTATTAATTACAGTATAATATACATCATGCTTTATATTAGATCCCTAGAACTTATTCATGTTACCACTGAAAGTTTATACCCTTTGACCACTTTCACCCATTTCCCCTACCCTACCACCCCTGGAAACCACCAATATACTCTCTGTTTCTATGAGTTCAGTTTTTTTAGATTCCATGCATAAGTGAGAGCATACAGGATTTATCTTTTTCTGTCTGACTTATTTCACTTTGCCTGATGCCCTCAAGGTTTATCCACTATGTCAGAAATGACAAGATTTCCTTTTTTTTTATAGCTGAATAATGTTCCATTGTGTATTTTTTTTTCTTTGTCCATTCATCTGTCAGTGGACACTTAGTTTGTTTCCACATCTTGGTTATTGTAAATAATGATGCAGTAAACATAGGGGTTGCAGATATCTCGAGATCGTGATTTCATTTCCTTCAGATATACCGAGGAGTGGAATTGCTGGATCATATGGTAGTTCTATATTTCAGTTCACATTCCCATCAAGGGATATGCAAGGGTTCACTTTTCTCTATATCATCACCAGCATTTGTTATCTCCTGCTTTTGTTAACAGCCATTCTAAAAAGTGTGAGATATCTCATTGTGTTTTTGATTTGTATTTCCCTGATGATTAGTGATGTTGAGTACCTTTTCATGTGCCTGTTAGCCAGATATGTCTTCTTTGGGAAAATGTCTATTTAAGTCTTTTGCACCTTTTTGAATTAGATTACTTGTTTTTCTGGTATTGAGTTGTATCAGTTCCTTATATATTCTGGATATTAATTTCTTATCAGATATATGTTTTAAAAATATTTTCTCCCATTCCATAGTTTGCTTTTTCATTTTGTCAATCATTTCTTTTTCTGTGCAGAAGCTTTTTAGTTTGGTATAGTCCCATTTGTTTATTTTTTGCTTTTGTTGCTTATGCTTCGGGTGTCATATCCATAAAATCATTGCAAAGACAAATATCAAGAAGATTTTTCCCTGTTTTCTTCTAGGAATTTCATGGTTTCAGATCCTTACCTTTAAGTCTTTAATCTATCTTGAATTAATTTTTGCGAGTGGTATAAGATTGGGCTCCAGTTTTATTCTTTTTCATGTGAATATTCAGTTTCCTCAGCATTATTTATGAAATAGACTATCTTTTCTCCATTAAGTACTCTCAGATCCCTTGTCAAATATTAGTGGACTGTATATGTAGCATTTTATTCTGGGCTCCCGATTCTGTTCCAAGGTCTGTATGTCTGTTTTTATGTCAGCACCATACTCCTTTGATTACTATAGTTTTGTAGTATATGAAATTGGGGTTCCAATATTATTATCTAGGCCATATTCCAATTTCACCTATTTATCCCAATAATGTCTTTTATAGCTATTTTCTTTTCCTGATCAAAATTTCAATCCAAGATGATGCATTGCATTTAGTTCGCATGTCTCTTCAGTTTTTTATTATTATTAACCTGGAACAGTTCAACCTTTCTTTGTCTCTCATGACATTGACAATTTAAAAGACTACAGAACAATTATTTTGTAGATTGTTCCTAAGTTTAAATTTGCATGCCAGTTCCTCATTATTATGTATAGATTATGCATTTTGGCAGGAATGTCAGAGAAGTAATATATTGTTCTTAGGGCAGCATATCAGTGACATATAATATTGATTTGACCCCTTAGAAGAAATGTTAACCTTGATTACTTTGTTCAGATGATGTTTGCTAGATTAATCCACTATAAAGTTCCGTTTTCCTCTTTGTAGTTAATAATTTTGCTGGGGGTACTTTGAAATTGTGTAGATATCCTATTCCTCATCAAACTAAAATCCACTGGCCTTAATATCTATTGATAATTCTTTACCAAATCAGTTATTACTATGAAGGCTGCAAAATGGTCATTTTCAAACATCATCATTTTTACTACATTAGTTTGTATTCTACTTCAAGGAAGAGCTTTTTTCCCCCCTCCATCTATTTATTTATTTATCTTAGTTTGGCACACAGATTTTTTTACTTTATTTCATGAATACGCTATTGCTATCATAATTTATTTTAATGCTCAAATTGTCCCAGTGGCAGCCCATTCAACCTGGATTCTCTGATTATTTGACATATTCCCATCATTCTTTGATATATACTTTGAGTTCAATATTTCCTTACTTTTTTACTTTCATGTTTGTCTGGTGTTTCCTGACTCATTGACCATTTCTCTATGGATCTCTGGTACCATTTAGTGGGAGACAGTATTTGGAAACCAAGACATAGGTACATGGATTTTTTTTAACTTTTAAAAAATTTTTTCATACAATTATAAAGATTACTTTCCATTTACAGTTATTACAAAATATTGGCTATATTCCCCACATTGTACAACACATCTTTGAGCCTATGTTATACCCAATGGTTCGTACCTCCCACTCCTCCACCCTATACTGCCCCTCCCCCTTCTCCCCACTGGTGACCACTAGTTTGTTCTCTATATCTGTGAGTCTGCTCCTTTTTTGTTATATTCACTACTTTGTTGTATTTTTTAGATTCCACATATAAGTGATATCATACAGTATTTGTCTTTCTCTGTCTGACTTATTTCACTTAGCATAATGCCCTCCAAGTCCATCCATGTTGCTGTAGATGACAAAATTTCATTCTTTTTTATGGCTGAGTCATATTCCATTGTGTGTGTGTGTGTGTGTGTGTGTGTGTGTGTGTGTGTGTGTGTGTATACCCAATTTTATCCATTCATCTGTTGATGGACACTTAGGTTGCTTCCATATCTTGGCAATTATAATGCTGCTAGGAACATTGGGGTTGCATGTATCTTTTCAAATGACTGGGTTTTTTTTGTTGGATATATACCCAAGAGTGGAATTGTTGGGTCATATGGTAGTACTATTTTTAGTTTTTTGAGAAACCTCCATACTGTTTTCCACAGTAGCTGCACCAATTTACATTCCCAACAAGAGTATAAAATGGTCCCTTTTTTCCACATGTTCACCAACATTTTTTATTTGTGCTCTTTTCAATGATAGCCATTCTGATAGGTGTGAAGTGGTATCTTGTGGGTTTGATTTGCATTTCCCTGATGATTAGTGATGTTGAGCATGTTTTCATGTGCCTGTTGGCCACCTGCATTTCCTCTTTGGATAAATGTCTATTTAGTTCTTCTGCCCATTTTTTAGTTGTGTTGTTTTTATGATGTTCAACTGTATGAGCTGTTTATATATGTTGGTTGTTAATCCCTCATAGGTCATACCATTTTCAAATATTTTCTCCCATTCACTAATCTGTCTTTTCATTTTGTCAATGGTTTCCTTGGCTCTTCAAAAGCTTTTAAACGTGATTAGGTCCCATTTGTTTATTTTTGCTTTTATTTCCTTTACTTTAGGAGACAGATCCAAAAAAATATTGCTGTGATTTATGTCAAAGAGTATTCTGCTTGTGTTTTCCTCTAGGAGTTTTATAGTATCCAATCTTACATTTAGGTCTTTAATCCATTTTGAGTTTGTTTTTGTATATGGTGTTAGAGAATGTTGTAATTTCATTCTTTTATATGTAGCTGTCCAGATTTCCTAGCACTACTTATTGAAGAGACTGTCTTTTCTCCACTGTGTATTCCTGCCTCCTTTGTCATTGATTAATTGACTGTGAGTGTGTAGGTTTATTTCTGGGATTTCTATCCTGTTGCATTGATCTACATGTCTGTTTTGTTCTAGTAGCATATGATTTGGATTAGTGTAGCTTTGTAGTATAGTCTGAAGTCAGGGAGCATGATTCCTCCACCTCTGTTCTTTCTTCTGGAGATTGTTTTGGCTATTATGGGTCTTTTGTGTTTCCATAAAAATTTTATGATTTTTGGTTCAGGTTCTATGGAAAATGCCACTGGTACTTTCATAGGGAATGCAATGAATCTTCAGATTGCCTTGGATAATATGGTCATTTTAACAACATTGATTTTTCCAACCCAAGAATCTGGTATATCTTTCCATGTTTTTATGTCTTCAATTTCTTTCATCAGTGTCTTACAGTTTTTGGAGTACAGGTCTTTTGCCTCCCTAACTAGGTTTAGTCCTAGGTATTTTATTCTTTTTGTTGCAGTGGTAAATGGGAGTGTTTCCTTAATTTATCTTTCAGATATTTCATCATTAGTGTATAGGAATGGAAGGGATCTCTGTGCATTAATTACCTGACCAAATTCACTGATCAGCTCTAGTAGTTTCCTGGTAACATCTTTAGGATTCTCTATGTGCAGTATCGTGTCATCAGCAGTGACAGCTTTACTTCTTCTCTTCTGATTTGGATTCCTTTTATTTCCTTTTCATCTCTGATTGCTGTGGCTAAAACTTCCAGAACTATGTTGAATAATAGTGGTGAGAATAGAAAACCTTGTCATGTTCCTGATCTTAGAGGAAATGGTTTCAGTTTTTCACCATTGAGAATGATGTTGGCTGTGGGTTTGTCATACATAGTCTTTATTATGTTGAAGTAAGCTCCCTCTATACATACTTTCTGAAGCGTTCTTATCATAAATGGGTGTTGAATTTTGTCCAAAACTTTTTCTGCATCTATTGAGATGATCATATGGATTTTTCTCCTTCAGTTTGTTAATGCGGTTTATCACATTGATTGATTTGCTTATATTGAAGAACCCTTGCATTACTGGGATAAACCCCAGTTGATCATGGTGCATGATCCTTTTCATGTGTTTTGGATTCTGTTTGCTAGTATTCTGTTGAGGATTTTTGCATCTATGTTCATCAGTGATATTGGCCTGTAGTGTTCTTTCTTTGTGACATCTTTGTCTAATTTGGGGATCAGGGTGATATGACCTCGTAGAATTACTTTGGGAGTGTTCTTCCGTCTGCTATATTTTAGAAGAGTTTCAGAAGGATGGGTGGTAGCTCTTCTCTAAATGTTTGATAGAATTCACCTGTGAAGCCATCTGGTACTCGGCTTTTGTTTGTTGGAAGATTTTGAAAAACAGTCTCAATTTCAGTGCTTCAATTGCTCTGTTTATATTTTATATTTCTTCCTGATTCAGTTTTGGAAGGTTGTGCTTTTCTAAGAATTTGTCCATTTCTTCCAGGTTGTCCAATTTATTGGTATATAGTTGCTTGTAGTAATATCTCAAGATCCTTTGTGTTTCCTCAGTATCAGGTGTTACTTCTCATTTTTCATTTTGAATTCTATTGATATGAGCCTTCTACCTTTTTTCTTTTTTTTTTAATTTATTTAATTAATTTATTTATTTGGCTGTGTTGGGTCTTCGTTTCTGTGTGAGGGCTTTCTCTAGTTGTGGCAAGTAGGGGCCACTCTTCATCGCGGTGCGCGGGCTTCTCACTGTCGCGGCCTCTCTTGTTGCAGAGCACAGGCTCCAGACGCGCAGGCTCAGTAGTTGTGGTGCACGGGCTTAGTTGCTCCGCAGCATGTGGGATCTTCCCAGACCAGGGTTCGAACCTGTGTTCCCTGCATTTGCAGGCAGATTCTCAACCACTGTGCCACCAGGGAAGCCCCTCCCTTTTTTTCTTCATGAGCCTGGCTAATGGGTTTTCAATTTTGTTTATCTTCTCAATGAATCACCTTTTATTTCATAGATCTTCACTATTGTTTCCTTCATTTTGTTTACATTTATTTCTGATCTGATCGTCATGATTTCTTTCCTACTGCCAATTTTGGGTTTTTTTGTTCTTCTTTCTCTAATTGCTTTAGGTATAAGGTTAGGTTGTGTATTTAAGATGTTTCTGCTTTCCTGAGGTAGGATTCTATTGCTATAATCTTCCCTCTTAGAACTGCTTTTGCTGCATCCCATAGGTTTTGGGTTGTCATGTTTTCATTGTAATTAGTTTCTAAGTATTTTTTTATTTCCTCCTTGATTTCTTCAGTTATCCCTTGGTTATTTAGTAATGTATTGTTTAGCCTCCATGTGTTTGTTTTTTTTAAAGATTTGTTCCTGTAATTGATATCTAGTTTCATAGTGGTGTAGTAGGAAAAGATACTTGATACGGTTTCAATTTTCATAAATTTACCAAGGCTTGATTTGTGACCCAGGATATGATCGATCATGGAGAATGTTCCATGAGCACTTGAGAAGAAACTGTATTCTGTCTTTTTTGGATGGAATCTCCTATAAATATCAATTAAGTCCATCTTCTTTAATGTATCATTTAAAGCTTGTGTTTCCTTATTTATTTTCCTGCTTTTTTTACACTTTTTTGAATTTTATTTAATTTATTTTTTTATACGGCAGGTTCTTATTAGTTATCCATTTTATACATATTAGTGTATATTTGTCAATCCCAATCTCCCAGTTTGTCACACCAAACACCCCTCCCACGACTTTCCCCCTTTGGTGTCCATACGTTTTTTCTCTACATCTCTGTCTCTATTTCTGCCCTGCAAACCGCTTCATCTGTATCATTTTTCTAGATCCCACATATATGCATTAATATACAATATTTGTTTTCCTCTTTCTGACTTACTTCACTCTGTATGTCAGTCTCTCGATCCATCCATGTCTCGGCAAGTGACCCAGTTTTGTTCCTTTACATGGCTGAGTAATAGTCCACTGTACATATGTACCACATCTTCTTTATCCATTCATCTGTCAATGGGCATTTAGGTTGTTTCCATGACATGGCTATTGTAAATAGTGCTGCAATTAACATTAGGGTGCATGTGTCTTTTTTTTTTTTTTTTTTTTTTCCAGTACGCGGGCCTCTCACTGCTGTGGCCTCTCCCGTTGCGGAGCACAGGCTCTGGACGCGCAGGCTCAGCGGCCATGGCTCACGAGCGCAGCCGCTCCATGGCATGTGGGATCCTCCTGGACCAGGGCACAAACCCATGTCCCCTGCATCGGCAGGTGGACTCTCAACCACTGCGCCACCAGGGAAGCCCGCATGTGTCTTTTTGAATTATGATTTTCTCTGGGTATATGCTCAGTAGTGGGATTGCTGAGTCATATGGTAATTCTACTTTTAGTTTTTTAAGGGACCTCCATACTGACTGTATCAATTTACATTCCCACAGCAGTGCAAGAGGGTTCCCTTTTCTCCACACCCTCTCCAGCATGTGCTGTTTGTAGATTTTCTGATGATGCCCATTCTAACTGGGGTGAGGTGATACCTAATGGTAGTTTTGATTTGCATTTCTCTAATAATTAGTGATGTTGAGAAGCTTATCATAAGCTTCTTGGCCATCTGTATGTCTTCTTTGGACAAATGTCTATTTAGGGCTTCTGCCCAGTTTTGGATTGTGTTGTTTTTTTAATATTGAGCTGCATGAGCTCTTTATACATTTTGGAGATTAATCCTTTGTCAGTTGATTCATTTGCAAATATTTCTTCCCATTCTGAGGGTTGTCTTTTCGTCTTGTTTGTAGCTTCCTTTGCTTTGGAAACGCTTTGAAGTTTCATTAGGTCCCATTTGTTTATTTTTGGTTTTATTTCCATTACTCTGGGAGGTGGATCAAAAAAATCTTTCTGTGATTTTTGTCAAAGAGTATTCTTCCTATGTTTTGCTCTAAGAGTTTTATAATCTCCAGTCTTACATTTAAGTCTCCAATCCAGTTTGAATTTATTTTTGTGTATGGTGTTAGGGAGTGTTATTAATTTCATTCTTTTACATGTTGCTGTCCAGTTTTCCCAGCACCACTTATTGAAGAGACTGTCTTTTCTCCATTGTTAATCATTGCCTCCTTTGTCACAGATTAGCTGACCATAGGTAGGTGGGTTAATCTCTGGGCTTTCTATCCTGATCCTTTCATCTATTTCTGTTTTTCTGCCAATATCATATTGTCTTGATTACTGTGGCTTTGTGGCATAGTCAGAAGTCAGGGAGTCTGATTCCTCCAGCTCCGTATTTTTCCCTCATGACTGCTTTAGCTATTCAGGGTCTTCTGCATCTCTGTAAATATTTTAAGATTTCTTGTTGTAGTTCTGTAAAAAATGCCACTGTTATTTTGATAGGATTGCATTGAATTTTGAGATTGCTTTGGGTAGTATAGTCATTTTCACAATGTTGATTCTTCTGATCCAAGAACATGGTATATCTCTTCATCTGTTTGTATCATCTTTAATTCCTTTCATCAGTGTCTTATAGTTTTCTGCATACAGCTCTTCTGTCTCCTTAGGTAGGTTTATTCCTAGGTTTTATTTTTTTAACATCTTTATTGGGGTATAATTGCTTTACAATGGTGTGTTAGTTTCTGCTTTATAACAAAGTGAATCAGTTATACATATACATATGTTCCCATATCTCTTCCCTCTTGCGTCTCCCTCCCTCTCACCCTCCCTATCCCACCCCCCAGGCAGTCACAAAGCACCAAGCTGATATCCCCGTGCCATGCGGCTGCTTCCCACTAGCTATCTACTTTACGTTTGTTAGTGTATATATGTCCATGCCTCTCTCTCGCCCTGTCACAGCTCACCCATCCCCCTCCCCATATCCTCAAGTCCATTCTCCGGTAGGTCTGTGTCTTTATTCCCGTCTTACTCCTAGGTTCTTCATGACATTTTTTTTCTTAAATTCCATATATATGTATTAGCATACGGTATTTGTCTTTCTCTTTCTGACTTACTTCACTCTGTATGACAGACTCTAGGTCTATCCACCTCATTACAAATAGCTCAATTTCGTTTCTTTTTATGGCTGAGTAATATTCCATTGTTTACATGTGCCACATCTTCTTTATCCATTCATCCGATGATGGGCACTTAGGTTGTTTCCATCTCGGGGCTATTGTAAATAGAGCTGCAATGAATATTTTGGTACATGACTCTTTTTGAATTTTGGTTTTCTCAGGGTATATGCCCATTAGTGGGATTGCTGGGTCATATGGTAGTTCTATTTGTAGTTTTTTAAGGAACCTCCATACTGTTCTCCATAGTGGCTGAACCAATTCACATTCCCACCAGCAGTGCAAGAGTGTTCCCTTTTCTCCTCACCCTCTCCAGCATTTATTATTTCTAGATTTTTTGATGATGGCCATTCTGACTGGTGTGAGATGATATCTCATTGTAGTTTTGATTTGCATTTCTCTAATGATTAATGATGTTGAAGATTCTTTCATGTGTTTGTTGGCAGTCTGTATATCTTCTTTGGAGAAATGTCTATTTAGGTCTTCTGCCCATTTTTGGATTGGGTTGTTTGTTTTTTTGTTATTGAGCTCCATGAGCTGCTTGTAAATTTTGGAAATTAATCCTTTGTCAGTTGCTTCATTTGCAAATATTTTCTCCCATTCTGAGGGTTGTCTTTTGGTCTTGTTTATGGTTTCCTTTGCTGTGCAAAAGCTTTGAAATTTCATTAGGTACCATTTGTTTATTTTTGTTTTTATTTCCATTTCTCTAGGAGGTGGGTCAAAAAGGATCTTGCTGTGATTTATGTCATAGAGTGTTCTGCCTATGTTTTCCTCTAAGAGTTTGATAGTTTCTGGCCTTACGTTTAGGTCTTTAATCCATTTTGAGCTTATTTTTGTGTATGGTGTTAGGGAGAGATCTAATCTCATACTTTTACATGTACCTGTCCAGTTTTCCCAGCACCACTTATTGAAGAGGCTGTCCTTTCTGCACTGTACATTCTTGCCACCTTTATCAAAGATAAGATGTCCATATGTGCGTTGGTTTATCTATGGGCTTTCTATCCTGTTCCATTGATCTATCTTTCTGTTTTTGTGCCAGTACTCTACTGTCTTGATTTCTGTAGCTTTGTAGTATAGTCTGAAGTCAGGGAGCCTGATTCCTCAAGCTCCTTTTTCGTTCTCAAGATTGCTTTTGCTATTCGGGATCTTTTGTGTTTCCATAAAAATTGTGGTATTTTTTGTTCTAGTTCTGTGAAAAATGCCAGTGGTGGTTTCATAGGGATTGCATTGAATCTGTAGATTGCTTTGGGTAGTAGAGTCATTTTCACAATGTTGATTCCTCCAATCCAAGAACATGGTATATCTCTCCATCTATTTGTATCATCTTTAATTTCTTTCATCAGCATCTTATAATTTTCTACATACAGGTCTTTTTCTCCTTATGTAGGTTTATACCTAGATATTTTATTCTTTTTGTTGCAATGGTAAATGGGAGTGTTTCCCTAATTTCTCTTTCAGATTTTACATCATTAGTGTATAGGAATGCCAGAGAATTCTGTGTATAAATTTGGTATCCTGCAACTTTACCAAATTCATTGCTTAGCTCTAGTAGTTTTCTGTTGGCATCTTTAGGATTCTCCACGTATAGTATCATGCCATCTGCAAACAGTGATAGTTTAATTCTTCTTTTCTAATTTGTATTCCTTTTATTTCTTTTTCGTCTCTGATTGCCGTGGTACGACTGCCAAAACTATGTTGAATAACAGTGGTGAGAGTGAAAATTATTGTCTTGTTCCTGATCTAAGAGGAAATGCTTTCAGTTTTTCACCATTGAGAATGATTTTGCTGTGAATCTGTCGTATATGGCCTTTATTATGTCGAAGTAGGTTACCTAATGCCCCCTTTCTGCAGGGTTTTTATCATAAATGGGTGTTGAATTTTGTCCAAAGCTTTTTCTGCCTCTATTGAGATGATCATAATGGTTTTTCTTCTTCAGTTTGTTAATATGGTGTATCACATCAGTGGAAATGCGTACACTGAAGAATTCTTGCATCGCTGGGATAAATGCCACTTGACCATAGTATATGACCCTTTTAATGTGTTGTTGGATTCTGTTTCCTAGTGTTTTGTTGAGGATTTTGCATCTATATTCAACAGTATATTGGTCTGTAATTTTCTTTTGTTGTAGTGTCTTTCTCTGGTTTTGGTGTCAGGGTGATGGTGGCCACATAGAATGAGTTTCAGAGTGTTCCTACATCTGCAATATTTTGGAAGAGTTAGAGAAGGATGGGTTTTAGCTCTTCTCTAAATATGTGGTAGTATTCTCCTGTGAAGTCATGGATTCCTGGACTTTTGTTTGTTGTAAGATTTTTAATCCGTTTCAATTTCATTACTTGTGATTGGTCTTTTCTTATTTTCTATTTCTCCTTATTTTTTTTTACATCTTTATTGGAGTATAATTACTTTACAATGGTGTGTTAGTTTCTGCTTTTTTTTAAAATCATCTTTATTGGAGTATAATTGCTTTACAATGGTGTGTTAGTTTCCACTTTATAACAAAGTGAATCACTTATACATATACATATGTTCCCATATGTCTTCCCTCTTGTGTCTCCCTCCCTCCCATCCTCTCTGTCCCACCCCTCCAAACGGTCACAAAGCACAGAGCTGATCTCCCTGTGCTATGCGGCTGCTTCCCACTAGCTCTCTACCTTACGTTTGGTAGTTTATATATGTCCATGCCTCTCTCTCACATTGTCACAGTTTGCCCTTCCCCCACCCTATAACCTCAAGTCTGTTCTCTAGTAGGTCTCTCTCTTTATTCCTGTCTTACCCCTAGTTTCTTCATAACATTTTTTTCTTAAATTCCACATATATGTGTTAGCATACAGTATTTGTCTTTCTCTTTCTGACTTACTTCACTCTGTATGACAGACTCTAGGTCTATCCACCTCATTACAAATAACTCAACTTCGTTACTTTTTATGGCTGAGTAATATTCCATTCTATACATGGGCCACATCTTCTTTATCCATTCATCCGATGATGAACACTTAGGTTGTTTCCATCTCCGGACTATTGTAAATAGAGCTACAATGAACATTTTGGTACATGACTCTTTTTGAATTACGGTTTTCTCAAGGTATATGCCCATTAGTGGGATTACTGGGTCATATAGTAGTTCTATTTGTAGTTTTTTAAGGAACTTCCATACTCTTCTCCATAGTGGCTGTACCAATTCACATTCCCACCAGCAGTGGAAGAGTGTTCCCTTTCCTTCACACCCTCTCCAGCATTTATTGTTTCTAGATTTTTTGATGATGGCCATTGCGACTGGTGTGAGGTGATATCTCATTGTAGTTTTGTGTTCTTTTTTGCGGTATGCAGGCCTCCCACTGTTGTGGCCTCTCCAGTTGCAGAGCACAGGATCCGGACGCACAGGCTCAGCGGCCATAGCTCATGGGCCCAGCTGCTCCGGGATATGTGGGGTCTTCCCAGACCGAGGAACAAACCCATGTCCCCTGCATCGGCAGGCAGACTCTCAACCACTGCGCCACCAGGGAAGGCCCTCATTGTACTTTTGATTTGCATTTCTCTAATGATTAATGACTTTGAGCAATCTTTCATGTGTTTGTTGGCAGTCTATATATCCTCTTTGGAGATATGTCTGTTTAGGTCTTGTGCCGAGTTTTTGAATGGGTTGTTTCTTTCTTTGTTATTGAGCTGCATGAGCTGCTTGTAAATTTTGGAGATTAATCCTTTGTCAGTTGCCTCATTGGCAAATATATTCTCCCATTCTGAGGGTTGTTTTTTGGTCTGGTTTATGGATTCCTTGGCTGTGCAAAAGCTTTGAAGTTTCATTAGGTCCCATTTGTTTATTTTTGTTTTTACTTCCATTTCTCTAGGAGGTGGGTCAAAAAGGATCTTGCTGTAATTTATGTCATAGAGTGTTCTGCCTATATTTTCCTCTAAGAGTTTGATAGTTTCTGGCCTTACATTTAGGTCTTTAATCCATTTTGAGCTTATTTTTGTGTATGGTATTAGGGAGTGATCTAGTCTCATACTTTTACATGTACCTGTCCAGATTTACCAACACCAATTATTGAAGAGGCTGTCCTTTCTCCACTCTATATTCCTGCCTCCTTTATCAAAAATAAGGTAACCATATGTGCATGGATTTATCTCTGTGTTTTCTAACCTGTTCCATTGATCTTTCTATTTTTGTGCCAGTACCATATTGTCTTGATTACTGTAGCTTTGTAGTATAGGCTAAAGTCAGGGAGCCTGATTCCTCCAGCTCCGTTTTGCATTCTCAAGATTGCTTTGGCTATTTGGGGTCTTTTGTGTTTCCATACAAATTGTGAAATTTTTTATTCTACTTCTTTGAAAAATGCCAGTGGTACTTTGATAGGAATTGCATTGAACCTGTAGATTGTTTTGGGTAGTAGAGTCATTTTCACAATGTTGATTTTTCCAATCCAAGGACATGGTATATCTCTCCATCTATTTCTCTCACCTTTAATTTCTTTCATCAGTGTCTTATAATATTCTGCATACAGGTCTTTTTTCTCCTTAGGTAGGTTTATTTCTGGATATTTTGTTCTTTTTGTTGCAATGGTAGCTGGAATGTTTTCTTAATTTCACTTTCAGATATTTCATCATTAGTGTATAACAATGCCAGAGATTTCTGTGCATTAATTGTGTATCCTGCTACTTTACCAAATTCATTGATTAGCTCTGGTAGTTTTCTGGTAGCCTGTTTAGGATTCTCTATGTATAGTATCATGTCATCTGCAAACAGTGACAGCTTTACTTCTGCTTTTCCTATTTGGATTCCTTTTATTTCTTTGTCTTTCTGATTACTGTGGATAAAACTTCCAAAACTATGTTGAATAAGAGTGGTGAGAGTGGGCAACCTTGTCTTGTTCCTGTTCTTAGTGGAAATGCTTTCAGTTTTTCACCATTGAGGACGATGTTGACTGTGGGTTTGTCCTATATGGCCTTTATTATGTTGAGGAAAGTTCTCTCTATGCCTACTTTCTGCAGGGTTTTTATCATAAATGCGTGTTGAATTTTGTCAAAAGCTTTCTCTGCATCTATTGAGTTGATCATATGGTTTTTCTCCTTCAATTTGTTACTATGGTTTATCACATTGATTGATTTGCGTACATTGAAGAATCCTTGCATCCCTGGAATAAACCCCACTTGATAGTGGTGTATGATCCTTTTAATGTACTGTTGGATTCTGTTTGCTAGTATTTTGTTGAGGATTTTTGCATCTATGTTCATCACTGATATTGGCCTGTAGTGTTCTTTCTTTGTGACATCATTGTCTGGTTTTGGTATCCGGGTGATGCTGGCCTTGTAGAATGAATTTTGGAGTGTTCATCCCTCTGCTATATTTTGGAAGAGTTTGAGAAGGATAGATGTTACCTCTTCTCCAAATGTTTGATAGAATTCGCCTGTGAAGCCACCTGGTCCTGGGTTTTTGTTTGTTGGAAGATTTTTAATCACAGTTAAAATTTTAGTGCTTGTGATTGATCTGTTCATATTTTCTATTTCTTCCTGATTCAGTCTTGGCAGGTTGTGCATTTCTAAGAATTTGTCCATTTCTTCCAGTATTTCCAATTTATTGGCATAGAGTTGCTTGTAGTAATCTCTCATGATCTTTTGTATTTCTGCAGTGTCAGTTGTTACTTCTCCTTTTTCATTTCTAAGTCTACTGATTTGAGTCTTCTCCCTTTTTTTTCTAGATGAGTCTGGCTAATGGTTTATCTATTTTTTTTATATTCTCAAAGAACCAGATTTTAGTTTTATAGCTCTTTGCTATCATTTCCTTCTTTTCTTTTTCATGTATTTCTGATTAAATTTTAATGATTTCTTTCCTTCTGCTAAATTTGGGGATTTTTGTTCTTCGTTCTCTAATTGCCTTAGGTGCAAGGTTAGGTTGTTTATTCAAAATGTTTCCTGTTTCTTAAGGTGGACTTGCATTGCTATAAATTTCCCTCTTAGAACTGCTTTTGTTGCATCCCGTAGGTTTCAGCTTGTCATGTCTCCATTGTCATACGTTTCTAGGTATTGTTTGGCTTTCTGCTGAAAGATCAGCTGTTCTGCTATTGGTCCCATCTAGAGTATTTTTAATTTCATTTATTGTGTTGTTCATCATTGTTTGTTTCATCTTCAGTTCTTCTAGGTCCTTGTTAAATATTTCTTGCATTTTGTTTATTCTATTTCCGAGATTTTGGATCATCTTTACTATCATTATTCTGAATTGTTTTTCAGGTAGACTGCCTATTTCCTCTTCATTTGTTAAGTCCGGTGAGATTTTATCTTGCTCCTTCATGTGTGGTGTGTTTTTGTGCCTTCTCATTTTGCTTATCTTACTGTTTTTGGCATCTCCTTTTTGCAGGCTGCAGGTTCGTAGTTCCCGTTGTTTTTGGTGTGTGTCCCCAGTGGCTAAGATTGGTTCAGTGGGTTGTGTAGGCTTCCTGGTGGAGGGCGGTAGTGCCTGTGTTCTGATAGATGAGGCTGGATCTTGTCTTTCTGGTGGGCAGGTCCATGTCTGGTGGTGTGTTTGGGGTGTCTGTAGATTTGTTATGATTTTAGGCAGGCTCTCTACTAATGGGTGGGATTGTGTTTCTGTTTTGCTAGTTGTTTGGCATAGGGTGTGTAGCATTGTAGCTTGCTGGTCGTTGAGTGAAGCTGGGTGCTGGCGTTGAGATGGAGATCTCTGGGAGATTTTCACCATTTCATATTATGTGGAGCTTGGAGGTCTCTTTTTGACCAGATTCCTGAAGTTGGCTCTCTCACCTCAGAGGCACAGCACTGACTCCTGGCTGCAGCCCCAAGAGCATTTCATCCATGCAGCTCAGAGTAAAAGGGAGAAAACGTAGAAAGAAAGCATTAGTAGAAGTAGAAAGAAAGAACAAAAGAATAGAGAAAGAAAGAAAGGAAGGAAGGAAGAAAGAAGGAGAGAAAGAAAGGAGGGAGGGAGGGGTGTAGGGAGGAAGGAAGAAAGGAAGAAAGGCAGGAAGGAAGGAAAAAAGAAAGAAAGAAAAAAGATAAAGTAAAATAAAATAAAGTAAAATATAATAAAATTATTAAAATAAATAATTATTAAGTAAAAAATTTTAAATGGACTGATAGAACCCTAGGACAAATGGTGGATGCAAAGCTATACAGACAAAATCTCATACAGAAGCATAAATATACACACTCACAAAAAGAGGAAAAGGGGAAAAAGTCATAAATCTTTCTCTCAAAGTCCGCCTCCTCAATTTGGGATGATTCGTTGTCTAAAGGTGGGAAGGAAGGAAAGAAAGAAGGAAAGAAAGAAGATAAAGTAAAATAAAATTATTAAAATAAAAAATAATTATTAAGAAAAAAATTTTTTAAAAAAGACGGATAGAACTGTAGGACAATTGGTGGAAGCAAAGTTATACAGACAAAATCTCACACAGAAGCATACACATACACACTCACAAAGAGAGGTAAAGGGAAAAAAATCATAAATCTTGCTCTCAAAGTCCACCTCCTCAATTTGGAATGATTCGTTGTCAATTCATGTATTCCACAGATGCAGGATACATCAAGTTGATTGTCGAGCTTTAATCCGCTGCTTCTGAGGCTTCTGGGAGAGTTTTCCCTTTCTCTTCTTTGTTCTCACAGCTCCCAGAGGCTCAGGTTTGGATTTGGCCCCGCCTCTGCGTGTAGGTCGCCAGAGGGCACCTTTTTTTCCGCTCAGACAGGACGGGGTTAAAGGAGCCACTGATTCCGGGGCTCTGGCTCACTCAGGCCTGGGGAAGTGTGGGTCACGGAGTGCGGGGCGAGCCTGCAGCAGCAGACACCAGCATTCCATTGCACCAGCCTGAGGCACGCCATGCATTCTCTTGAGGAAGTTGTCCCTGGATCCTGGGACCCTGGCAGTGGCGGGCTGCAGACTACCAGGGAGGTGTGGATAGCGACCTGTGCCCGCACACAGGCTTCTTGGTGGCAGCAGAAGCAGCCCTAGCGTTTCCTGCCTGTCTCTGTGGTCCGCGCTTTTAGCCGCGGCTTGCACCAGTCTCTGGAGCTCCTTTAAGCAGCGTTCTTATTCCCCTGTCCTCACGTACCAGGAAACAAAGAGGGAAGAAAAAGTCTCTTGCCTCTTCGGCAGCTCCAGACCTTTTCCTGGACTCCCTCCTGGCTAACCGTGGTGCACTAACCCCTTCAGGCTGTGTTCACACAGCCAACACCAGTCCTCTCCCTGTGCTCCAACCAAAGCCCGAGCCTCAGCTCGCAGCCCCGCCCGCCCCGCCAGGTGAGCAGACTAGCCTCTCGGGCTTGTGAGTGCCAGTCAGTACCAATCCTCTGTGCGGGAATCTCCCCACTTTGCCCTCCGCACCCCTGTTGCTGTGCTCTCCTCCATGGCTCTGAAGCTAACCCCTCCACCACCCGCAGCCTCCGCCCGTGAAGGGGCTTCCTAGTGTGTGGAAACGTTTCCTCCTTCACAGCTCCCTCCCACTGGTGCAGGTCCCGTCCCTATTCTTTTGTCTTTGTTTTTTCTTTTGTCTTTTGCCCTACCCAGGTACGTGGGGAGTTTCTTTCCTTTTGGGAGGTCTGAGGTCTTCTGCCAGCGTTCAGTAGGTGTTCTGTAGGAGTTGTTCCACGTGTAGATGTATTTCTGGTGTATCTGTGGGGAGGAAGGTGATCTCCGCGTCTTACTCTTCCGCCATCTTCCCCTCTGGTTCTAATTCTTCTTAATTCAGTCTTGGAAGGTTATACCTTTCTAAGAATTTCTCCATTTTTTTCCAGGTTGTGCATTTTATTGGCATAGAGTTCCTTGTAGTAGTCTCTTACGATGCTTTGTATTTCTGCAGTGTCTGTTGTAACTTCTCCATTTTCATTTCTAATTTTATTGGAGTTCTCTCCCTCTTTTTCTAGATAAGTCTGGATAATGGTTTATCAATTTTGTTTATCTTCTCAGGGAACCTGCTTTTAGTTTTATTCATCTGTGCTATTGTTTTCTTTGTTTCTATTTCATTAATTTTTGCTCTGATCTTTATGATTTCTTTCCTTTTACTAACTTTGAGCTTTGTTTGCTCTTCTTTCTCTAATTCCTTTTGGTGTATGGTTAGATTTTTTGAGATTTTTCTTCTTTGCAGAGGAAGCCTTGTATTACTATAAACTTCCCTCTTAGAACTGCTTTTGCTGCATTCCAAAGGTTTTGAGTCATCATGTTTTCATGGTCATTTTTTTCTCGGTATTTTTTTATTTCCTCTTTGATTTCTTCAGTGATCTCTTGGTTATTTAGTAGTGTATTATTTAGCCTCTATGTGTTTTTATGTTTTACAGAATTTTTCCTGTAATTGATATCTAGTCTCATAGTGTTGTGGTTGGGGAAGTGAGTTAATATGATTTCAATTGTCTTAAATTTACCAACGCGTACCCTAGATATGATGTATCCTGGAGAATATTCCATGAACACTTGACCATAAAGTGTATTCTGTTGCTTTCGGATGGAATGTCCTATAAATATCAATTAAGTCCATCTTGTTTAATGTATCATTTAAAGCTTGGGTTTCCTTATTTACTTTCATTTTGGATGATCAGTCCATTGGTGAAAGTGGTGTGTTAAAATCCCCTACTATAATTGTGTTACTGTCAAGTTCCCCTTTTAAGGCTGTTAACATTTGCCTTATATATGTTGGGTGCATAAGTATTTACAATTGTTATATTTTCTTCTTGGATTGATCCCTTGATCATTATGTAGTGTCCTTCTTTGTTTCTTGTAATTGTCTGTACTTTAAAGTCTATTTTGTCTGATATGAGAATAGCTACTCCAGCTTTGTTTTTTTTTTGTTTTTTTGTTTTGTTGTTTTTTTGGTACACGGGCCTCTCACTGTTGTGGTCTCTCCCGTTGCAGAGGACAGGCTCCAGACTCACAGGCTCAGCGGCCATGGCTCACGGGCCCAGCTGCTCCATGGCATGTGGGATCTTCCCAGACCAGGGCAGGAACTCATGTCCCATGCATCGGCAGGTGGACTCTCAACCACTGTGCCACCAGGGAAGCCCTCCAGCTTTGTTTTGATTTCCATTTCCATGGAATATCTTTTTCCATCCCCTCAGTTTCAGTCTATATGTGTCCTTATGTCTGAAGTGGGTCTCTTGTGGACAACATGTATATGGGTCTTGTTTTTGTATCCATTTAGCCAGTCTATGTCTTTTGGTGGAGCATTTAAACCATTTGCATTTATGGTAGTTATCAATATGTATGTTCCTATTAACATTTTCTTAATTGTTTTGGGTTTGTTATTGTAGGTCTTTTCCTTCTCTTGTGTTTCCTGCCTAGAGAAGTTCCTTTAGCATGTGTTGTAAAGCTGGTTTAGTGGTGATGAATTCTCTTACCTTTTGCTTGTCTGTAAAGCTTTTACTTTCTCCATCAAATCTGAATGAGATCCTTGCTGGTTAGTGTAATCTTGGTTGTAGGTTTTTCCCTTTCCTCACTTTAAATATGTCCTGCCACTCCCTTGTGTCTTTCAGAGTTTCTGCTGAAAGATCAGCTGTTAACCTTCTGGGGATTCTATTGTATGTTATTTTCCCTTTGCTGCTTTTAATATTTTTTCTTTGTATTTAATTTTTGATAGTTTGATTAATTTGTGTATTGGTGTGTTTCTCCTTGGATTTATCCTGTATGGGATTCTCTGTGCTTCCTGTACTTGATTGACCATTTCCTTTCCCATATTAAGGACGTTTTCAACTATAATATGTTCAAATATTTTCTCACACCCTTCTTTTCTTCTTCTTCATAGACCCCTATACTTTGAATGTTGGTGTGTTGAATGTTGTACCAGAGTCTCTGAGACTCAATTCTTTTCATTCTTTTTTCTTTATTCTGCTCTGCAGTAGTTTTTCCACTATATTATCTTCCAGGTCACTTAGCCATTCTTCTGCCTCAGTTATTCTGCCATTGATTCCTTCTAGAGAATTTTTAATTTCATTTATTGTGTTGTTCATCATTGTTTGTTTGCTCTTTATTTCTTCTAGGTCTTTGTGAAACATTTTTTGTATTTTCTCGATTCTATTTCTGAGATTCTGGATCATCTTTACTATCATTACTCTGAATTCTTTTTCAGGTAGGCTGCCTATTTCCTCATATTTTTGGTGGGTGGGTTTTTACCTTCCTTCTTCATCTGCTGTGTATTTCTCTGTCTTCTCATCTTACTTAACTTACTGTGTTTTGAGTCTCCTTTTCACAGGCTGCATGTTCATAGTTCCCATTGTTTTTGGTGTCTGGCCCCAGTGAATAATGTTGGTTCATTAGGTTGTGTAGGCTTCCTGGTGGAGGGAACTGGTGCCTGTGTTCTGGTGGCTGAGGCTGGATCTTCTCTTTCTGGTGGGCAGGACCATGTCCGGTGGTGTGTTTTGGCATGTCTGTGATATTATGATTTTAGGCAACCTCTCTGCTAATAGGTGGGATTGTATTCCTGTCTTGCTTGTTGTTTGGCATAGGGTGTCCAGCACTGTAGATTGCTGGTCGTTGAGTGGAGCTGGGTCTTAGTGTTGAGATGGATATCTCTGAGAGATCTTTTGCTGTTTGATAGTATGTGGAGCCCAGAGGTCTCTGATGGACCAGTGTCCTGAACTCGGCTCTCCCACCTTCAGAGGCACAGGCCTGTCACCCAGATGGAGCACCAAGACCCTGTCAGCTACACGTCTCAGAAGAAAAGAGAAAATAATGAAAGAAAGAAAAATAAATAAAGTTATTAAAATAAAATTTATAGTAAATATTACAATTTAAACTCTTTAAAAGTTATGAAAAAAAGGAAAGAAAGTAGAGAGCAACCAAACCAAAAAACAAATCCACCAATGATAACAAGCACTGAAAACTATACTAAAAAAAACAAAAATAAAAATGGACAGCCAGAACGCTTGGACAAATGGTAACAGCAAATCTATACAGACAAAATCACACCCAGAAACATACACATACATACTCACAACAAGAGAAAAAAGAAAAAAATTATATATATATATATATATATAAAGAAAAGAAAAGAAAGGAAGAGAACAACCAAATCAATAAACAAATCTACCAATGATAATAAACTCTAAATAATAAACTAAGATAAACATAAAACGAGAAACAAATTAGATGTAGAAAGCAAACCCGAAGTCTAAAGGTGATCCCAAAATCCACTGCCTCAATTTTAGGATGATTCGTTGTCTATTCAGGAATTCCAGAGATGCAGGATACATCAAGTTGATTGTGGCAATTTAATCCGCTACTCCTGAGTCTGCTGGAAGAAATTTCCCTTTCTCTTCTTTGTTTGCACCGCTGCTTGGGTTCAGCTTTGGATTTGACCCCATCTCTGCGTGTAGGTTGCCTGAGGGTGTCTTTTCTTCACTCAGCCAGGACGGGGTTAAAGTAACAGCTGACTAGGGGGCTCTGGCTCACTCAGTCCGGGGCGGAGGGAGGGATACGGAATGTGGGACAAGCCTGCGTCAGCAGAGGCGGGGGTGTGAGGTTGCAATAGCCTGAGGCATGCCATGTGTTCTCCTGGGGAATTTGTCCCTGGATCACGGGACCCTGACAGTGGCGGACTGCACAGGCTCTTGGGAGGGGAGGTGTAGATAGTGACCTGTGCTTGCACACAGGCTTCCTGGTGGTTGCAGAAGCAGACTTAACATTTCATGCCCATCTCTGGTGTCTACACTGATAGCCACAGCTCGCACCTGTCTCTCGGGCTCATTTACGCAGTGCTCTGAATCCCCTCTCCTCACACACCCTGAAACAATGGTCTCCTTTCTCATAGGCTGTTACAGACTTTTTCCTGGACTCCCTCCTGGCTAGCTGTGGCACACTAGCCCCCTTCAGGCTGTGTTCACGCAGCCAATCCCAGGTCTCTCCCTGAGATCTGATCTCTGAAGCTGGAGCCTCACCTCCCATCCCCCACCTGACCCAGGGGGCTTTCTCAAGCTGGTGAGTGCTGGTTGGCACTGATCATCTGTGTGGGAATCTCTCTGCTTTGCCCTCTGCACCTTTATTGCTGCCCTTTCCTCCAAGGCTCTGAAGCTTCCCTCTGCCACCTCCCTTCTCTGCCAGTGAAGGGGCTCCCTAGTGTGTGGAAACTTTTCATCCTGCACAGCTGCCTCCCAGAGGTGCAGGTCCCTTCCCTATTCTTTTGTCTCTGTTTTTTCTTTTGCCCTACACAGGTACATAGGGAGTTTCTTGCCTTTGGGGAAGTCTGAGTTCTTCTGCCAACATTCAGTAGGTATTTTATAGGAGTCGTTCCACATGTAGATGTATTTCTGACATATTTCTGGGGAGAAAGGTGATCTCCACATCTTACTCCTCTGCCATCTTGAAGGTCACATGGATATTTTTTAGCTTAATATTTTGTTACTCTTTTCCATTTAATTGCACTTAGTACAGACAACATGGTTTACATGATACTGATTTTTAGTATATGTTGAGATTTGCTTTATGTTCTAGAGAACATGATGAATTTATAAGTGTTTCCTGTGTGCCTGAAAATATTTTGTATATTCTAATTGTTTCATGTAGCATTCTATAAAAGTCCATTAAACTTGTTAATTGTATTGTTTGTCTTCTATATTACTGTTAATTCTGTTTGTCTGCTACATCTATCCATTATTGATAGCAATTAAAAATCTCCCACTGTAATTGTAGATTTGTCAAATTCTTGTAGTTCTGTAAGTTTTTGCTTTATATATTCAATGCTTTATTATTATGTGCATACTAGTCTAAAATAGACACACCTTTTATCTTTTATAGTGACTCATTTGACCTTTTTGAATTTAAAGTCTACTTTGTTTGATAGACTATTTTGGATGATATTTCTGTTTTCTATCCTTTTACTTACTTAATTTCTTTATTTCCTTTCTTTTATTTTTCAGAGAATTTTTTGCCAAAAAAATTGAATGCATTGGTTTACTTCTGAATTACCAGTAGGATTTATAATTAGAATTAAGGATAAACTTTATAGCTCCAAACATTATTTTCTTCACCAATTTTTATGAAACTTCAACTCTTCAGGAACATCAAAAGCCATCTTTCATGTAGCTACATCAATTGTTTATTTTTCTACATATTTTTTTCTCTTTGTAGATATATATATAGAGAGATATATATATATAGAGATATATATGTATATACACACACACACTTTTTTTTGCTGAACCTTTTGGAAGTAACTTGCAGCTATTGTGACACTTCAACCTTAAACACTTTGATGTGTATCTCTTAGGAGCGAGTGCATTACTATTATCACACTCAGAAAAATTCAACATTGATGCAATTACCTAATATACTATTCATGTCAAAGTTCTCCAGTTGTCCTAACAATATCCTTTATATATTTTTATTTGTTTTGATCCAGGATCCAGTCAAGAATCATGCACCATATTTAGCTGTCATGCCCCTTTAGTCTTTTAAAATCTCGAATTACACCTTCCCATCCTTTTCTTTTAATTTTTCATTACATTGGCATTTTGGATGAGTCCAGGCAGTTGTCCTACATTCATCCCACAATCCAAACTTGTCTGCTTTCCCAAGATTAATTTGAGCATTTTTAGTAAGAAGTCTACATAGGTGATGATCTGTCCTTGCTATTGCATCACATCAAGAGGCACAAAATGCCATTTGGTCCCATTCATTATTGACAATGTTAAGTTTGTTGACCTTGTTTAAAGACTTTTTTAAGAGCAGTTTTAAGTTCACAAAAAAATTGAGAGGAAGGAACAGAGATTTCCCATATGCCCACTGCCCCTACACATGCATAGCGCCTTCTCCATTATTAACATCTCGTACCAGACTTGTACATTTGTCACATTTGATGAACGTACATTGACATATCATTATATTCCAAAGTCCATAGTTATATTTTTACTCTTGAACAATATACATTCTTGCTGTTATACATTCTATGAGTTCGCACAAATGTATAATGACATGTATTCATCATACAGAGTAGTTTCAGTGCCTTTAATATCTTCTGTGCTCCACCTATTCATCCCACCGCCTCAACCCCTGGCAACCACTGATCTTTTTAGAGACTCCATGGTTTTACCTTTTCCAGAATGTCGTGTAGTTGAAATCATACATTATGTAGCCTATTCAGATTGTCCTCTTTCCCTTAGTAATATGCATTTATGCTTCCTCCATGTCTTTTCATGACCTGTTAGCTCATTTATTTTCAATGCTGAATAACATTCCATTGTCTGGATGTACCAGTTTATTTGTCCATTCATCTACTGAAGGCTGCATCCAAGTTTTGGCAAGTATGAATGAGGCTGCTATAAACTGCCATGTGCAGGTTTTTGTGTGGATATGAGTTTTTAACTCTTTTGGATAAACATCAAGAATCATGATTTTTTATATTTATAGTTATATTTATACATTTATTTCTTCTTTTATATGTACACATATATTTTTTGAAACATTAGACAATAAGTTGCCTCATGACTCAAAAACACTTCAGTATGTGTTTCCTAAAGACCTTATTTATTTTTTACCAATTATGCCAATAAATGTCCTTTAGGTAAAGAGAAAGAAAAGAAAATCTGGTCCAGGATCCACTCCAGAATCATATGTTGCATTTAGTTGTCATGTCTGTTTAATTTTCTTTAAGCTGCAATAATTTCTTAGACTTTCTTTGTCTAAGAAAAAATGTTTTTGAAGATATAACACAGTTATTTTATAGAATTTCCTTTGATTTCAGTTTTCCGAGCTTTCCTCATGGTTAGATTCAGCTTATGTACTTTTGTCAAGGAATACCACTGAAATGAGGTTTTTTTCTTCTCAGTGTTTTATATTAGGTGGTGCACAATGTCAAATTGTTCTTTAACTTTTAATTTCTTGTTACAGAATGCTGTTCAGGAGATTTCAGAATGTAAGGCTTTGATGCCCTTCAGTGACTTTATGAATAGCTATGTGGATACTTTTTACTTTCTCCTTGGGAAATAGTCACACTTTTTTGGAAACAGGAGGAATTATAGTTTATAAATAGCATCATATTCCTTGTCTACGTTTATAGAAGTGCTCAGCATTAAAGGGAGTTCTCATGTCTATTCTGCCATAATATTTTCCTTCCTCAGAGCATTTATCTAGTAGCCTGGCTGGTTGTCTGTCCATTTCTATCTCCCAGAAAAGATTTTTTTTTTCCATTTCTCTCTCCCAGAAGAGGTTAGTTTGTTTTCTTTCTTTTTTTTTTTTAAGAGAAAGAAGGTTTATTCAGGGAGATACACACTCCATAGACAGAGTGTGGGCCGTTTCAGAAGGCAAGAGGCCTCAAAATATGGGGTGGTCAGTTTTTATGGGCTGGGTAATTTCATAGGCTAATGAGTGGTAGGATTATTGCAACTATTTTGGCAAAGGGGCGGGGATTTCCAAGAATTGTGCCACTGCCCACTTTTTCACGTTTTATGGTCGGCCTCAGAACTGCCATGGCACCTGTGGGTGTGTCTTTTAGCATGCTAGTGTATTACGATGAGCATATAATGAGGCCCAAGGTCTACTGGAAGTTGAATCTTCCGCCATCTTGGACCTAGATGGTTCTAACCAGTTTATGTCGTATCCTCAAGGGCTATGTCATTCTTTTAGAGGTTGCGCCATGCCTCCTTCTCTCCTGTTTCCTTCCCCCCTCAGAGATTTTACTCCCATAATCTTCTGGGAAGCAGAGGGGTGATGGTCTCTCTTCTGTAGCTGCTTGAGAGCTGACTAGAAGTGTTAACCCTGCCTGTCAGGGAACAAAACTCTCTGGATGCCTGATCTAGTGACCCCAATGGTAGGATGGCTTCTTGTTTTGAGTCAGAGGGTAGTAAGGACTGGAATCCTGGAATCCTCATGTAGCCAACATCTTGATGTCGAACTGTTGTAACTGCTTCTGTAGCCTTCCTATGAATCTTCTTGAAGATGAAGCACTTTTTGCAACAGCATCAGTACAACAATAACTGTTTATAAATGACAAAAGACTAAAGCATCCATGGTTAAACATCTGATTACAGTGAAATCGATAAAGAAGCTTGGTTACTGTTGTGACATACAACATTTTAAGATAACAACTACAACTATAACAGTATACCAGGACATATCTAAATTTCAGAAAATTTATATAATTTTTAGAATGTCTATATTAATGCCATTCATCCATACAGTGAATTTTAAGTAGGTTTATTGCTCATATGATAATGTTCTCCATGTAATTTAACATACCAAATAATACTAGTTAAATATCTTTTGTTAAGATACCTCAGGGGCCCTCTAAAGCATCCCAAAGTTAGCTGGAAGTCAAAAGAAATTTAATTAAAATTTGTTACTTGGGAAGTTTGTGAAAAACTTTCAAAACACTTGGTCAAATAAGATCATAGGTCACTGTGAGACAATACTTATTCCTTAACCAAAGTTAAAAGAGATCTCAAAAGCAAATACAGATCACTTAAAGGCAAAGAAACTCATGCAACCTGTTACTAAAAGCAGCATTTTAAGAAAACTTTGGAGGGAGAAACCAAATCCATTCTTGCCCCAGCCCACTCCCAACAAAATCCATTTACCCAACTAAATTTCCTTTTCCTTTTCCACAAACTTTTGACAACTTTTTGTATCTATGTTACTTTTTCCATTTTCTTTCCATTTAGGAGCAACCAGCTGTAGGACAAAAATTGCTCTTTTCCCTTAAGAGAATGTAATGCCCTTCCTCACACCTTCTTTTGTTTAAAATACACACTCTACATTCCTTAAGCAACCATAAACAGTGTTCTGCACCAGGACTTTGTAGATTGGTAAACATAAATACTAATGATTTCTAAAAACATATGCTTTCTTATAGAGAATAACTCAGGGTGGCACCAAATATATTTATCATTAGTGCTAAATACCTTTAGTTTCTCTGTTCAGTAATTTATATCTCAGTAACTTATTTTATTTGGGAATAACCTAGCTATCAAATAAACTTCCATCACTTAACTTAGAACAACTCTAAATATCAAGTAAATTTCCAAATATCTGGAGAGACTCTTTAATTTTTATTGTAGTATAGTTGATTTAAAATGTTGTGTTAGTTTCTGCTGTACAGCAAAATGGATCAGTTATATACATATACATATATCCATTCTTTTTTAGATTCTTTTCCCATATAGGTAATTACAGATTACTGAGTAGAGTTCCCTGTGCTATGCAATACGTCCTTCTTGGTTATCTATCTTATATATATTAGTGTGTATACGTCAATCCCAATCTCCAAATTTATCCCTCCCCCCATCCCCCTGGGTAACCATAAATTTGTTTTCTATATCTGGGACTCTATTTCTGTTTTGGAGGTAAGATCATTTGTACCATATTTTTAGATTCCACATATAAGTGATAACATATGATATTTGTCTTTCTCTGTCTGATTTACTTCACTCATTATGACAATCTCTAGGTCCATCTATGTTGCTGCAAATGGCGTTACTTCATTCCTTTTTATGGCTGAGTCATATTCCATTGTATATATGTACCACATCTTCTTTATCCATTCCTCTGTTGATGGACATTTATGTTGCTTCCATGTCCTGGCTATTTTAAATAGTGCTGTGGTGAACATCGGGGTGCATGTATCTTTTTGAATTATGGTTTTCTCCAGATATATGCCCAGAGTAGATGACTGGTCATAGGGTAACTACTTTTTAATTTTTGTTCTCCATAGTGGCTGTACCAATTTACATTCGCACCAACAGTGTAGGAGGGTTCCCTTTTCTCCACACCCTGGAGAGATTATTTTTAAGTACACATTCCTAAAACATAATTATTCCTAAAAAGTTCATCCAGATTGGGGAAGACGGTGGAAGAGTAAGATGTGGAGACCACCTTCCTCCCCACAGATACATCAGAAATACATCTTCATGTGGAACAACTCCTACTGAACACTGACAGAAAACCTCAGACCTCCCAAAAGGCAAGAAACTCCCCATGTACCTGGGTAGGGCAAAAGAAAAATGAATAAACAGAGACAAAAGAATAGGGATGGGACCTGCACCAGTGGGACAGAGCTGTGAAGGAGGAAAGGTTTCCACACACTAGGAAGACCCTTCACGGGTGGAGACTGCTGGTGCCAGAGGGGGGAAGCTGAGGAGCTGCGGAGGAGAGCACAGCAACAGGTGTGTGGAGGGCAAAGCAGAGAGATTTCCACACAGAGGATCAGTGCCGACCGGCACTCACCAGCCCAAGAGGCTTTTCTGCTCACCCGGCGGGGCAGGCGGGGGCTGGGAGCTGAGGCTCGGGCTTTCGTCAGATCACAGGGAGAGGACTGGGGTTGGCGGCATGAACACTGCCTGAACGGGCTAGTGCGCCACACCTAGCCGGGAGGGAGTCCAGGAAAAAGTCTGGACCTGCTGAAGAGGCAAGAGACTTTTTCTTCCCTTTTTCCCACTGCGCAAGGAGAGGGTATTAAAAGCGCTGTTTAAAGGAGCTCCAGAGATGTGCGCGAGCGGCGGCTATCACCGTGGACCCCAGAGACAGGCATGAGACACTGAGGTTGCTACTGCCACCACTAAGAATCCTGTGTGTGAGCACTGGTCACTATCCCCACTATCCCTCCCGGAAGGCTGTGGAGCCCGCCACTGCCAGGGTACCAGGATCCAGGGACAAGTTCCCCAGGAGAACGCACGGCGTGCCTCAGGCTGGTGCAACGTTACACTGTCCTCTGCCACCGCAGGCTCATCCCGCATCGTGCCCCTCCCTCCCTACGGCCTCAGTGAGCCAGAGACCCCGAATCAGTGGCTCCTTTAACTCTGTCCTGTCTGAGTGAAGAACAGACGCCATCCAGCAAACTAAGCTTAACCCTGGGAGCTGTGTGAACAGGAAAGAGAAAGGGAAATCTCTCCCAGCAGGCTCAGGACCAGCAGATTAAATCTCCACAATCAACTGGATGTACTCTGCATCTGCGGAATACCTGAATACACAACGAATCATCCCAAATTAATGAGGTGGACTTTGAGAGCAAGATTTATTATTGTTCCCCTTTTCCTCTTTTTGTGAGTGTGTAAGTGTATGATTCTGTGTGAGATTTTGTCTGTATAGCTTTGCTTTTACCATTTGTCCTACGTTTCTATCCATCCGTGTTTTTGTTTTTAATTTTCAAAAAAAAATTTTTTCTAGGGCTTCCCTGGTGGCGCAGTGGTTGGGAGTCCGCCTGCCGATGCACGGTATGCGGGTTCATGCCCCCGTACAGAAAGATCCCACATTCTGTGGAGCGGCTGGGACTGGGAGCAAAGGCCGCTGAGCCTGTGCGTCCGGACCCTGTGCTTCACAACGGGAGGGGCCACAGCAGAGAGAGGGCCGCGTACGGCAAAAAACAAACAAAAAATTGCTTAATACTTATTTTTTATGTTAATTTATTTTATTTTGCCTTTATTTTATTTTCTTTTATCCCCTTTCTTGCTTTACTTCTACTTTTTCTCCCTTTTATTCTGAGCCATGTGGATGAAAGGCTCTGGTGCTACAGCCAGGAGTCAGTGCTGTGCCTCTGTGGTGAGAGAGTCAACTTCAGGACACTGGTCCACAAGGAACCACCCAGCTCCACGTAATATCAAATAGTGAAAATCTCCCAGAGATCTCCATCTCAGCATCAACACCCAGCTTCACTCAACCACCAGCAACTACAGTGCTGGACACCCTATGCCAAACAACTAGCAAGACAGGAAAACAAAACCACCCATTAGCAGAGAGGCTGACTAAAATAATAATAAGTCCACAGACACCCCAAAGCACACCACCAGACATGGACCTACCCACCAAAAAGGTAAGATCCAGCCTCATCCACCAGAACAAAGGCACTAGTCCTATCTACCAGGAAGCCTACACAACCCACTGAACCAACTTTATCCATGGGGACAGACACAAAAAATGACGGGAATTACAAACCTGCAGCCTGCAAATAGGAGACCTGAAACACAGTAAGATAAGCAAAATGAGAAGACAGAAATACACACAGCAGTTGAAGGAGCAAGATAAAAACCCAACAAACCTAACTAATGAAGAGGAAATAGGCAGTCTACCTGCAAAAGAACTCAGAATAATGATAGTAAAGATGATCCAAAATCTTGGAAATAGAATAGACAAAATGCAAGAAACATTTAACAAGGACATATAAGAAATAAAGATAAAACAAGCAATGATGAACAACACAATAAATGAAATTAAAAATACTCTAGAAGGGATCAATAGCAGAATAACTGAGGGAGAAGAACAGATAAGTGACCTGGAAGATAAAATAGTGGAAATAACTACTGCACAGCAGAATAAAGGAAAAAGAAGGAAAAGAACTGAGGACAGTCTCAGAGACCTCTGGGACAACATTAAACACACCAACATTCGAATTATAGGGGTTCCAGAAGAAGAAGACAAAAAGAAAGTGACTGAGAAAATATTTGAAGAGATTATAGTTGAAAACTTCCCTAATATGGAAAGGAAATAGTTAATCAAGTCAAGAAAGCACAGAGAGTCCCATACAGGATAAATCCAAGGAGAAACACGCCAAGACACATACTTATCAAACTGTCAAAAATTAAATACAAAGAAAACATATTAAAAGCAGCAAGGGAAAAACAACAAATAACACACAAGGAAATCCCCATAAGGTTAACAGCTGATCTTTCAGCAGAAAATCTGCAAGCCAGAAAGGAGTGGCAGGATATATTTAAAGTGATGAAGGACAAGAACCTACAACCAAGATTACTCTACCCAGCAAGGATCTCATTCAGATTTGATGGAGAAATTAAGATCTTCAGAGACAAGCAAAAGCTGAGAGAGTTCAGCACCACCAAACCAGCTTTACAATAAATGCTAATGGATCTTCTCTACACAGGAAACACAAGAGAAGGAAAAGAGCTACAATAATGAACACAAAACAATAAAGAAAATGGGAATAGGAACATACATATCGATAATTACCTTAAATGTAAATGGATTAAATGCTTCCACCAAAAGAAACAGACTGGATGAATGGATACAAAATAAGACCCAAATATATGCTGTGGACAAGAGACCCACGTCGGACCTAGAGACACACAGACTGAAAGTGAGGGGATGGAAAAAGATGTTCCATGCAAATGGAAACCAAAAGAAAGCTGGAGTAGCAATTCTCATATCAGAGAAAACAGACTTTAAAATAAAGAGTATTAGAAGAGACAAAGAAGGACACTACATAATAATCAACAGATTGATTCAAGAAGAAGATATAACAATTGTTAATATTTATGCATCCAACATAGGAGCACCTCAATACATAAGGCAAATACTAACAGCCATAAAAGGGGAAATCGACAGTAACACATTCATAGTAGGGAACTTTAACACCCCACTTTCACCCATGGACAGATCATCCAAAATGAAAATAAATAAGGAAACACAAGCTTTAAATGATACATTAAACAAGATGGACTTAATGGATATTTATAGGACATTCCATCCAAAAACAACAGAATACACATTTTTCTCAAGTGCTCATGGAACATTCTCCAGGATAGATCATTTCTTGGGTCACAAATCAAGCCTTGGTAAACTTAATAAAATTGAAATTGTATCAAGTATCTTTTCAAACCACAATGCTATGAGACTAGGTATCAATGAAAGGAAAAGATCTGTAAAAGATACAAACACATGGAGGCTAAACAATACACTGCTTAACAAAGAAGTGATCACTGAGGAAATCAAAAAATACCTAGAAACAAATGACAATGGGCACACAGTGACCCAAAACCTATGGGATGTAGCAAAAGCAGTTCTAAGAGGGAAGTTTATAACAATACAATCCTACCTTAAGAAACAGGAGACATCTCGAATAAACAACCTAACATTACACATAAAGCAATTAAAGAAAGAAGAACAAAAACCCCCAAAGTTAGTAGAAGGAAAGAAATCATAATGATTAGACCAGAAATAAATGAAAAAGAAATGAAGGAAATGATAGCAAAGATCAATAAAACTAAAAACTGCTTCTATGAGAAGATAAAAATAATTGATAAACCATTAGCCAGACTCATCAAGAAAAAAAGGGAGAACACTCAAATCTATAGAATTAGAAATGAAAAAGGAGAAGTAACAACTGACACTGCAGAAATACGAAAGATCATGTGAGATTACTACAAGCAACTATATGACAATAAAATGGAAAACCTGGAAGAAATGGACAAATTCTTAGAAATGCACAACCTGCCAAGACTGAATCAGGAAGAAATAGAAAATATGAACAAACGAATCACAAGCACTGAAATTCAAACTGTGAACAAAAATCTTCCAACAAACAAAAGCCCAGGACCAGATGGCTTCACAGGCGAATTCTAGCAAACTTTAGAGAACGGCTCACACCTATCCTTCTCAAAATCTTCTAAAATATAGCAGAGGGAGGAACACTCCCAAACTCATTCTATGAGGCCACGATCACCCTGTCACCAAAACCAGACAAGGATGTCACAAAGAAAGAAGACTACAGGCCAATATCAGTGATGAACATAGATACAAAAATCATCAACAAAATACTAGCAAACAGGATTCAACAGCACATTAAAAGGATCCTACACCGTGATCAAGTGGGGTTTATTCCAGGAATGCAAGGACTCTTCAATATACGCAAGTCACTCAACGTGATACACCATATTTAAAAATTGATGGAAAAAAACCATATGATCATCTCAAGAGACGCAGACAAAGCTTTTCACAAAATTCAACACCGATTTATGATAAAAACCCTGCATAAATTAGGCATAGAGGGAACTTTCCTCAACATAGTAAAGGTCATATATGACAAACCCACAGCCAACATCGTCCTCAATGGTGAAAAACTGAAAGCATTTCCACTAAGCTCAGGAACAAGACAAGGTTGCCCACTCTCAACACTCTTATTCAAAATCGGTTTGGAAATTTAGCCACAGAAATCTGAGAAGAAAAGGAAATAAAATGGATCCAAATCGGAAAAGAAGAAGATGGCAGATGACATGATACTATACATAGAGAATCCTAAAGGTGCTACCAGAAACTACTAGAGCTAATCAATAAATTTGGTAAAGCAGCAGGATACAAAATTAATGCAGAGAAATCTCTGGCATTCCTATACACAAATGAAAAATCTGAAAACGAAATCAAGAAAATACTCACATTCACCATTGCAACAAAAAGCATAAAATATCTAGGATTAAACCTACCTAAGGAGACAACAGACCTCTATGCAGAAAATTATAAGACACTGATGAAACAAATTAAAGACGATACAAATAGACGGAGAGATATACCATGTTCTTGGATTGGAAAAATCAACATTGTGAAAATGACTCTACTACCCAAAGCAATCTACAGATTCAATGCAATCCCAATCAAACTACCACTGGCATTTTTCACAGAACTGTAACAAAAAATTTCACAATTTGTCTGGAATCACAAATGACCAGAATAGCCAAAGCAATCTTGAGAATGAAAAACGAAGCTGGAGTAATCAGGCTCCCTGTCTTCAGACTATACTACAAAGCTACAGTAATCAAGACAGTATGGTACTGGCACAAAAACAGAAAGATAGATCAATGGAACAGGATAGAAAGCCCAGAGATAAACCCACTCACATATGGTCACCTTATCTTTGATAAAGGAGGCAGGAATGTACAGTGGAGAAAGGACAGCCTCCTCAATAATTGGTGATGGGAAAACTGGACAGGTACATGTAAAAGTGTGAGATTAGATCACTCCCTAACACCATACACAGAGTTAAGCTCAAAATGGATTAAAGACCTAAATGTAAGGCCACAAACTATCAAATTCTTAGAGGAAAATATAGGCAGAACACTCTATGACATAAATCACAGCAAGAGCCTTTTTGACCCACCTCCTAGAGAAATGGAAATAAAAACAAAAATAAGCAAATAGGACCTAATGAAACTTCAAAGCTTTTGCACAACAAAGGAAACCATAAACAAGACTAAAAGATAACCCTCAGAATGGGAGAAAATATTTGCAAATGAAGCAACTGAAAAAGGATTAATCTCCAAAGTTTATAAGCAGCTCATGCAGCTCAATAGCAAAAAAACAAACAAACAAATCCAAAAATGGACAGAAGACCTAAAAAGAAATTTCTCCAAAGAAAGTATACAGACTGCCAACATACACATGAAAGACTGATCAACATCATTAATCATTAGAGAAATTCAAATCAAAACTACAATGAGATATCATCTCACACCTGTCAGAATGGCCATCATCAAAAAATCTAGAAAGAATAATTGCTGGAGACGGTGTGGAGAAAAGGGAACACTCTTGCACTTCTGCTGGGAATGTGAATTGGTACAGCCACTATGGAGAGCAGTATGGAGCTTCCTTAAAAACCTACAAATAGAATTACCATATGACCCAGCAATCCCACTACTGGGCATATACCCTGAGAAAACCAAAATTCAAAAAGAGTCATGTACCAAAATGTTCATTGCAGCTCTATTTACAATAGCCCAGAGGTGGAAACAACCTAAGCGCCCATCATCGGATGAATGGATAAAGAAGATGTGGCACATATACACAATGGAATATTACTCAGCCTTAAAAAGAAATGAAATTGAGCTATTTGTAATGAGATGGATAGACCTAGAGTCTGTCATACAGAGTGAAGTAAGTCAGAAAGAAAAAGACAAATACCGTATGCTAACACATATATATGGAATTTAAGGGAAAAAAATGTCATGAAGAACCTAGGGGTAAGACAGGAATAAAGACGCAGACCTACTGGAGAACGGACTTGAGGATATGGGGAGGGGGAAGGGTGAGTTTTGACAGGGCGAGAGAGAGTCATGGACATATACACACTAACAAACGTAGTAAGGTAGATAGCTGGGGGGAAGCAGCTGCAAGGCACAGGGATATTAGCTCGGTGCTTTGTGACAGCCTGGAAGGGTGGGATAGGGAGAGTGGGAGGGAGGGAGACGCAAAGAGGGAAGACATATGGGAACATATGTATATGTATAGCTGATTCACTTTGTTATAAAGCAGAAACTAACACACCATTGTAAAGCAATTATACCCCAATAAAGATGTTTAAAAAAAAAAAAACTGCAAATAGAACTGCCATATGACCCAGCAATCCCACTACTGTGCATATACCCTGAGAAAACCATGATTGAAAAAGAGTCATGTACCAAAATGTTCATTGCAGCTCTATTTAAAATAGCCCAGAGATGGAAACAACTTAAGTGCCCATCATCAGATGAATGCATAAAGATGTGGCACATATATACAATGGAATATTACTCAGCCATGAAAAGAAAAGAAATGAGCTATTTGTAATGAGGTGGATAGACCTAGAGTCTTTCATACAGAGTGAAGTAAGTCAGAAAGAGAAAGACAAATACCATATGCTAACACATATATATGGAATTTAAGAAAAAAATGTCATGAAGAACCTAGGGGTAAGACAGGAATAAAGACACAGACCTACTAGAGAACAGACCTGAGGATATTGGGAGGGGAAGGGCGAGCTGTGACAAAGTGAGAGAGAGGCATGGACAATATACACTACCAAACGTAAGGTAGATAGCTAGTGGGAAGCAGCCGCATAGCATACAGAGATCAGCTCTGTGCTTTATGACCGACTGGAGGGGTGGGATAGAGAGGGTGGGACGGAGGGAGACGCAAGATGGAAGAGATATGGGAACATATGTATATGTATAACTGATTCACTTTGTTATGAAGCAGAAACTAACACACCATTGTAAAGCAATTACTCCCCAATAAAGATGTTAAAAAAAAAAAGACACACTCCTACTAGAGAATGGACTTAAGGATATCGGTAGGCGGACGGGTAAGTTGTGACAAAGCAAGAGAGAGGCATGGACATATATACACTACCAAATATAAGGTAGATAGCTAGTGGGAAGCAGCCGCATAGCACAGGGAGATCAGCTCGGTGCTTTGTGACCTCCTGGAGGGGTGGGATAGGGAGGGTAGGAGGGAGGGAGACCCAAGAGGGAAGAGACATGGGAACATAGGTATATGTAGAACTGATTCACTTTGTTATAAAGCAGAAACTAACACACCATTGTAAAGCAATTATACCCTAATAAAGCTGTTAAAAATAATAATAATAAAGATTCTTTCACTTCAGAATTATGAAAAAAGAGACAGATACCATATGCTAACACATATATATGGAATTTAAGAAAAACAAATGTCAGGAAGAACCTAGAGGTAAGACAGGAATAAAGACACAGACCTACTAGAGAAGTGACTTGAGGATATGGGGAGGGGGAAGGGTAAGCTGTGACAAAGTGAGAGAGTGCCATGGGCATATAAACACTACCAAAAGTAAAGTAGATAGCTAGTTGGAAGCAGCTGCATAGCACAGGGAGATGAGCTCAGTGTGTTGTGACCACCTAAAGGTGTGGTATAGGGAGGTTGGGAGAGAGGGAGATGCAAGAGGGAAGAGATATGGGAACATATGTATATGTATAACTGTTTCACTTTGTTATAAAGCAGAAACTAGCAAACCATTGTAAAGCAATTATACTCCAATAAAGATGTAAAAAAAAAAAGAAATGAAGGAAACGATAGCAACGATCAATAAAACTAAAAGCTGGTTTGTTGAGAAGATAAACAAAATTGATAAACCATTAGCCAGACTCATTAACAAAAAAAAGGGAGAAGACTCAAGTGAATAGAATTAGAACCGAAAAAGGAGAAGTAACAACTGACACTGCAGAAATACAAAAGATCATGAGAGATTACTACAAGCAACTCTATGCCTATAAAATGGACAACCTGGAAGAAATGGACAAATTCTTAAAAATGCACAACCTGCTAAGACTGAATCAGGAAGAAATAGACAATATTAATAAACCAATTGCAGCACTGAAATTGAAACTGTGATTTAAAATCTTCCAACAGAACTTCCCTGTTCACGCAGTCATTGGGAGTCCACCTGCCGATGCAGTGGACACAAGTTCATGCACCAGTCAGGGAGGATCCCGGGCACCATGGAATGGCTGTGACCATGAGCCTCGTCCGCTGAGCCTGCGCTTCCGGAGCCTGTGTTCCGTAGCGTGAGAGGCCACTAAAGAGAGAGGCCTGTGTTGTGCACAAAAATAAATAAATAAATCCAACAAACGAAAGCCCAGGACCACATGGCTTCACAGGCGAATTCTATCAAACATTTTGAGAAGAGCTAACACCTATCCTCAAAATCTTCCTAAATATAACAGAGGGGCGAACACTCCGAAACTTATTATATGAGGCCACAATCACCCTGATACCAAAACCAGACAAAGATGTTGCAAAGAAAGAAAACTACAGACCAATATCACTGATGAACACAGATGCAAAACTCCTCAACAAAATACTAGCAGACAAAATACAACAGCACATTAAAAGGATCATACACCATGATCAAGTGGGGTTTATTCCAGGAATGCAAGGATTCTTCAATATACGCAAATCAATCAACGTGATAAACCACATTAATAAATTGAAGGAGAAAAATCATATGATCATCTCAATAGATGCAGAGAAAGCTTTCGACAAAATTCAACATCATTTACGATAAAAACCCTGCAAAAAGTTGGCATAAAGGGAACTTTCCTCAACATAATAAAGGCCATATATGACAAACCCACGGCCAACATTGTCCTCAATAGTGAAAAACTAAAAGCATTTCCACTAAAATCAGGAACAACACAAGGTTGCCCACTCTCACCACTCTTATTCAACATAGTTTTGGAAGTTTTATCCACAGTAATCAGAGAGACAAAGAAATAAAAGGAATCCAAATCGGAAAAGCAGAAGTAAAGCTGTCACTGTTTGCAGATGACATGATACTGTACATAGGGAATCCTAAACAGGCTACCAGAAAACTACCAGAGCTAATCAATGAATTTGGAAAAGTAGCAGGATACACAATTAATGCACAGAAATCTCTGGCATTGTTATACACTAATGATGAAATATCTGAAAGTAAAATTAAGAAAACACTCCAGTTACCATTGCAACAAAAAGAACAAAATATCCAGAAATAAACCTACCTAAGAAGACAAAAGACCTGTATGCAGAATATTATAAGACACTGATGAAAGAAATTAAAGGTGAGAGAAATAGATGGAGAGATATATCATGTTCTTGGATTGGAAAAATCAACATTGTGAAAGTGACTCTACTACCCAAAGCAATCTACAGGTTCAATGCAATTCCTATCAAACTACCACTGGCATTTTTCAAAGAAGTAGAACAAAAATTTTCACAATTTGTATGGAAACACAAAAGACCCCGAATAGCCAAAGCAATCTTGAGAATGAAAAACGGAGCTGGAGGGATCAGGCTCCCTGACTTCAGACTATACTATAAAGCTACAGTAATCAAGACAGTATGGTACTGGCACAAAAACAGAAAGATAGATCAATGGAACAGGATAGAAAGCCCATAGATAAGCCAACGCACATATGGTCACCTTATATTTGATAAAGGGAGCAGGAATGTACAGTGGAGAAAGGACAGACTCTTCAGTAAGTGGTGCTGGGAAAACTGGACAGGTACATGTAAAAGTATGAGATTAGATCACTCCCTAACACCATACACAAAAATAAGCTCAAAATGGATTAAAGACCTAAATGTAAGGCCAGAAACTATCAAAGTCTTAGAGGAAAACATACGCAGAACACTCTATGACACAAATCACAGCAAGATCCTTTTTGACCCACTTCCTAGAGAAATGAAAATAAAAACAAAAATAAACAAATGGGACCTAATGAAACTTTAAAACTTTTGCACACCAAAGGAAACCATAAACAAGACCAAAATACAATCCTCAGAATGGGAAAATTATTTGCAAATGAAGCAACTGACAAAGGATTAATCTCCAAAATTTATAAGCAGCTCATGCAGCTCAATAACAAGAAAACAAACAACCCAATCCAAAAATGGTCAGAAGACATAAATAGATATTTCTCCAAGGAATATATACAGATTGCCAACAAACTCATGAAAGAATGCTCAACATCATTAATCATTAGAGAATTGCAAATCAAAACTACAATGAGATATCATCTCACACCGGTCAGAATGGCCATCATCAATAAATCTAGAAACAATAAATGCTGAAGAGGGTGTGGAGAAAAGGGAACACTCTTGCACTGCTGGTGGGAATGTGAATTGGTACAATCACTATGGAGAAGAGTATGGAGTTTCCTTTAAAAACTACAAATAGAACTACCATATGACCCACCAATCCCACTACTGGGCATATACCCTGAGAAAACCATAATTCAAAAGGAGTCATGTAACAAAATGTTCATTGCAGCTCTATTTACAATAGCCCCGAGATGGATGCAACCTAAGTGTCCATCATTGGATGAATGGATAAAGAAGATGTAGCACATATATACAATGGAATATTACTCAGCCATAAAAAGAAACGAAATTGAGTTATTTTTAGTGAGAAGGATGGACCTAGAGTCTGTCATACAGAGTGAAGTAAGTCAGAAAGAGAAAGACAAATACCGTATGCTAACACATATATATGGAATCTAAGAAAAAAATGTCATGAAGAACCTAGGGGTAAGACGGGAATAAAGACACAGACCTACTAGAGAATGAACTTGAGGATATGGGGGGAGGAAGGTTAAGCTGTGACAAAGTGAGAGAGTGCCATGGACATATATACACCAGCAAACATAAAATAGATAGGTAGTGGGAAGCACCAGCATAGCACAGGAGATCAGCTGGGTGTTTTGTGACCACCTGGATGGGTGGGATCGGGAGGGTGGGAGGGAGGGAGATGCAAGAGTGTGGAGATAAGGGAACATACGTATATGTAGACCTGATTTACTTTGTTATAAAGCAGAAACTAACACACCATTGTAAAGCAATTATACTCCAATAAAGATGTTAAAAAAAAAAAGAACCTAGGGGTAAGGTGGGAATAAAGACACAGATATACTAGAGAATGGACTTGAGTATTTGGGGACGGGGAAGGGTAAGCTGTGACAAAGTGAGTGAGTGGCATGGACATATATACACTACCAAATGTAAAATCGATACCTAGTTGGAAGCAGCCGAATAGCACAGCAAGATCAGCTTGGTGCTTTGTTATCACCTAGAGGGGTGCGATAGGTGGTGCAAGGACAGTTTTTTTTTCTTTCTTTTTCAAAGAATTGGGTGACTATCTCAATGATATTGAAGGACCCATTTATTTATATTGGAATGTTTTAGCTTAGGGGAGAGGGCCTCCCCAAAACTTCCTATCAGGTATGGTTAGTTTAGTCAGATCAGTGGCCTCCTACTTTGGTAATCTATTTACAAACACTTTTGGGAATCCTCCCTGGGTTTAAGAAATTATTTAATTGTGGCCCTCAGTTCAGCCTTTGATCTGAAGAGGCTTGTCTACAGGCTCATGTGATCCCATATTTAAAGATAGCTGGACAATTTTTAGCCCAAATTTTTGTCCATTCAATTTTTATCCTGTAGGCATCCATGGCTTGAATTTTATAAACACACCGAATGGAAGCATTCATGGCATTAGAGTGTCTGAATTTGTCTACCCAAAGGCAAAGAGTTACTGGGAGTCTGGGTACAGAGGATCGCGACCTTTTGTTCTAGCACTGTGAACCAGTTTAACAGCCCATAGTTTAAAAACTTAGACGGGGTGGAATGGAGACCTCTTCTGGTTGGGGACTGAGGTTGATTCTTCTGGCCAAGAGCAACTGTTTCTCTTGGTGGGTCTTTTTTCTGTGAGAGTCTCCAGCTTGGACTGTCTGGAATTTAGTAAGTCCCTTCCCAATGCCAACTTAAAAATAATCACAATGTGAGTGTTGTGAGTTTTTATTTGGGGAAAATGAGAACTATAGCCTGAGAGACAGCATCTCAGGTAGCTCTGAGAAACTGCTCCAGAGAGGTAGGGGGGAAGGTCAGTATATATGTGATTTTGGTGAAGGGGGAGTACATGTGCACATATTTTTTGCAGAAGGTTCTGATAGTCTGGTGAAGGTACTGCTAGTCACGAGGTGCAGAATCACCTTTAAGGATTTTAGTGCTTTTCTAGATATGAGGAGATACAAGAATTGGGCTCATAAAATCGTCTTCTAAAAATATCTAACTGTCTGAAGACCTGTTCTGCCAGTTTTTCCCAGAGCACAGAGTGCCTCATTTTTGCTTTCCACCCTGAACTCCTTTCAGGGGGTGTTGAAAGTCAGCAGCTGCAGCAGCTCATAATTTAATCTTTGTAGAGGTAGAAAGCAAATGTCAACGGCAAGTGACAATTTGTCGTTGACACCAGTAAGGGGACGGGGCACTCAGGTATGAGCAGAAACTGAGGCGCAAAGGTACAATTTCCTATAAAGCAGTTGAGGGGAGGGGTGGATCGCTTGATTTAGGGCTTTCCATCAGTCCACATTATCATACAGGATTGGGGGGACTAGAGTCCTGGGAAATCAGTCAGCACAAAGTAGGTGGCCCACATATCTAATAAGAAGATAACTTTCCTACCTGCCACGTCAAGTGTTACCCGAGGCTCCTCCAGAGAAATGACCAGGTGTGCTTTGAGAGACAGGGAGGGTCCGGGCCCCATCAGTCTTCGTCCTCTTGGCCATGATTGGTTTGGGAGCCTGAGTCCTGTTCGGGACTGGAGGCAGTTCTGCTTCCAGTTGCATTCTAGTTGTATATTGCACAGGGTCCCAGTGGACTTTTCCCATACAGGGAGCATTAGTCTTTCCAGTGGCCCTCCTGGCTACTCTTAAAACAGATGCTTTCTCAGCAAGACAGTGGCTCTGATCTAGCCTTCCTCTATCCTGTCCTCACCAGGGGTCTTCACAAGGGAGGGTAACCCTGAGGTGGTGCAAGTCTTAGGGCTGCCACCAGTAATTGTGCTTTTTTGCTGTTGTCCCTGATGCTGAAAGCTCAGCTCCTCTGTACACAGGCACCAAATTGAATCTCCGAGACAGAGTTTGGGGTGAAGTAGAAAAGGATAGCTTTATTGCTTTGCCAGGCAAAGGGGGACACAGCAGGCTCCCGCCTCAAAAATCTATGTGTCCCAAAGAAGATGTGGCACATATATAGAATGGAATATTACTCAGCCATAAAAAGAAATGAAATTGAGTTATTTGTAGTGAGATGGGTGGACTTAGAGACTGTCATACAGAGTGAAGTAAGTCAGAAAGAGAAAAATAAATACCATATGCTAACACATATATTTGGAATCTAAAAAAAAAAATGGTTCTGAAGACCCTAGGGACAGGACAGGAATAAAGATGCAGACATAGAGAATGGACTTCAGGACACGGGGAGGGGAAGGGTAAGCTGGGATGAAGTGAGAGTGGCATGGACATATATACACTACCCTAATGTAAAATAGATAGCTAGTGGGAAGAAGCTGCATAGCACAGGGAGATCAGCTCAGTGCTTTGTGACCACCTAGAGGGGTGGGATAGGGAGGGTGGGAGGGAGACACAAGAGGGAAGAGATATGGGGTTATATGTATACGTATAGCTGATTCACTTTGTTATAAAGCAGAAACTAACACACCATTGTAAAGCAGTTATACTCCAATAAAGATGTTTGAAAAAAAAAAATGTGTCCCAACCTGGGAGGATTTAAGGGGTTTTATAGCAATAGTTCAAAGGGTGGGCTTGTTGACAAGATTAGGGTGTGTGCAGGGCTCCTCTCCTCTCCTAACCTTGATGAGCTTCTTTGGTCCCTTTAATCTTTTTTATTTTAATTTTAAAAAATTTAAATGATCTTTTTAAAAAAAAAATTTATTTGGGGGGGTTTGGTTTTGGTTTTGATTTTGTGGGGGTTTTTTTGTTGTTCCCTTTACTCTTGCGTCAGGTGGTTTCTTGGCTGCTTCTCCCTTGATTAACAGCTGTTCAAATATGCCCTCTGGAACTCAGGGAAGGTCATGGAGGTCTTACCTATGAGAAACAGGGAGCAAAAAGGCCTTCAAACACGGGAGCTCCACAGAGCCCCCCTCAGTTTCATCCCTGAATCCTTTTTGTGTCTTCAACCCTATCTCAATTGTTAAATACTCCAAAGGCCAAATGCATGAGCTGATTGATGGGGGTCTGGGTTCTCCAGCTCCTCAGATGGGGCATTAGGGGTAGATGATCTGGAAGACTGTCCCAGTTGTATACCTCAAGGAGATGGACTCATAAAGAGATCATCTAAAACATCAGGCTCCTTTGGGGAAGAAGGCACTTTGAAGGGATGTGAGCCAGGCACACCAAGCAGGAGTTATTTAGACTTGGATTTTGGAATAGGGTCATGAACATTTGGATGTATAGGACTTCCCCTCATTTACCTTTCCTTTTAAAAAATAGGCTCAACTGCAAGATGGTATTGTAATTCAATGACCCATCTTTTTTGGCCAGATCTCTTGGTCCCCTAGTTTGTATTTGGGCCATGAATATTGCAAAAGAAAATTAATTTTTTCTTAAACCATCCTGTCTAAATTTTCCCCAATTAGCTAATGTGCATCTTAGTGGGCAGTCCTTCAGGATGCTTGTAGTCACCCCCATTTTTTATTAGGATGTCTTTTTTTTTTTTTAATTAAACATCTTTATTGGGGTATAATTGCTTTACAATGGTGTGTTAGTTTCTGCTTTATAACAAAGTGAATCAGCTATACATATACATATGTTCCCATATGTCTTCCCTCTTGCGTCTCCCTCCCTCCCACTCTCCCCATCCCACCCTTCCAGGCTGTCACAAAGCACGGAGCTAATATCCCTGTGCCTTGCGGCTGCTTCCCCCCATATTAGGATGTCTTGACAAGACGTGGGTCTGCTGCATCCTGGCCAGGTGGTAGTTATTTGTCCTGGTGTTCTCCCAGTGTCAACAGTGGGGTCTCTGTGAGCACCCAAAATCTGCCTGGTCGGTGAGCCTGAGGAGGCCCCTTGGATTAGTCAAGGAAAGGAACAAGAGCCAGTGGGAGAAAAAGCAACCAGAGTCCCAGGGCCTAAATCCTTCAGAGAGGGAGGGAAGAGACCTAGGCCCTGAGCCAACTAAACGGATTACCTTTATCACTGAAACAAAAGAAAGAGAAACAAATAATGTAGAACTGGAGCACCACAAGGCAGTGATAACAATACAAGGCAAAAGCTCCTCTCAGGATATGGTCCTTGTGATGTTGAAGAGGGCTGCCTCTCCACAGAAGTAAAAGAGGTAACACCCAACCTGCTGGCAAAGCTGGCCAGGAGGCTCAAGGATCAACAGAGTCCAAGAAGTCAGGAGAGAAGGAGAATATAAGAGAAATACATGACAGGAGGGAAGGTGTACAGCCATGACTCTTCCCAGAATAGAGAGGAGCTGGCAGGAAGGTGTACAGTCATGATACTTCCTAGGCCAGAGATTCCTAAGCCCACTGAGAAATGTGCTCGACCACTAACCTCTGCTCAGGGGTTGATAGTCTGCCCGCAACCCCCACGAGGGAAGTTTTCACCCACAAAGAAGAGGTTTTTTAACAGCTTCATGTGCAGAATCTCCTTAAGCACCTTTCTCTGTGTGATTAGCCATTTTTTGCCTCTCATTACGCAAGCACCTTCCTATAATACTTTAGATTGATCATCTTTAAAAGGAAAATGTGATATAAGTTCCTTTCTTGGTAATCTTACTTCCTGACATGCTATCATATCTCAGTCCTTCGTCTTTCTTGGAAGTGCACCAGCTTTTTTTGCACTGATTCTGTATTAGTTTTCTATTATTGCCATAACAGATTTATCACAAACTTAGAGGCTTAATACAACACATTTATTATATTATAGTTCTGTAGGTCAGAAATCCGATATGAGTCTCATTGGGTGAAAATCAAGGAGTTGGCTGGCTGCATTTCTTTCTGAGGGTTTTAGGGGGAAATCTGTGTCTTACTCATTTGGTTATTGGCAGAATTCAGTTCCTCTTAACTGTAGGTCTGAGATCCCTGTTTCCTTGCTGGCTGTTGACTGAGGGCTTTTCCCAGCTTCTAGAAGCTACCTGCATTCTTTGGCTTGTTGCATACTTCTTCCATATTCAAAGACAACAACAACAGGTCGAGTCCTTCTCACATTAGAAATTCTCCATTTTCTTTTTTTATCTGAGAGGTATAAACTTTGCAAATTTATATCACCTCGGATATATGTATATGTTTGAACAGCACTACACTAAAAAAATTATGGTGACACTAAGAGAATGTCAGATTACTTTTCTTTTAAAATAATATTTATATGATTTACTTTTGAGGAAAAAATAGAAAACAGAAGCATTTTATGTTGTTGTAAGATAATCTCTTCTGAAATCATAAAATCTGGGTTCAAATATGATTTCTTGATTTTCTAATTATATCACTTGAAGCAAGTCCAGCTTCTGAGTCCAGTTTTCATCTTTTTAAATGAAAATAATGTCTGTCACATTTGACTCATAAGCTATTGTGAAAGTCAAGTGACATAAGTCAAATAAAAGAGCTATGTGCATGTACAATATATTAAATCAATTGCAATTTTAGTTTCAGAGCTCCCAAATCAATATGCGTCAACTCCTCCAAGCTTCCAAGGTCAGCCATACACTACCACACTTGACCTGCAAAAAGGTGAATAAAAGCACATTTTCTTTTTTTTTCTGATTCGGGGGCTCTGGCTCACTCAGGCCAGGGGGAGGGAGGGGCACGGAGTGCAGGGCGAGCCTGCGATGGCAGAGGCCGGCGTGACGTTGCACCAGCCTGAGGCGCGCGTGTGTTCTCCCAGGGAAGTTTTCCCTGGATCACGGGACCCTGGCAGTGGCGGGCTGCACAGTCACCCGGGAGGGGAGGTGTGAATAGTGACCTGTGCTCACACACAGGCTTCTTCGTAGCGGCAGCAGCAGCCTTAGCGTCTCATGCCCGTCTCTAGGGTCCGCGATGTTAGCCGCGGCTCGCGCCCGTCTCTGGAGCTCCTTTAAGCAGCGCTCTTAATACCCTGTCCTCGCGCACCAGGAAACAAAGAGGCAAGAAAAAGTCTCTTGCCTCTTCGGCAGGTCCAGACTTTTTCCCGGACTCCCTCCCGGCTAACCGTGATGCACTAACCCCTTCAGGCTGTGTTCACACCGCCAGTCCTCTCCCTGCGATCCGACGGAAGGCCGAGCCTCAGCTCCCAGCCCCCGCCCGCGCCGGAGGTGAGCAGACAAGCCTCTCGGGCTGGTTGAGTGCTGGTCGGCACCGATCTCTGTGCAGGAATCTCTCCGCTAAAAGCACATTTTCTGACTATTACCCTCAACCATAAAGAATGTATAAAAGTGTCCTCATGGAGCGTAGAGACAGAAATTTTTCTGCACGTGGACTATATGTACCCTGCACCCTCTAGTAAGGGGGGGTATTAATGGAAGCTTTTATCTTCATCCCACAAATTATTTTTCAGCTTTGTTGAGGTATAATCTTTTTTCATTTTTAAAAAAAATATTTGTTATTTATTTATTGGCCACACTGTGCAGCTTGTGGGATCTTAGTTCCCTGACCAGGGATCAAACCCCAGGCCCTTGGCAGTGAAAGCAGGGAGTCCTAACCACTGGACTGCCAGGGAATTTCCCTGTTGAGGCATAATTGACAAAATTGTAAGATATTTAAAGAGTAAGTCGTGGTGATTTGTTATACATATACATTGTGAAAGGATTCCCATCATCTAGTTAATCTGCACATTTATCACCTCGCATTTTTTTTTTTTTTGGTGAGAGCATTTAAGTTCTAATCTCTTAGCAAATTTCAATTATGTAATACAGTGTTATCAACTATAGTTAACATGTTTTACATTAGATCCTCAAACTTTCTTCATCTTATAGTTGAAAATTTGTAACCTTTTACAAACCTGTCTCTATTTCCTCCACACCCTAGCTCCTAGCAACTATTTTTCTACTCTATGTTACTAAGAGTTTGACTTTTTTTTTTTTTTAGATTCCACATATAAGTGATACCATGCAGTGTTTGTCTTTCTCTCTCTGGCTTATTTCACTCAGCATAATGCTGTCAAAATTTATCCGTTATGTCAGAATGTCAGAAATGTCAGAATTTCCTTCATTTTCATGGCTGATTATATATATATATATGTATATATATATATATTATTAATATATTATATATTATATATTAATATATATAATAACTTCTTTATTATATCAGCCTTTGATAGACACTTAGGTTGTTTCCATATCTTGGCTCTTGTGAATAATGCTGTAATGAATATGGGAGTGTAGCTATCTTTTCAATGTCCTGTTTTTATTTCTTTTGGATATATATGCAGAAGTCTCCATTTTCTTTTGTCTTCCCATCTCTCTCTGATTCTCCTGAGGAAAAATTCTCTGCTTTAAGGGGCTCTTGCAACTACAGTGTGACCACCCAGGTAATCCAGAATCATCTCCCCCATCTCAATGTTCTTAATCACATCAGCAAACTTCCTTTTGCCATGGAACTAGGGTGTGAATATCTTTGGATAGCCATAATTCTGCCTACTACAGATTCCATTATAGCAACCAAACTGATATCCAGAGTGTGATACATCTATCCTTTCATTCAATCAATAAAAATATATTGAGTATCTTTTAAATTCTAGGCATTTTTCTAGATGCTAGGGTTACAAAATTAAGACACCTAACTTACCCAAGGAATTCATAAACTGATTTGGTAAGTGCTGTAAGTAGAAATTGGAATAGGGTGTTATAAGGGAAAAGAGGAGGGCATATACTAGTAAGGTCTGGGATGACCTCCTGTGTGAATCAATGACTAAGCAGAGTCTTAATAAAAAGAGTAGAAGTATTAAGTTAGGATGGGTGATGGTAGAGAGACAAATAGTTGGAATAACTTTAAGCAATGAGAATAGAATACCAAAGGTACAGAAGTTTGACATAGCCTGTTCTTGTTGGGGGATGGAGGTGGATGGTAAGCCTATCTACAAGTCAAATAGGTTTCCTAGAGTGGAGAGATGAAACTAGATTAGCAAGCTAGAGCATGAACGTGAAGACCTTATGTGCCTTGCTAGATAGGTTTAAGATAAATATGTAGGAAATGAGAAGTCATTGAAGATTTTTAAAGAAGGTACTATGTTCACATTCATATTTTATATAGATCATACTAGTGATCATATGGAGGATGGTGTAAAGATTGGGGTGAGACCATTTAAGATGCTTTTGTGATAATCCTGACAAGAAATGATAAGGGCCTGAACTCAGTCAATCATAGTTGAGATGGGCTTCCCTGGTGGCACAGTGGTTGAGAGTCTGCCTGCCGATGCAGGGGACACGGGTTCATGCCCAGGTCCGGGAAGATCCCACATGCCTCGGAGCGGCTGGGCCCGTGAGCCGTGGCCGCTGAGCCTGCACATCCGGAGCCTGTGCTCCGCAACGGGAGAGACCACAACAGTGAGAGGCCCGCGTACCACAAAAGAAATAATAATAATATTAGTTGGGATGAATAACAGAGGAATGGATTTGAGAAAGGTTGATGAAGTATTACTAAATACATGACATATCAATCAAGGTTAAACTAGAGAAACAGAGCCAGTAAGAGATACATATTAAGAAATTTATTGCAAAGAATTGACCTATGTGATTTTGGGGACTGGCTAGGCAAGTCTGAAATCCACAGAGCAGTCTCTCAGGAGTTTCAGGCTGGACCTCTGGCACAAACTGAAGTTGGTGTTCATAGGAGATATTTCTTCTCCAGGAAAGTCTCAGGTCTGCTCTTAAGGCCTATCAACTGATTGAATCAGTTACACCCAGATTATCTAGGATAATCTCCTTTACTTAAAGGAGATTACAGACATTAATCACTTGTACAAAATGGTTTCACAGCAATACCTAGATCTGTGCTTGATTGAACGACTGGAAAATCTAACTAGCCAAGTTTACATATTAAAAGACCATCACAAATGGGATGGGGGCCAGTGGAGACAGAATAATAAAGAATGATTCTTAAGTTTCTATCTTGAGTATTAGGTGAAATCACTAACCGAGATATAGAATACAAGAGGAGCAAGTTTTGGACGTTTTGAATAAGATATATCTGTAAAGTTATGAGATTGCAGAACTAGCAGGTAACTACATTTGGAAACCATCAGCATAAAGGTGATAGTTGAACCAGGTGAGTAAGATAGATAATCTAGTAGAGGGTGTATATAGGGAAAAGTTACTAGCTGAGGAGGAAATTCTGGGGACCACCAACATTAAGGGATTATCTAGAAAAAGATGAAAAGCTGAAGTATAAATAGGATGAGGGGAGGATCCAGAAGTTTTTGATGCCCAGTTTTAAGAAAACATGTAGTGAACAGCAGTAGAGGTTCAGTAAGTTTAGTGCTGAAATATAACCATTAATTTGTGAATTAAGTTCATTAGTGAATTTAGCATGAATGGTTTCAATGTTGTTAGGGCAAAAGCCATATTGCAGTGGGTTAAGGAGTGACTAGGAGGTGCCAAATTGAAGCTAGTTGGTGTAGACCACTCATAGGAGATGTTTAACTGAGAAGAGGAAGATAAAAATTAGATGATATAGAAAATGGTAGAAATTTGAGAAAGTGTATTGGCTGAAAGTAACAAGAAAAGAGGGAGAGACTGATGATCTAGGAGAGAAGACAATTCATAATAACTGAGAAGGAAAAGAAATAGGCCTAGTTGTTAGAGGGCGATGCAATGCCAAGGGAAGCACTTGTTTTCTTCTTTGGACGAGAACAGAGTAATGGCTCTCAATGAAGGTAGTATAAACCCAAAGGATGGTTTGAAAGTTTGTGAGAAGCATTTTAGAATATCATAATGGGGACTTTCCTAACAGTCCAGTAGTTAACACTGCGCGATTCCACTGTAGGGGGACGCGGGCTCAATCCCTGGTCGGGGAACTAAGATCCCACATGCCACGTGGCATGGCCAAAAAAAAAAAAAAAGAATATCATAATGATGGAAGGCTTCCTGACATATCGTGGGCAGGGTCAAGATTCCTAAATGTCCTGCAATATGCAGGACAGCCTGCACAAAATTTAATTTTTCTATATCCCATACAACTTGAATAGCCCATTGAATATTCATATAGGTGAAAAGTATGTTTATGTTGATCTAGGCCTTGAATTCAACTCCATTTTATATACAAAGAAGAAAGTTTTAATATACACTGACTTTTCCCAGAATACAACTACCATGTAAACCAACTTAAGATCTTACTTTGTTTTGTTCATGATGTTACCAAGAATGTTCATAATTTTGGAAAATCATGTCACATACAAAAATGCTGCTCTTGGATATTTGAAATAACGGTAATAACACACCTGTATCGGTCATCGTTTGTAGTTGCCACATTTACAGGCATTTTCTGTATATTTTTCTACATATGTCTTTCAGTGTTATGTCCCAGGATTTACGTATTGAAATACATCTTATTTCTTTATAAACTACTTTCTTTGTATTTCTCTTTCATATTACCGATAACAAATTTTTGAAATTTTGTGTATTTAATTTCATGATATTAAAATAAGTATTAAAATATTTAAGAAAGTGGGCTAGATAGGATTGAGAAAACTAACCAGAGGAAAGAAGATAAAAATGGGTGAGAATGTTAATAAACTTTATGTAGAGATGCAGGAATTTGTGAGAATGGCCATGCATTATGCTTTGTGTTAGAGGTTACCATAACTCTAATTGACAAATCTAGTGAATTGTTTTCAGTCCTTATCTTGACCTTCTGTGACATTTAAAATTATCTCCTCTCTTCCTTTCTATGACACACTTCTCTTCCAGTTCTCCTCTTTCATTGTTTTCTCACTTTCCTTTTCTGAATACTCTATCTGGATCCTTAGATTTGGTGGTTCCTGAATCTCCTTGTTTTGATTCTCACTTCTGCTTGACAATCTCACTCACTTCTTTGAGTTAAATTAAACATTATGCAGATGACTCCCAAATCTGTATCTCCAACACAAGTCTTTATGCCAGGCTTCAGACTCATGAAGCCAACTGCCTGCTGGCTTTTTCTATGTGGATGCCTTACCAGCACCTCAAACTGAACACAGCTAAAACTGAACTTTTCATGGCTCCACCAGCAGCACCACAAACATTTTCCTTGTTGGTATTAATACTCCCAAGGCAAAAACGAGGGCATCATGTCATATTTCTCCTTTCACACTTCCACAGTTTAATCTGTCACAAAATCATAATTATTATTCCTTCAAAATATCTCATGAATTTTTCTTCTTTTCCATTCCCAAATCTCCATTCCCATACCCTGGTTTGGACCCTTACCATTTTTCTCCTAAATGACAATAATAGTTTTCTAACTGATCACCAGCTTGTTCCACTACTGCCTGTTGACCCTTGGTACAGCCTCTAGAATTAGTATCTAACCATATTTTTACCTACTTAAAATCCTTTAATGACTTCCTATTTTCTATGATAAAATGTTAGCCTGACCTAAAAGATTCTCTATGATAATCCTCTTACTCAAGCCTTGCTTGTTGCCTCTGATTCCTACCCCCCATCCCAGACTTCTACAACCCTCTTCTTGTATTTTATATTCCACTAAGCTTTCCTTGAACTTTGTTATTTCATTCCCATTTCTTTGTACAGTTGGCTCCCTCTAATATCTTTAGGCCCTTGTCTACCTAATGAATTTTGTTCTTCAAAGCCCTTCTCAGCTGTCCTAGTCTCAGGAAAATATTCTCTCATTTCCTGTCCTCAGTCTCTAGATGTGACTGCTCCCTCTTTGCTACTTCTCTGCCTGGTATTTGTCTATTACTGCACATATCATATACACACTTGGTAGATGCACATTGATTTGAATTGAATTCTCAGGGTAGTATCTTTCCATCTGGTTGATTAGGATTATTAAAAAAGAAATAAAGTACACAACAGAAGTTCATTGGTTTGTTTTCTTTGTTTTGCTTATTAATTGATATATAACTCATAGTAAAGTAATAAATCTTAAGTATATAGCTCAGTGAATTTGTATATGTATTTATACACTTGTGTAAGTACCGCCACTTAAAACAAAATATAGGACATTTCCAGTAACTCAAAAGACCCATTTGTGCCCCTTCCAAGTCAGTACCCTCAAGAAGTAACCACTATTGTTACTTCTATCACCATTGGTTAATTTGGCCTGTTCTTGAACTTTGTATAAACGGAATCACAGAGTATGTGCTCTTTTGACTGACAGGTTTTTGTATGAACTCTTATAAAAACCTTAGAACTCCTGGGCACCCTAATGGTGCCTATGAGGAAATAAGATACTGAAATAGCCCATGAAGGTAATGTTTCAAGAGGGAAACAAAGACTTCAACAACTCTTCAGTCAGAAAAATCAGAAAGTCTATGCCCATTTGGATGGGTATCCTCACAATGAAATAAAATGTTGTAGCACATGTATTATCAATGACAATGCAAAATGAAATATCAAGAATTTCGAAGAAACTGAAGGGAGGAATAGACAGTAATAGTTGGAGAAAAATACTCTACTTTCAATAATGGATAGGACATGTATACAGAAGGCCAATAAAGAAATAGCAGACTTAACACTATAAACAAGTAGACCTAACAGACAAGTATACCACACTCCACCCAACAACAGTAGTGTACACATTTCTCTCAATTGCCAGGAACATTCTCTAGGATAGGCCATGTGTTAGTCCACAAATTTAAATCATACAGTGTATCTTCTCCCACCAAAATTGACTGAAGCTAGAAATTAATAACAGGAAAACTGGAAAATTTACAAATAGATGGAATTAAATAGCACATCCTTAAACAGCAAATGGGTCAAAGAAGAAATCATGAGGGAAATATAATACTGTGAGATAAATTAAAATGAAAACACAATATACCAAATGTATACATTTGGTAAATGTCAACATTAAAAAAGAAGAAAGATCTCAAAACCTGATTTTATAACTTAAGGAACCAAGGAAAGAAAAACAAACCAAACCCAAAGCTAGCAGAAGGAAGGAAATAATAAAAATTAGAGTGTAAATAAAATAGAGAATAGAAAAACAATAGAACAAACAAAACCAGAAGTTGGTTCTTTGAAAAGATCAATAAAATTGAGAAAATATTCCCTGGACCAAGGAAAAAAGGGATAAGACACAACTAACTAAAACAATAACTAAATCAGAAATGAGGGGGGACATTACTACCTTACAGAAATAAAAAAGGATTATAAGAGAGTACTGTGAACAATTGCATACAAACAGGTTAGTTAACCTAAATTAAATGGGCAAATTCCTAAACGTACACAACTTACTGAAACCTACTTAAGAAGAAACAGAAAATCTGAATCAGTAATCAAGAATCTCTCTGATCTTCACTGATAGATTGTACCAAATATTTAAAGAAGAATTAACACCAATCCTTCACAAACTTCCAAAAATAGAAGAGGAGGGAACACTGCCTGTTAATTTATGAGGACAGAATTACCCTGATATAAATGCCAGACAAGAAACCACAGGAAAAAATATATAGACCAATATCCTTTATGAATATAAATACAAATATCCTTAACGAAATACTAGCAAAATGAATCCAACACTGCATTATATATATGGGATGGGGTGGGGGAGAAATAGATTGATTATACACCATGACCAAGTAGGATTTATCTCAGAAATAAAAAAGGGTGGTTCTATATAAGAAAATCACTCAATGTAATACACCACACTAATAAAATGAAGGAAGGAAATACATAATCTCAATTGATGCAGAAAAAGCATTTGACAAAATCCAATACTATTTCATGATTTAAAAATCAGAAAACTAAGAATAGCGAGAACTTCCTCAATGTGATAAAAGACATCTATGAACAACAAACAGCTAACACAATACTTAATGATAACTGATTTAAAGCATTCCTCTTGAGATCAAGAAGGCAAGGAGGCCTGCTTTCACCACTGTGGTTCAACGTTGCACAGGAAATTTTAACAAGAGCAGTTATGAAGAAAAAATAAATAAATAAAAGGCATCCAAATTGGAAAGAAAGAAGTAAGACTATCTCCATTTGCAGATCACATGATCCCCTATATATTAAAAATCCCAAAGGATACACATACCAAAAAACCCTATAAGAGCTAATAAAAGAATTCAGTAAAGTTGCAAGATACAAAATCAACACACAAAATTCAGCTATGTTTCTATACACCAGCAGTGAATAATCCAAAAAGAAAATTAAGAAGGGTCCCTTCTCTACATTGGTGTCTTTATTCCTGTCCTGCCCCTAGGTTCTTCAGAACTTTTTTTTCTTTAGATTCCATATATATGTGTTAGCACACAGTATTTGTTTTTCCCTTTCTGACTTACTTCACTGCTAGTTTCTGCTTTATAACAAAGTGAATCAGCTATACATATACACATATCCCCATATCTAACACACCACTGTAAAGCAATTATTCTCCAATAAACATGTTAAAATAAATAAACAATTTTTAATTTAAAAAAAGAAGAAAACAGTCCTATTTACAAGACTATCCAAAAGAAATAAATACCTAGTAATACATTTAACCAAGTAGGTGAAAGACCTGTATACTGAAAGCTACAAAATATGGATGAAAGAAATTAAAGAAGACAAATGAACGGAAAGACATTCCATGTTCATGGATTAGAAAACTTAATATTGTCAAGATGTCCATACTACTGAAAATGATATACAGGTTCAATGCAGTCCCTATCCAAATTCTTGGGCTTTTTTTTTTGTAGAAATAGAAAAAACTCATCCTAAAATTTATATGGATACTTAAAGAACCCCAAATAGCTAGAAGAATTTTGGAAAAGAACAAAATTGTAGGACTCACACTTCCTGGTTTCAAAACATATTACAAAACTACAGTAATCAAAACAGTGTGGTATTGGCATAAAGACAGACAAATAGACTACTAGCATAGACTAGTGAGCCCAGAAATAAACCTATATGGTCAAATGAACTTCAACAGAGGTGCCAAGACCACTCAATGGAGTAAGGACAGTCTCTTCAACAAATGGTGTTGGGAAAACTGGATATCCACGTGTGCAATATAATTTAAGAAATTCAACTCAAAATGAATCAATGACCTAATTATAAGAGATAAAACATAAAACTCTTAGAAGCAAATGTAAGTCTTTACTTTGGATTTGATAGTAAATGTTTGATTATGACACCAAAAGCAAGAGCAATGAAAGAAAAATAACAAATAGGTGGATTTCATCAAAATTGAGAACTTTGGGGTAGGAAAGGACATAAAGAAAGGGAAAACAACATACAGAATGGGAGAAAATATTTGCAAATCATATATCTGGTAAGGGCCCATATCCAGAATATGAAAAAAACTCTTACAACTCAACAACAAAGAGATGAACAGCCCAAATTTAAGAAGGATGGAGAAACTGTTTTTTTTTTTCAACATCTTTATTAGAGTACAATTGCTCTACAATGGTGTGTTAGCTTCTGCTATATAACAAAGTGAATCAGCTATATGTATACATATAACCCCATATCTCTTCCCTCTTGCGTCTCCCTCCCACCCTCCCTATCCCACCCCTCTAGGTGGTCACAAAGCACTGAGCTGATCTCCCTGTGCTATGCAGCTTCCTCCCACTAGCTATCTATTTTACATTTGGTAGTGTATATATGTCCATGTCTCTCTCTCACCTCATCCCAGCTCACCCCTCCCCCTCCCCGTGTCCTGAAGTCCATTCTCTACATCTATGTTTTTATTCCTGTCCTGCCCCTACGTTCTTCAGAACCCTTTTTTTTTTTTTAGATTCCATATATATGTGTTAGCATATGGTATTTGTTTTTCTCTTTCTGACTGATTTTACTCAGTATGACAGACTCTAGGTCCATCTACCTCACTACAAATAACTCAATTTTGTTTCTTTTTATGGCTGAATAATATTCCATTGTATATATGTGCCACATCTTCTTTATCCATTGATCTGTCGATGGACACTTAGGTTGCTTCCATGAAGGATGCAGAAGTTTGAATAGACATTTCTCTAAAGAAGATATACAAATGGTAATAAGGACTTGAAAACATGCGGAACATCATTGGTCATAAAGGAAATGCAAATCTAAACCAGAACTCTACAAACCCACGAGGATGGCTATAATTGGGGGCAAATAAAGGTAATAAGTGTTGGTGAGGACGTAGAGAAATTGGAATACTGGTACAATTGCTGATAGAAAAGTGAAACGGTGCAGCTGCTATAGAAAGAGTTGAGCTGTTTCTCAAAAAGTTAACATAGAATTACCATACAACCCAGAAATTCCATTCCTATATATACACCCAAAAGAATTGAAACAGGCACTGAAACAAATTCTTACACACTAATGTTCATAGCAGCACTTTTAACAATAGCTAAAATGTGGAAACAACCCAAATCAAGGAAAGAATTGATAAAGAAATTGTGCTATATATATTATATAGATAGATATAATCAACTATTATAATATTCAGCCATAGAAAGCAATGAAGTTCTGATACATGCTAAACATGGACGAACCACAAAAACATTCTAAGTGAAAGAAGGTAGACAGAAAAGGTCACATACTGTATAATTCCATTGATATGAGATGTCCAGAATGGGTAAATCTGTAGAGATGAAAAGCAGCCAGAGGCAGGCAGTTAGTAGGGAAGTGGAAAACTGCTTAATGGGTAGAGAATTTCCTTTTGCTTGATGCAACTGTCTTGAAATTCGATAGAGGTGGAGGTTGCACAGCACTGTGAAAGTGATAGATGTCACTGTTCACTTTAAAATAGTTAATTTGGAGGTATCACCTCAGAATGGACATCAGTCAGAATGGACATCATCAAAAAAATCTACAAACAATAAATGTTGGAGAGGGTGTGGAAAAAAGGGAACCGTCTTGCACTGTTGGTGGGAATGTAAATAGATACAGCCACTATGGAGAACTATGGAGGTTCCTTAAAAACTAAATATAGAACTACCATACGACCCAAAAATCCCACTACTGAGCACATACCCTGAGAAAACCATAATTTAAAAAGAGTCATGTACCACAATGTTCATTGCAGCTCTATTTACAATAGCCAGGACATGGAAGCAACCTAAGTGTACATCGACAGATGAATGGATATAGAAGATGTGGCACACATTTACAATGGAATATTACTCACCACAAAAACAAATGAAATTGAGCTATTTGTAGTGAAGTGGATGGACCCAGAGTCTGTCATACAGAGTGAAGTAAGTCAGAAAGAGAAAAACAAATACCACATGCTAACACAGATATATGGAATCTAAAAAAAAAAAAAAGGTTCTGATGAATCTAAGGGCAGGACAGGAATTAAGATGCAGAAGTAGAGAATGGACTTGAGGACAAGGGAAGGGGAAGGGTAAGCTGGGACGAAGTGAGAGAGTGGCATGGACATATATACACTACCAAATGTAAAATAGATAGCTAGTGGGAAGCAGCCGCATAGCACAGGGAGATCAGCTCTGTGCTTTGTTACCACCTAGAGGGGTGGGATAGGGAAGGTGGGAGGGAGACGCAAGAGGGAGGAGATATGGGGATATATATATATGTATAGCTGATTCACTTTGTTATAAAGCAGAAACTAACACACCATTGTAAAGCAATTATACTCCAATAAAGATGTTAAACAAACAAACAAAAAAAGAATCTGGCTGTCAATGCAGGGGACACAGGTTCGAGCCCTTGTCCAGGAAGATCCCACATGCCGTGGGGCAACTAAGCCCATGCTCCACAGCTACTGATCCTGCACTCTAGAGCCCGCGAGCCACAACTACTGAAGCCCATGCTCCTAGATCCCGTGTTCTGCAACAAGAGAAGGCACCGCAATGAGAAGCCAGTGCACCGCAACGAAGAGTACTCCCAGCTCGTTGCAACTAGAGAAAGCCCACACGCAGCAATGAAGACCTAACACAGACAAAAATAAATAAATAATAAATAAATTCTTAAATAAAATAAAATAGTTAATTTCACGATACTTGAATTTCACCACAGTTGAATAAAAGAGGAAATAAAATAATAAATAACTCTTCATTTGGGAAAGAATACTCACAAGTCTGATACATAAATCAGAAGTCAAAAAAGACAAAAAATAACATATTTAACAAGATAAAATATGAGAATATTTATTCTGCAAAATGCCATAAGAAAAGGCCAGCTAATAGGAAAGAGTTAAAGTCATGTCAAAAGTTAAAATATGTGGGCTTCCCTGGTGGCGCAGTGGTTGAGAGTCCGCCTGGCAATGCAGGGTACACGGGTTCGTGCCCCGGCCCAGGAATATCCCACGTGCCGCAGAGCGGCTGGGCCCATGAGCCATGGCCGCTGAGCCTGCGCGTGTGGAGCCTGTGCTCCGCAACGGAAGAGACCACAACAGTGAGAGGCCCGCGTACCGCAAAAAAAAAAAAAAAAAAGTTAAAATATGTCAAAAATAATCTCATAGTGAAAGAGAAACCAATACATTTGTGGAGTTTGTGAAAAGAAAATGACAGACAAGTGGAAAAATTAAAATATATGTAAGATTTTTAAAATAAGTTTATTTATTTGTTTTTATTTTTGGCTGTGTTGGGTCTTCGTTGCTGTGCAAGGGCTTTCTCTAGCTGCAGTGAGCGGGAGCTACTCTTCGTTGCGGTGCGCGGGCTTCTCATTGTCGTGGCTTCTCTTGTTGCAGAGCACGGTATCTAGGCACACGGGCTTCAGTAGTTGTGGCTCGCGGGCTCTAGAGAACAGGATCAGTAGTTGTGGCGCACGGGCTTAGTTGCTCCGCGGCATGTGGGGTCTTCCCAGACCAGGGCTCGAACCCGTGTCCCCTGCATTGGCAGACAGATTCTTAACCACTGTGCCACCAGGGAAGCCCATATGTAAGATGTTAAAATTTAAAAGAATCTAGACTGTCTCTAGACACATATTAGTGCTTGGGTGGTAAAAATGATTTAAAAAGGAGATCCTCATATGACCCCTGTAAGACGGACTATTATTTTAAATATTAATGATACTAATTTTAAGTAAGAATAGCTCTCTCACACATGGGTAGTATGAGAATACATTGGTGAAGAAATATTGGATGTAATATGCTAATACTTTCCCACATTAGAATTTGTTGTCCACTTAGGATACAGTTGGCCCTCAGTATTGGTGGGTTCCACATCCAGGGATTCAACCAGCTGAGGACTGAAAATATTGGGGAGAAAAATTTCCACAAATTTCCAAAAAGTAAAACTTGTATTTACCCCTCACCAACAAATTTTTACATAGCATTTGCATTGTATTTGGTATTATAAGTAATTTAGAGATGTTATAAGGTATTCCTGAGTTTATGCTTAAGTTACAGACAAATACTACGCCATTTTATACAAGGGATGTGAACATCCCCATATTTCTATACATCTGGGGGGGTCCTATAAATATCGAAGGAAGACTGTATATAACATTTCATGTTGCATTCTTTTTTTTTTCAATGTTTTCCTTATTTTGACAAATCACAGTTGCATATATTTAAAGACTAAAGAGTAATATTCCATACCTTGTAAAATAATTATCAAGACAACTAACACATTCATAACCGCACAGACTTAAAGTTTATGTTCTATTCTCTTACCAAATTTCAAGAATATACTAAATATATATATATATTTTAGTATATTAATTTCAATGATTATTAACTATACTCATAGTGCTATATATTAGATATCCAGAATCATTACCCTTACATATGAAAACCTTACAGCCTGTGACTGACATATCCCCATTTCCCCAAAACTAAGGTGCCTGATGACCACCATTCTACCCACTGCATCTATAAGTTCAGCCTTTTTAGATTCCACACGCAAGTGAAATCATGCAGTATTTATAATTCTGTATATGGATTATTACAATTAGCATAACATGTTCCAGATTAACAACATTAGCAGAGATGACAGGATTTTCCTTATTTAAAGGCTAAATAAGTTTCCATTTTAAAAATGTATATACATTTTTCTTTTCTTCATCCAACAATCATTCAACTGACACATGGGTTATTTCATACTTGACAAATGTGAATAATATTACAATGAACCTGGGAATTGAGATGTATCTCACACACACTAATTTAATTTGTTTTCGATATATACTTACAAGTGGGATTGTTGCATCATATGGTACTACTTTTTAATTGTTTGAACAACATACGAGCTATAGGTTTGGCCAAAAGTTTCCTTCAGATTTTCCCGTATATCTTAAAGAAAAACCCGAACAAATTTTAAGCCGACAAAATACTTTATCAAAGTTTTCTTTCCCTACATCTAAAGGAGAATGAGGAGATAAGAATAAGGGAGAAACAAAAAAAGAAAATCATAACTTACACTATGAACATTTAAACACCATTCCTGAATTGAAGAACTGAAAAAGCATTTAAAATTTTTCATAATGAGACCTCTACAATCAAAAACAACCACAATGAAACACAGTCTATTTCTCAAACAAGAACGAGGAACACATGAACTCAAAAACAACAAACAAAACATATCATACCACTATAAAACTAAAACAAAAAATTGCTTTTTGAAAACCCACACAACCATTCACAAAAACAAAATGTCTACCAAAAATTCACACACAAGAATAAACAAGCCGAGCAAGCACAAATAGGAAACACATATTCCAACAGGAGCGCTCAAAAGTGAATATCAGCATTTCTGTGTTCCATGAGTAAAAACAACTATAGACTTTCCATTCTGTGTAGCTGCCAGTGAAAAAAGGGGCCACATGATTCCACTGAGGCTGGAGGCAGGGCACCCCGGCACTCCCCAGCAGGGACACCGGAGGAAAAGTTGCAGAGTTGCTCTGGACCCACCCCCAAAAATGGCTGACGGGGGAAGCTCCGCTCCCTGGGCTGGACGGTCCGGGAACTGCCTGCTGGGTCCGGGGCCCCGAGAGCTCAGGATTTTCCCCACAGGGTCGCACTGGCGCGCACGGCGCCCTCACAGGCCTCTGAAACCCCGTGGAGGAGACCTCCTGCGCCTTGGGCAGAACCCATTCTGCCCAGCACAGCCTCGCGGTTCCCTGCGCAGGGCAGAAGACACAGCTCGGCTGCCTGGGCTTTTCACATAACGCATTCCGCTGGATGGCACTGTGGCTCCAGAAATGGCAGTCTCCCCTTTCCCTACCCCCACCGAGCCTTCCGCGCCTGCCTTTAAGTTCCAAACAGTGCACGGTGTGTAGTGGTGGCTGTGAAACTATTAGATCACCTACCTCGTCCTGGTCCGCGTCCTCGTCCTCCTCCACCTCCTCCTGCTCCTCCTCCTCCTCTCCCCAACATCATCATCATCATCATCATCATCATCATCAGCAGCAGCAGCAGCAGCAGCAGCAGCAGCCACAGAGGCACCGATATCCCATTATCCTCATCCCCATCCATAGTCCAGCTCACCGACCACCCATGTCACCTTCAGCTGGGCTCTTCACCAACTTGGCCACTTTCCACCAAACCCGCAAGTGTAGCTAGGCAGTTCTTGATTCCCTTGATGCCCTGGTTCACAGTGAACACCGCTGTCGACGACACTGCAGAGATCCCACCAGTGAGCTTGCAGTTTCTTCTTTGTATCTTCTGACTCCTGTCCTGTGGCTTGTCTGCACCGCATCACTTCCTAGGGAGCAACCTCTGTTCTGCTCAAGTTGAGTGCTTCACTGGGACAAAGATCCTGTGGGTCAGTGGCAGACACATCCCGGGAAGGTTCCGAAGGTTGTGAACCCTTCTTTACATGAATCACAAGGCTCCGGAGGTGACCACCGCGCTGCATCCCTGCGTGGAAACCCCGAGCATCCTTTGTGCGCAGGGGTGGGACTTTTGGGGATGGCATGGGTCGCACCGGTGGGCCTACTTGGGGAAGGCCACTTGGCCTCGACTACATTTGTCCACAAGTTCGCTACCACCGGGGTCTTTCTTCCCGCAGGCCTCGCTAGGCAGGCTCTCAGGCTTCAGTTCTGCGCCAGAAGCCCGTCCACATGTCATGCTCAATTCTTTCCAGGTGCCCCTGTGAATTTTTATCCGTTGGGAGAAGGTGGAATACAGGGCGGAGGGGGAGGGGAAGTGGGTCTTGGGGTTTGGAGGGTCATGTGGAAGAAGGGAGCTTTTTGGCTTGCTTTGGCATGGAGATCTCTCTGCTTCTCAACCTAACCTCTGACACTGGCTTAGTGTTCTCCCTGGAAGACCCGTGAGATCTTGCAGGGGAAAGTATGGATCCCCGGTAAACACGCACACACACACACACTCACACTCACACACGGACACGCACATGCACACATCTCAGAAACCACTTCTGAAGAACGACTCAACACCTTACTCGAAGGCTTCCCCTAACCCGTACCCTAATCCTAACACGTACGCTAACACTAACCCGTACCCTAACACTTACGCTAACCTTAAACCGTTGTCGTACCGTAACCTGTACCCTAAACCCGTTCCCTAACCCTAACCCTAAACCTTACCCGAAGCCTTACCCTAAACCGTACCCTCATCCTAACCGTTACACTAACACTAACCCGTACCCTAACACTTACGCTAACCCTAAACCGTTGTCGTACACTAACCTGTACCCTAAACCGTACCCGTTCATACCCTAACCTGTACCCTAAACCGTACCCATTCCCTAACCCTAACCTTAACCATAACCCTAAACCTTACCTGAAGCCTTACCCTAACCCGTACCCTGATTCTAACCCATACACTAATACTAACCCGTACTCTAACACGTACGCTAACCCTAAACCGTTGTCATACACTAACCTGCACCTTAAACCGTACCCGTTTCCTGACCCTAACCCTAACCCTAACATTAACACTAACGCTTACCCTAACCCGTACCATAATCCTAATCCGTACAGTAACACTAACCCGTATCCTAACACGTACGCTAACCCTAAACCGTTGTTGTACCCTAACCTGTACCATAAACCGTACCCGTTCCCTAACCCTAACCCTAACCCTAACCATAACCATAACCCTAACTCTAACCCTAACCCTAACACTAACCCTAACCCCTATCCCTAAATAAAACCCTAACCCTACCTCTAACCCTAACCCCTAACCACAACCACAACCCTAAACCCAACCGTAACCCTAACCCTAACCCT